>NW_023494793.1:9533163-10112900 GCF_904425465.1 Colossoma macropomum | reverse complement strand
GTTTTTTTTTTTTTTACTTCAACGCTGTTTGTAATTTTGTAAAACGATGACACTGCTAAAGCTGCCCTCAAACCAGTCGAACTCTTGCTATATTTATATATTCTTACTTTACTTTTTAATTAAAAAAATAATTAAAAGTACAACCTCCTTTCAATTAAATCTATATAACACTGCATCGATGCATTCTCACGGCTTAATATATCATACTAACTGCTTCAAAAATAGACGTCCTTAAAAATACAGCCCAGATAGAAACTGTCCAGTGTCATTGAGACCTTTCGTTTGAATAAGAGATGAAATATCTCAGGAGTGGGAGAAAATATAACCATGGGCGTCACTTTGTGTTGTAAAGAGCTAGAGACAGAAAAACGATTAAAACATGGTATCAGAGAGAAACTGATTCGCAATCGTAGAGTTACACAAACAGTACAGTCCACTAGCTACTCCCTTAGGAAGGAACTAGCTACTGTTAATGATGCTAGAACTGGAAAAACTGAAAAAGAGCTTTAGCTCATTTAATTCATTCATTAAATTTATCTGACTTACAAAACACATCTCTGTAAGTTGGTTAATACATTTCAGGACAATGACTGTGAGAGGAAATAGCTGTATTTTCCTTAGGATTGGATTGGATACACATCCTACATGTGGTCATGTGATCATAATAAAATAGTGTGTTTTATTGCTATACTTCACTGCGCATGCGCACACCGCTGACAACTATCGCTTACCCAAATTCCATTTCTTTTAGTTTAAATATTTGCTTTTCCCCCTTCTGGCTGAAATGTTACACTCCAGAACTGATCACTCTTTTCCAGGCCCCTCTGGAGAAAAGAGCTCAAGGGTTGTGTGATTATATGTGTGTTGAACAGAATATCTGTATCTGTGTGACTCCTCCCTTTGAGTTTTCAAAGATGTATTATACAACAGTTAGTTCCGGCCACGCAAGCTGATTGGTTGAGAAGCGTTCTAACTGTGCTGTTATTTCACCATAACATCACAGGTTTTTAACAAACACTGTATCACTCCGCTGAGACGCCGTCGCTAAGTTTTTACTTCTTACTTTGCCACAAACAGAAAATGGACACTTTTAAGATCACATTTGACCGACAGCCGATTTGCTCAGACTCTGAAGATGAGACGACAATAAATTCCCAAACTGTCAGTCGGTCTGTGTGGAGCTGGAGAACGAACTGCCGGCTGTGCAGCGAGTGGGCGGAGCTCGTTACTCTGACGTAGCAACGAGCTACTTGTTAAGGAACTATAATTTGGCGGAAGGAACTGCGAACATTAAAACATATTATACGCCACATTTACAGCCCAGTTTATTTATTTCTTACTTTATTTATTTAACTGTTGTATAAAAGCGATAGAACACTAGGAGAAGAGCGATAGGTCGTGTGTTATCACGAATAACATTAGGGTTGTGACGATTTACGGCACTCGCCTTCGGCACATGCCTGCGACCTAATCACAGCCGTGATGTTATTTCGCAGTAACACACTCCCTCTCATGTTCTATTGCTTAAGTAGTAATGCACACCTAGATAATATTTAAGAAATCATGAGAATAAATGGAAAAGTCAGAATGCAGGAAGACACAATTAAGTGAAGATTTATACTGAACACACAAGAATAATCAGTGACATGAAAAAACTACTTTCCATGAAATACAAGCAAAGCAGTGATATACAGTGAAGTACAGTTCCATAACATCTTCCCCTTAACTTGACACCAGATTCATTTTAGATCATATTCGTCATGAGCCCTAAGGAGAAAAAATAACTGATTTACAGAGAACTTACTCATAGTCCCAACCTCAACACGTTTATGTACGATAACACACTGATTGAATAATATTGATCACTGTGTTATAATTTGTGTCTCAGCTAATCAACAGTTTTCCACCTAACTTTATATTTACAACAAATGCATTATATTGAAAAACCTAGAATTGAAATATACATATATATATATATATATATATATATATATATATATATATATATAAGACCTCACTAAATGATCCTTAATCAAAAAACACCTCAAACATTTGCTTGGAGATGTTTACTGAACAGCTAACGAGCAGCACAGCAGAGCTCACTGGATCTAACACTGCGTCCCAAACCAAATACTTCTGTACTTCACCTACTTCACTAATGAGCGCACTTCTAATGGTATATGCGCTACTTTTGCGTACTATTTAGTGTGCTAGTATGCGGTTCGGGACGGGAAAATAACAATGCAGCGGGAAATCTCAGCCATTTGGATTTTAGCTTTCATTTGTTATCACTACAGCAACAAATCAAATGAAATCAAGTCAATACAAATCAAAACACGTTGGTTAATACACTTTAAAAATAAGATTTAAAAAGTGGTTAAAAAAGCACGTTTTACTGCCTTTGCTGAAGTGGTTTTGCTTTTGTTATCACATCACAAATTGTGACATCATCTGAATACTACCAATAGAGTGACACAACTAAACATCAGATGCTGTTTACAGGCAGGCAAAAATAACCACACTTCCATCACAGACAAAACAAGAATTTTGTCTGTTGAATGATGTGACATAATAGACTGTGCTTAATGTGACCAAGGACATGAAGGTGGCCCTGCAAGGTATTCAAATATAAAAACTTTTGTTTTGTTTTGAACCACATGTATCCTCATATTTTAGTAGTGTAGTTTTAGAAATAAGAATATGTGAACATGTTGCTTTCATTTGTGATTAACAGCAGAAAAGACCTTGATGTGAGGTGTTTAAACTCATCTATTCAAAACTCGCTCATATGACTAACAGTGATCACAAATTCGAACAGAACTTTTCTTCGACTTCATTCCAAATCCGGGATAGAGGGGCTGAGCGAATGTGGTGTGGACTCTGTGGAGGAGGGTCATTGTGTCAGAGACGCTGTAGAAGGACAGAATTCCTGCACTGTGATCCACATACACTCCTATGTTGGAGGAGCAAGGTTGTACACTGAGATCCATCTTACCTTGATTTTCTCTGAAACACAAGTTGGAGTCAAGACACTCCAGACTCCACGATTTATTACTGGACCCAAACGCACTTTGACTTCCGCTGGTCTTCCAACTGACGTCTTTATATGACACAGCTACAGAAACATGCCCACTGATCTCAACTTCCCAATAACAGCGTCCAGACAGAGGCTCAGTACAAAGAACCTGGCACCAGTTCTCTGAATATCTTGTTATAATAGACCCATAATAACTTTCCTGCCTCTGTCCAATCAAATCCACTTGCTGGTTCTCTCCATACAGACGAAGACTTCTGTGTGACATACAGGGATTTAGTGTGAGCTGATAGAAACCTGATGAGAAAAAAGACAAGAGTTAACATATTTGTGCAAATACTATAATACCAGCATGTACACTGCAACATTGTGGTTATTTATTGTTAACAAGTCAAGGTTTCTTACTGATTCCTATTGTTTACTGTGACATACAGTCAAATCTAACCTCTGTGAATGTGCAGTGTTGGAAAGCAGCTGTGTATTTTAATTTGATCTTGGTTGTGCTGAGAAAGACCCTGGAAAATGTCAAAGGTGGGCATTTACCATAATCGCATCAAGACATTGGTGCAACACTGGATGCTACAAACCCAATTCCAAAAAAGTTGGGAAAGTATGTGAAATGCTAATAAAAACAAAGAAGTAATTAGGATATTTTGTTTGACCTGTATGTTTACTTGTAGTGTAAAACATGTAAGTGAGCTGAAGTCCTGTTTTGAATGTCTAGAAATGAGATATCTTAAGGTACTGCATCATGTGCCCACCAGGTGGCTTTCCCAGTTTGCAGCTTCCTAGCTCGCTAATGTTACACTTGCAAGCACTGACTTAATATTAAGCTTGAAATTCTTTTGTGTTTTGTATGATGTTGAAATTAGCACACCTCGTACATAACCTGAAAAATAACCAAAAACGGAAAGGAGTACGTCTTCTGGGCCTCCAGTTTTGCAAATAATTAACCCCTCCAAAATATAAGGTTAAAATATTAACAAAAAAAAACAGCATTTGATAAGCTTTTTGCTGAGCTGATAGGATTTCCAGATTGCTACATCTTTGAAGGCTGTTCCATTGTAAAGGATCTTTTGAATACATCCCATTAATTCAAAGTACATTCACAGCGGCATCACAAACACAACATTTTTTCCAGCCTTCTGACAGCCACAGTTCTTTGTGCACGTGCGACTCGAATTTTAAACATTAAAACTTTGCTGGATTCACCCTAATGGTTATATTAACGTGTTGTAGTACTGTATTGTGTAGTAGTCGCTCATCTCAGCCTCAGATGCTCTGCCCACACGTTATAGTGATACCAACTGAATGCTGAGCCGGTCACAACTACAGAGCATCTTGAACACACCAAAGCATAAGTGCACTGTATGTGTGCAGTTACAGAAAAAAAAACCTTGTGTGAATGTGATACATAGCAAAGACAACATATCACTGTTGTTGGAAGAAAACCTTGTATCTCCATGTTTGCTGTTTTTCAGTTTTTTGACATGATTTGAAAGTACCTTTTGCCCTTTACACTGTTTCGAATGGACCAAAAGAAACAACTTGGAAAAATTCTGGTTCCATTTACATTAAAAGTAAAATATGTTTTTTCCTTCTCCTGTAAAGTTACCATTTTGGAGATACGAGGTTTTCTTCTGACAACAGCGAAAGAAAAAGGACCTACATGTATGCTAAAAGTGCTTAAAGGGCCATGCAGCAATGTGCTTGTATGGAGGTGGGACTGTGAATGTAATGTATTGTGAGTGCAATGTATTCATTTCTGTTACTCACATTTCAAGAATTCCTCTCTGGTCTTTGGTTCAGCAGGCTGGACAGTGAGAACTATTCAAAATAAAAACAAACATCATAAATTCTCTTACTCTGTATCACTCATTCACTACCCCTCCTCCCCTTTAAGTGCTTGTAAAGTTAATGAAAAAGTAAGAATGTCATGACAGTCACCTGCCATTAATTAAAACACCAGTAACCAAAGATTCCTACAACAAACTTCATCAGTCATGATGTTGTAGACTTCATTTGTTAATACCTTTAGATATTTCGACAATTTCCAGCTTGCTGAATCCATTCACCTGTTCCATTTCAGAGACGAGTTTCTTCATGAACTCTATAGAAAACTGGGGACTGGTATTGATAGTGGATAGGTCTGTAACTGCAGGAACAGCAGGGAGAGACAGGTAACTCTGCAGACACATATAAAAAAACACATACAATACACAGAGTAAGAAATACAAGAAACTTTAGAGCTCCAGCACACTTTAGTAAGTTTATAGTAGATCCATTAGAGAGCACTTTGTGAAGGACACACCTTCTGTAGATGATCAGAGTCAGTGATGTTACCTGGAGGAAATGGATGTGATCCTCTGAGTGTGAAAGCTGCTCCAGCTCAGCGTCTCTCCTCCTCAGATCAGCAATCTCCTGCTCCAGCTTCTTCAGGAGCTCTTCAGCCTGACTCAGTTCAGTCTTCTCCTGAGCTCTGATCAGCTCTTTCACCTCAGAGCGTCTCCTCTCAATGGACTCAATCAGTTCAGTAAAGATCTTCTCACTGTCCTCCACTGCTGCCTGTGCAGAGCGCTGTTAGGAGACACACAGAGAGGAGGGGCTTCATCTGACGCAGCTCTTTCACTTCACAGTGGGGTCAGTGGAGTCTTCACTTAGGTTAATCTGAGGAGAGCCAGACTCAACACTGAGTACCTCCAGTGTTCAGTTAATGTTTAGGTCAGTGTACTCACCCTGAGATCTTCCATCACCTGTCTCAGCTCCTGCACATCCTTCTCCTTCTGCTGGATTTTCTGCTTGCAGTCTTCTCGGTTTTTCCCTAACTGACTCTAAACAAACAAACAATATATTTTAGTCATACACGCACAGTAGCAATGGAGTCAAGGCCATGCCTCATAGAACTGAGCTCTGTGAATCTTTTTCTCTTTGCAGTAAGACGGGGGTGGGAAATATGACAATGTTAATCATTAATGAGACAAGTCTTCATATTACAACACAGTACGCCTTTCTGAGCATATTTTGGATATCACAGTACTTAAAGAGGACCGGGTAACTGCATGTTTCATCACAGAGAGAGCACAATTAGGTCTGGGTAATTAGATTTAGTACAGTGTGTGTGACTACTCACTTTAAAATCACTGTATTCATAGTGTTTTTTTTTTTAGTAAATTATAGTTTTAGATTAGTATTTTTTAGTATCTGTCTCTTTTTCGTCTCTTCTAACTTACTAAACCTTAAAAACAAAATATCTTATATATACTTCAGAACACTTATATATATGTGTTCCGAAGTATCATCTCAATGTCCGATGTCTGCCATGTCGCTAACCAATAGTTTTTTTTTATCTTTTATGTATAATTAGCAAACTAAAGTTAACTCATTCATGTTCATGATTCTGAATAGTACAGTATGTCAACCTGTATGACTTGCAAATTCATCTCTTCACGAAAGAGGCTTTGGTGGCTTAGCTCGTTTCTCATGTGAGGCAAAGTCTGTGAACAGTGTGTGAACAACGACACAATTTTACATAATTCAGTATACCATCACTCACAGTCTGAGTGCAACACTTATTAACCTCTTATTGACCAGGGTATATTTTGGTTTGTCCATCTGAATTTACATGACCAAATCGTAAGACAAATTATTCAGTAAATGCATGAAATAAACGTACATTTTTATTTTATTTCTTTATTTATTTTTTGTAAAAGCTCCCCTCAAATTAACAAAACATGTGTTTTATGATCACACATACTGCTATATGCTTACAATTCACTGCTGAAAGCCAGACGCTCTTTTAGACGCTCTTTGTATTATTTTATAAAAATAATTTTTACAGAGCAGATCACTGAAGAGACGCCATCTGTTTATAGTTTATAGCCCAGATTTGTGGAAAAATGGGTCGACTTTCAGTAGACAAAAAAAAAACTGAGTTCAGCTTCTTTTATTATAAGGGTTTAAAACATCACCCATCTATTTGACTGGAAAGAAGACAGTTACAGCTCTCATACGACCCCCACCTTTTGAATGTAGCTTATGAAATATGAAAGTTATGAAGAATATGACGAAGTGCGTTTCGGAACCACTGGTAGTTTTCTTAAATGTGTTTTTGAGAAAGATCTTAAGAAAAAGTCTATATCAGATTTTTGTCATATTTTTAAACTCCAGAACTGTTCGCACCTTTATGCTCTTGAGTGTGTGTAGATTCTGTTCTTACCTAAGAACAAATACCAAATAAGAAAACATTGATACAGTCAGAATCTTCATGAAAAGTAAGTGGGTTTTAAGAAGAAATGTCTTCTTAAGAACGGTTTCTTAATGAGCTCCAGTGTTATTAACTGTCAGAAGTGTATGGGCAAGACTACACTGTAAAAAAAATGTTTATGAAATTTACGGTGAAATACTGTTAAATAGCAACAGTAAAAAACTGTAAATGGAAAAATGGGAATTTCTGAAACTTGAAAAGACCGTAAATAGCAACACAAACCAATCTTGTGATTTTTACTGGTAAATCTATGCAAATTTTGCTGTATTAAAATACTTTCTACCTTCAAGAGTGATGGAGAAATGCTCTTATGTGTTAAACTTACCGTTAATTTTACAAACACAAACTGGCACATATATTGACTTCACTGACTTGTAGGTCAGTTGGCTTTTTTTATAAAAACCCCAAAACTATATGTATATATATATGAGTAAAACCTTGATTCTAAAGAGAGATTTGTTAGTTAAATAATGAAACACTACTGTGAAATACTGTTATATAGTGTACAGAGGTACTGTTCTTCATACAGTATGTCTCTGGCAGCTGTGGTCAAGCATCTCCTCATTGTATGAGCTCATCGAATCACAGGTATCAACTTACATCAATCGCATAGTACACCAAACTATTTTATTACGATAAAAAAGGAAACTGTGACCCACGTAAGGCATATTTAGAGGAATTTCCACAAAGCTCAACATTACTTCCCATATGAGGAAGAAATATATGGACAGGTATTTTTATATATATGAAACACGTTTTAAATACATTCCAGTCCAGGCCAAAATACATTCCAAACACTAAAATGCATTTCAACAATTGAGCTCCTTTCAGAGATGAATTACTTCATAACTAACAAACTATCCTGGTCTGAAGGAACATGACTTACCTGTTTCTCAGTCTTCTCTGCTGCAGCTGACACTGTCTTATGACCACTGTGTTCATCCATTACACACAAATAACAAATACACTGCTGGTCAGTGCGACAGAAAATCTCCAGAAGCTTATCATGAAGAGAGCAGATCTTCTCCTGCAGATTCATGGAGGCTTCAACCAGTTTGTGCTTCTTTAATGCGGGAGATTCATAATGAGTCTGAATATGAGCTTCACAGTAAGAAGCCAGACACACCAGACAGGACTTAACAGCTTTGAGTTTTGATCCAGTGCAGACGTCACACTCCACATCTCCAGATCCAGCAGGAGGAGCAGCAGGAGATCCAGCAGGAGGAGCAGCTTGGAACTTTGTCGTCTTTATTTTTTCCACCATTTCAGCAATGAGACTATTCTTGTTGAGAACAGGCCTTGGAGTGAAGCTGTGTCTGCACTGGGGGCAGCTGTAGACCCCCTTCAGATCATCCTGATCCCAGCAGTCCTTAATACAGCCCAGACAGAAATTGTGTCCACAGGGAATAGCCACTGGATCCTTCAGTAGATCCAGACAGATCGGACAGCTGAAAGAGTCCCGAGCTGTTAGGAAGGCTTCTGCCATTTTACTGCACACAGAGACGGAGGACAAACTGGTGTAAGAGGCGGAGCAGAGAGAGAGAGAGAGAGAGAGAGACTTTACTTTCGCTTCTCCAGAACTGCTCTGTCAGAGGGAGGGGCTTATTCACAGACTGAGCAGTAAGGCTGTTCGATTCCAGAAATTTGAGTCGACTCCGATTCAGATTCCAAGTGACAGGAATCGATGGAGTCCATACATTAATCTCGTTTCCAAAAAAAAAACATAACAGAGAAAGACATCTGGCAACAAAAAGTACTGTGGCGTCCTGCATTTGGCTCGCGCTGCTTTGAGCGCGCGGGAGGCTTGGCCATGCGAATAGGCTCTTGCCACAGAGAGAAGGTTCTTGTAAACGAGTTGTTGTTGGCTTATTGTTGTGTGTTATTTGTGTCATTCGGTGCTGGGCTGTGAGTGAGTCAGTATCTGCCGTGAAGGGAAAGATTATGGCTAGATGTGCCCTGATATCTGGGCCGTTTCAGCAGCGCTTCCTGTTCAATAAAAGAGCATTCGCCTTTAAAGCGCAGCGTTTCCTGCGTCTTATTCTACCATGAGACCGCAGACATACTGAACCGTCGCGCTCAGCTCCGCCACCAGCGCGCCCATCCGCTCCTCAGGAAGCAGCCGCCTGGCCAGCCACGCCGCCAGGCCGCCACGCTGGGACGGCACATGCAGCTCGGCACACCAACCGGCCTTTAATCCGTTATGGCACGTGGTGGACAGTGACGAAGCAAATGTAATTCGTTACTGTACTTAAGTAGTTTTTTGTGTATCTGTATCTTTACTGAAGTATATCCGTTTTGGGTGACTTTTTACTTTCACTCCACTACAGTTCAAAGTCTCTTACTTTTCACTCCACTACATTTTGCAAAATCTGTCGTTCCTTTTGGTTTATGTGTGTATAAAAACATGTCTAAACGAAAGAAGCGTGAAGCAAAAACACCAATCAGGGCTCAGGGCGCTTTGTTTTGACCTGTTGGACATACCGACCCAGTGCAGCACGCGGTTCAACGACGGCGTTTTATGGCCACTGTTCATAAAAATAAAAATAATAGACTTCGAGAATAAAGTTGTAATATTTCGAGAAAAAGTCGTAATATCTGGAGGATAAAGTGGGCTAGCTGTAGGGGGGCTGCCATAACGTGTTGGGGTCTCGGTTGCTGTACTGGGCCGGAGCTCCACTCACTCCTGTCTCTCTGTGGATCATTTTGATCATCATTCTCACTGTCTGCGAAACTTCACGCCCTCTTTGAATGGGGGGAGATGTAGTACCGATAGCCGTGTAGACGGTCCTGCCTGCGATTCTACTTCAACAACACAGACAGACAGTTTCCTCCGAGTCTGTCTGGCTCTTCATTCTAGATAGTCGGTTCTTATACTAATAACAGGCTGGTGCTGATGTGCAGGAGAGACAGGGAGACTGAGTGTTTCTTTATGGGTGAATCGATATGAAGTAAAACTCCACCAACTCAACGCCCCTCATTTAACATGAGGAGGGGCTGCCTTCACTTTGCAAAGTCTTTGGCCACAATGTTTCCTGGTATTAATGCCACTTTAATGTTGTAATTCTACGACTTTATTCTCGAAGTCTACTATTTTTATTCGTATTAACAGCGGCCCTAAAGCGCCGTCGTGCGGTTCAGCGTCCGAGCAGCAGAGTAAAGGTTTGGGAGAGTTTATTCCAACATAAATGATGAACTAACCTAACTTTGAGTAAATAGACCACAGTATACAAATATGTACACATATTCTGTTGTGACTGGCGTGTGTGCTTTTTATTATACAAACATTTTTTCATTTTATAGTAAATTCATTTTGGCTAGTTTATGTTTATGAACAGAGACCTACAGACGCAGTTTAGTAAAGGAAACTCATTTGTGAATCTGAGTTTAAAGTTTTTATTAAACTTAAACTTGTAACTAAGTTGCAAATAAATCTTAAACTGAAACTTTGCTTGTTTGTAAAAAGTTATTTCAGAGCCACTCAGTTCTACCTAATGGAAACTGTTTGCCTTCAGTGTTTTGTGCTTATGATAATTTTAATAGACATCAGCGTCACTAATTAATGACGTTCTATTAAAATATTGGAGAAACAAGAGTGACACTGGAGTATTTTCACCTAAAATGAGTTAATAAAGCAGAGTCTTGTTACAAAAATGATAATAGGACATTAGAGCTTTCACTTTTGATACTTAAGTACATTTGAAGGCAAATACTTTTGTACTTTTCCTCAAGTGGAGGTCTAAAGGGAGGAACTTCTACTTTTACTGGAGTAATATTTTACCTTGGGTATCTCTACTTTAACTCAAGTACATGATTTGTGTACTTCGTCCACCACTGACCTCTGGACGAGCCACGTAAAGCATTGTTCTTTTGCGCATGCGGGTCAGTGTAGGAGCTGATCTGTTCAGACTGATGTCGCATACAGGTCACATTTAAAAGATAATGTGAACAGCCAAACAAAATCAGATTTGGTGAGAAAATCTGATTTGGGCCACTTTTACCTGCTGTGTAAGCGTAGCCTCTGTGAGCACGCGGATGCGGTTAAACTTGAGCTTCACTGTGTGGAATCAAGCCCGAAGCTTCGGAGTCGACTCTCGATTCACAAATGCCTGGAAACAAGGACTCGATTCTTTTTGGAATCGACGCCTGGCCTACTGAGCAGAGTGAATCTAGTATCGTTTCTTCAGAACTGTGCTGTCTGAAGGGGTGGCAGACAGTGAGAGCATGACAAAGTGTGCTGTTCAGACGCCCCGCAGTTCATGACCGTTTTTAACATATCCACAGATCTTTAAACTTTTAAGGCTGTTTGTAATTTTGCTAAAGCTGCCCCCACACCAGTTGAACTACTGCTGTATTTATATACTCTTACTTTACTTTTTAATTAGAAAAATAATGAAAAGTACAACCTTAATGCACATCTCCTTTCAATTAAATCTATATAACACTGCATCGATGCATTCTCATGGCTTAATATATCATACTAACTATATACTTCAAAAATAGACGTCCTTAAAAATACAGCCCAGATAGAAACTGTCCAGCGTCATTGAGACCTTTCGTTTGAATGAGAGATGAAATATCTCAGGAGTGGGAGAAAATATAACCATGGGCGTCACTTTGTGTTGTAAAGAGCTGGAGACAGAAAAACGATTAAAACATGGTATCAGAGAGAAACTGATTCACAATCATAGTTACACAAACAGTACAGTCCACTACTGCTACTTACTGCTACTCTATGGTTACAGATGAAGAGCATGTCCCTCATTACTGATTATGTCTCTTAGATGTGGCTGTAGTGAGAGATTGATACACCAAATGATTTCGCAATCTTAAATCAGAGATCTCCTCATGTTGTTAGGTGAGGTACAACAGAGATGAAATCATAAAGGTAACTAAGTGCAGATAGTTTAAGTTACTTCTCCAATTGAATTGCCTGAGATTCACTAATACAGCACAAACCCCCCAAAACAAATACATACGTTTTAATCTACCTCAGTAAGTCGTTGAGCTCCACTAGGCCAAGCTAGCCTGACTGGCTAAATTCACAAGGAACCAGCTGAAGTTAACGATGCTGAGACTGGAAAAAAAATCTAAATTATATCATCAGCTCATGTTAATTTATCTTATAAGACATGATTAGTAGGTTAATAAGTTTCAGGACAGTAATTGTGAGGACAACTAAGAAACTGAGTATTTTTCTCAGCCATTCAGCTAACCATTGAGCTAACAGCTAATGTAAAAAAAAAACAAACAAATAAAAAAACACAACAATAAAGGGAAGCAAGTTAATGGCAGCTTAATTCCCAATAAAGGACTGTAAATAATGCAGTATAAAGATATTTTACTGCTGTAAATTTATAGCATTTAAATGGTATTTTATTGACATTTTATTAAATTTTTAATTTAGATGAAATATCTCAGAAAGTAGGCCTAGTTCATGAGTGCACATCATCTCTATTTGGTTCACAGTAAAATACTGGCAACATACAAAAAACATGCTTGCTAGTTTACTGTATGTACACTTTCTGTGCTCTTGAGCTATAAAGTGTACATATATAGTAAACTATCAAGTGTGTCTTTAGTATGTTGCCAGTACTTTACTGTGAACGAGCTAGAGGTAATGTGTACTCTGGCATGAACTAGGCTTACTGTTAAAAGAAACAGTACTTCACTTAATATGCTAGTATGGATAACAATACATGAAAGGTAGAAGAAACCCTTTACTATATAGCTAACTATAGGCCCATAGCTTACATTTCAGCACACTTTATATATACAAATGGAAAAATAAGGAAAAAGGTTTGTTTTCCTTGCTAAACGTAATTTATTCCACAATGTTAGATTCAAACATATTCATGTTCTTTACTCAGAAAAATCAGTACAGTAAAATGACCGATTTACATACTAAGGTGCAATCCAACACTGACCCATCCCATACACCCTTCCTTAAGACCTTATGAGGGTAAGGCTGAATGTATCGGTATTTAAATGTACAGAAAGGCTGTGAGGGAAGTGATCAGGCTGGATTCGGCTGAAGATTGAGGACGGCACCGAGTAGAGTCTGAAGGGACGTGACTCTTGATGGATGGAGTAAAAGCATGGAAATACAGAGAAGAGAAAGCAATAGATGGAGATGCTTTTCATGGGCAGAGAGTGAACAGTGAAAGATATCAACCTAGTTTTACAGGAACAACTGATTGATCAAGGACCTGAGAAGCTTCTGTTAAAGCAAGACGTACTGAATGAGGCTGGACTTCAGATCACTGAACTGGACAAATGCACTAGGCCAAAATGGAGGGATGTGTGGATAAATGGTCAGAATAATGGACAGGTGGCATCTCAGTGCTGAAGGATGTATTTGGTTGCCATGGCAAGCAGAGGGGCCCCAGTGGGGACTCCTGGGAAGGGCCCACTGGATCCAGCGATGTCAATGTGGGAGTAGGGCAGGGGTCTGTCAGAGTCGACTCCATGCTGAGAGAGAGAGTGAGATCAAGCATGATTAATCATTTCAGTGATCTAATCATATCATTGTTTTCCCGTAATCTTCCTTCAAAATGTAGTGACTTTTTCCTGCCTCTAAAACGTCTTCTGGTTTTCGATTAAATCACTGCAGACCAGCAGGCAGAGAAAAGTAAAATTAACCAATCTTTTCATATTTTATTGCAATTATTTATGTGGCAATTTTTCATCAGCTAAAATTTCATGATCATAACCAGCCTAGTTGGAAACTGTACAATACTCCATCTTGGAGAACTAACTAATAATGTGAGAATACTGCAGGTGTGTATGAGCGTATGGGCTGCACAATATATTGTTTATAAAATGATATAACGATGACGGCGCTGAAGGCTGCAAATACAAATGAGCCCTCCAACCAATTAAATCACAGTTCTGGACGAGGTCCTGTGGCTGTTCTGACGAATCAAAGTATTCACAATAATCCAACACAAGTAAAGTATGTGGGTCAGAATAATGCAGGGCAATCTTTAACCATGTAATGCAACTGAATATGCAACAATATAATCGCAGTACTGGTTTTCTGTCCATATTGTGCAACCATGTTTTGTGCAGTCTACCTTGTCCAGTCCAGAGGCCATGATGAGGAAGGCTGCGGGGGCCTGGTGTCCCCTTGGCGTGGCAGAGGAGGGCAGATTATTGGACTGAAGAATGTCCTCATACTCTGACTTTCCTTTGTGGAAATCATAATCCTCCCGACGGATGGTGGACACTTCAAACAAATCGCCCAGAACCTCGCCCGCTGAAATACACACACACACACACACACACACACACACTGTAAGTACAAACATCACAATTACAATAATTACTAGTTAAAAAGTCTTTTGCCTTCTTACACATACCTTTCTGCCACTGTAAGGCATTGCCTGAGCGGTGAGCAGCTCCATTATCCATTATAATCTAGTGAGACAGAAATGAATTACATGTAAACAAGCAATTTTCTTTCATTTCTTCAGGAAATCTTCAGAAAAGCTATTCAAGAAAATAATCCAGAACCAGCCCATCACTAAGTGAGATAACCATGTCTAATTGTTGGTGGAACCCAGAACCCTGGCTTAAAAACTAATGAGACCGAAGCTATCACACATTTTAAGGTCACCATGATATACATTAGCAGTGGAGTTTCAAACATGTATGAACTCACAGAGTAGTTTGGTCCCATGGCTCTGATGGCGTGACCAGTCAGGGTGGCAATGGTGAACAGATGTGGAGACGCTTCTTTCACCGCCTGAAGAAAACAAACTCTTATGTGAACACAAAACGGTCTAAAGCCCTGTTGAAGCTGGATTAGGCTATATTTACCCAGGGAGGTTCTGTGATGTTAGTAATTAGTAGCACAAACACTGATTTCAATCCAGTATGAATCTGCAGTGTGTGTAGTTTTACAGACTGACAGTAATAATTGTGGAGCGATTTTAATCCAGTATGAATGTACTGTGTGTAGATTTTTTTAAGTGTCCTGTTCTAATCCACCTCATGTTAACGGAATAAAATAACCTGCTAACAGACACTTCAGAGTAAGGTGTTGTTTTTATTATTGAGCGTCTTGTGGCAATCAGCCAATCAAATCCCACAATACACGTTATATTGCCAAAAGTATTTGCTCATCTGCCTTCACACGCATATGAACTTGACTGACATCCCATTCTTAATCCATAGAGTTTAATATGATGTCAGCCCACCCTTTGCAGCTATAACAGCATCCACTCTTCTGGGAAGGCTTTCCATAAGGTTTAGGAGTGTGTTTATGGGAATTTGTGACCATTCTTCCAGAAGCGCATTTGTGAGGTCAGACGCTCATGTTGGACGAGAAGGCCTGGCTCGCAGTCTCTGCTCTAATTCATCCCAAAGGTGTTCTATCGGGTTGAGGTCAGGACTCTGTGCAGGCCAGTCAAGTTCTTCCACACCCAACTCGCTCATCCATGTCTTTATGGACCTTGCTTTGTGCACTGGTGCGCAGTCATGCTGGAACAGGAAGGGGCCGTCCCCAAACTGTTCCCACAAAGTTGGGAGCATGGAATTGTCCAAAATCTCTTGGTTCCTGCTGAAGCATTAAGAGTTCCTTTCACTGGAACTAAGGGGCCGAGCCCAACTCCTGAAAAACAACCCCACACCATAATCCCCCCTCCACCAAACTTTACACTTGGCACAATGCAGTCAGACAAGTACCGTTCTCCTGGCAACTGCCAAACCCAGACTCGTCCATCGGATTGCCAGATGGAGAAGCGTGATTCGTCACTCCAGAGAACACATCTCCACTGCTCTAGAGTCCAGTGGCGGCGCTTTACACCACTGTATTCAACGCTTTGCACTGCACTTGGTGATGTAAGGCTCGGATGCAGCTGCTCAGCCATGGAAACCCATTCCATGAAGCTCTCTATGCTGTTCTTGAGCTGATCTGAAGGCCGCATGAAGTTTGGAGGTCTGTAGCGATTGACTCTACAGAAAGTTGGTGACCTCTGCGCACTATGCACCTCAGCATCCGCTGACCCCGCTCTGTCATTTTACGTGGCCGACCACTTCGTGGCTGAGTTGCTGTCGTTCCCAATCGCTTCCACTTTGTTATAATACCACTGACAGTTGACTGTGGAATGTTTAGTAGTGAGGAAATTTCACAACTGGACTTGTTGCACAGGTGGCGTCCTATCACAGTACCACGCTGGAATTCACTGAGCTCCTGAGAGCGACCCATTCTTTCACAAATGTCTGTAGAAGTAGTCTGCAGGCCTAGGTGCTTAGTTATACACCTGTGGGCATGGAAGTGATTGGAACACCTGAATTCATGAATGATTTGGATGGGTGAGTTAATACTTTTGGCAATATAATGTACATTATACATCCTCCTCTGGGAAAAATATGGCTGCAAAATCACAGCTGAAATTAAACGTTAGTTTGGCATGTTTGTGTGTGTGCATACCTTCTCCTTCATCTCACAGAGAAGGTCCACATTGACCGTCCGGCCTTCAACATCAGTGTTTCCCACACGCACTCTACGACCCGCTCGAGACACAATCAGTTCATCAGCCACGTAGCAGTCTGAAGAGAGACACACACTCTATTACACACAACGCAGCAACATTACAGTCAGCATGCAATTAAAACTTATTTAATGGAGTTCAGTACCACAGACAGGAAAATACAATATGGTGAAACACCAGTGTTCAAAAAGTAATTTGACTATTATTAATCATAAACAAATTATTATTATTAAGCTATTATTATTAATAATAAAAAACAAATCAACAAATGTAGTTTTCTCTTTGAAAAAGTGACAGAAATCCCTCGTGTAGATTCATATTGTGAATCTTTTTTTATTGTTGATCTGTCATCTACATAATTTATTTAACAACTAACAACTAACCCACACAACAACAAACTGACTTTTAAACAGGAGTGTGCTGCACTTCGAGAGCCCCTTTGCATGGCCACACCCCTTAAGCTTTTCATAGCAGCGCGGAGTTTGTGGCGGACGCCACAATATCTAATCACAAGGCTAATAATTTCACAAGTACCATAAACAGACATGCGAACTCACAAGCAGTGAAAATGGGACACTTCAGACACCAAGCTCTAGTACAGGGTCAGGAAAAGTGTAATTTTAAATAAATATTAAACATTATGCTGCACTCTGGGAATAAAACACAACAAATAACTGCTGTAGAAGTGTGTTAGATAGGGTGGTAGATCTGCAACACCAAGACTGTCCTACTGTAGAATGATTCAACTGTAGAATGAGTTCAACAACTATGCCAATACAAGTCATGTCAAAAAGTTGTACTGTTTTCAGGTATTTGGAATTATTTGTTTGAAATAATCTCTCATGTACCAAAGTTAAGTCAGTGTGTATGAAATTTCAAAGTCATTTCCTTTTGAGAGCCCTGATTTCCAATCCTACAGAGCCCCTAAGGGGCCGTGGTTAAAAAAAAAGGTAATGACATTGCATTCCCTCGCAAATGTTTTGCACTCCCTCGCAAAAAATGTGTTCCCTTGCAAATAGTAAGTAAGTAAGTAAGTAAAGTTTATTTATACAGCGCTTTTTACAACAGGTGTTGTCACAAAGCAGCTTTACAAGGAAATCAGCATTACAGAAAGAAATCCGGGTCCAAGCCCCCATGAGCGTCGCCAGTGGTGACAGTAGCAAGGAAAAACTCCCTAAGAGCAACAGGAAGAAACCTTCAGAGGAACCAAGACTCAGAAGGGGAACCCACCCTCCTCTGGTCGACACCGGATAGTAAACATTGTTAGTACAAAAACAGGGAAAACAGGTGGAGCACTGATTAATTTGATTAGTTTATGCAGCAGCATCAGCATCAGTGGGGTCAGGTTGTGAGGGTGAGGTTGCATGGTGTGGTACAGCATGGAGCTTGATGGTGGTCAAGCCGGTCCAAAGGGCTGGCGAGCAGTGGCACCCAATCAAGGCAGAAGAGGCAGCAGCATCAGACGCACAGGATGGGCAGCTGTTCAACTCGGCAAAGGAAAGAAAGACAGGAAAAACACACAGAGAGTCAGTTCTGTAATGAGTGACTGGCAGAACTGAGAGTCAGTTCTGTAATGGGTATCAGTTCTGTAATGGGTGTCAGTTCTGTAATGGGCGACTGATCACAGATTACAGTGTTAGCAGAGCAGCAGAGACTCTGGCAGGTATAGAACTGACAGGGAAAACTAATTACCAAAGGCTTGACTATACAAGTAAGTTTTTAGCCTAGACTTAAAGACCGAGGCTGTGTCTGAGTCCCGAACATTAACAGGAAGATTATTCCAAAGCTGGGGGGCTTTGTATGAGAAGGCTCTCCCCCCTAACGTAACTTTATTAATTCTAGGTACTAGTAGTAAGCCAGCACCTAGTGATCTAAGTAGGCGTGATGGTTCATAGTGAGAGAGAAGTTCACTCAGGTACTGAGGGGCGAGTCCGTTTAGAGCTTTGTAAGTCAGTAAGAGAATTTTATAATCAATGCGAAATTTAACTGGTAACCAGTGTAAGGTTGATAGAACTGGGCTGATATGGTCAAACTTTCTGGTTCTAGTAAGAACTCTGGCTGCAGCATTCTGGACTAGCTGAAGCTTGTTAAGGCTTTTGCTGGGACATCCAGCCAGCAGGGCATTACAGTAATCTAGCCTTGAAGTAATAAATGTATGAACTAACTTTTCTGCATCCTGTAGAGATAATGCATTTCTCAATTTAGCAATATTGAGGAGATGCAGGAAGGCTGTTCTAGTAATATTAGTTATGTGTGCGTCGAAGGACAGATCAGGGTCTATAATGACACCAAGGCTTTTTACAGATGAGCTTGATGCAACTGAGAAATTGAGAAATTAAAAACGTTTAAGTGTTAAATTAGACAGTCTGTTTCTAGCCGCTTTTGGACCAAGAAGTAGAACCTCTGTTTTATCGGAGTTAAGACGGAGAAAGTTACTCGACATCCAGTCTTTTATGTCTTTTATACAGTCCTCAATCTTGCTAAGTTTAATTTTATCATCCGGTTTGCTTGCTAAGTATTGTTTTGCGTTCCCGTTTTCTGTTGTGCTGTTTTCCCAGTTTTTGCCAGTTTTTTGTAACAGTGCCAAAGCTTTGTCATGGTTTAATGTGTCTATACTTCTCAAAAAGGTCCTTAAATACAGCCCAGATGGAAACTGTCCACTGCCACTCACACCTTTATTCTATATTTAGATGAAATAGTTTAGAAATAGGTAAAAAAGTGGCCACAGGCATCACTTTGTGTTGGAAAGTGGTTCTCACAGGGTTACACATACAGTACAATCCACTATTGCAGTAGTGGGTCACCGAAAGCACACATGTAGTGTTTTAGCTCCCTAAAAAACAACACTTTGTTACTGATTGTGCCTGTTAGATGTGGCTGTAATGAGAGACTGATATACAAAATGAATCCACAACTCTATCTGACATCTGTCTTGAGAAAGTGAGCTGCAGGCACCGAATGCAGCGCTTTCTGAGGAATTATTTTTATGCACATCAGAGATGAAATATGAAATCAAAAGATAAGCAAACTATTACCAAGTGGTCAGAGTTTAGGTTAAACAGCTAAGCTACTTCACCACATGAATTAACTGAGATTCGCTTACAAATACACCAGAAATAACGATCAACGAGCATGGAACTCTTCTAGTCTGACATGCTAAATTCATAAGGAACTAACTGATGTTAACGATAGTCAGACTAGGAAAAGTTTCAAAAGTTTATCGTCAGCTGATTTTATTTATCTTGTAATTACACATCATTATAAGTACGTAAATATGTTTCAATAATTGTAGGAAGGATAAAAGAAATACAGTATTTTCCTCAGCTGTTCAGCTAACTGTTGAGTTTGCTGTTAAAATGCACATGTGATCATGAACAAGGACTATTTACTTTAAAAAAAAAAACTGAAAAAGTTACAGGAAGTTACTGGCAGCTTAGTTGTCAATAAAGTACTGTAAATACTCAGTTTTGCACTGTAAGATATTTTACAGTTTTTTTTCTGTACTTACACCATTAAAATCACAGCAACTGCTGCAAACACAAATGATGCTTTTTTGTATCTACGGTGATACTCAGCATGTTTTACAGCTAAGAGTACAGAAAATGTATCTATATAGCATCTCTTATGTATAAATGTATATATAAATCTATAGTAACCCTGCAAACACAGTTACGTTTCTGAGAAATTACATGTCAAAGTTGTGACAACGTTGTGGGCACCAAAACAACAGGTTGTCACAACATTGTTACAATTTTGACATGTAATATCTCAGAAATTTCAGTTATCTGAAAACATTGTGACAACGTAGTGGAACAAACTACTAGAATCCTCATAAGTTCCATCATATTATGAATGGGACATGGAATTTTGCTAAGTTGCCAGTAGACAGTCATAAAACTGTACAGCGACGTTACTGAATAATGAGGTTGTGAGAATGTTGTGACAATCTTGTTCAGACAACGTAAACAGCACCACCATGTAACAACGTTGTAGCAACGTTGTAAGAAAGGCAACAATGTTGTGAAAATTTTGTGTGTTTGCTGGGAAACTAGGTGTGTTTTGGTCTGGGTGTGTTTTTGTATGTTTTCAGTACTTTACTGCAAACCTACTAGAGGTGATGTTTACTCTGGCATGAACTACTGTCAACAGAAACGCAGTACTTCATTTAAAATGCTAATATGGATAGTGGGGGCCAGTTAACACTTAGGACCATGAGGTCATTTGTGTAACGCTAACTGGCCCCTTGTAGTTTTAATTTATAGCATAAGTTCCTCTTTTGAGTCTTGGTTTCTCTCAAGGTTTTTTCCTCTCGCTCTTAGGGAGTTTTTCCTTGCCACGATCACCCTCGGCTTGCTCATGGGGGCTTACCCAGATTTTTCTGTAGAGCCGATTTGTGACAACACCTGTTCTCTTCTGAGAACTTCTGAGGCGATACGTCTGCGCGTCCGCCATGTTGGTGCGGTCAAAATCCGTTTGTAAACAAATACACGTGAACTAAGATATTATACGTTCTCATGATTTTATCGGCCATAACTTCCTTATTACTCTTTAACTGATTTTCACCTAATTTGTTATAATCCTCAGACATGGATTAATCTAGGTCGCTCAGACTGCTCTCGGTAGCTTTCATTTCTGTTTAATAACTGATCAGCAGGAGAGTATTCAGTCTACACCTGACGGTAAAAACCGAGTTGAGCGCGAGATCCGGTAGAAACATAATCTCACGATTAGCAAACCCATCTGTGTGTGAATCACTTCTAATCTTAATGCACATAAAAATAAAATAAACCCCCAAAAACACACTAGGAAGGACGATGCTCAAGTTGGCTTCCTATTCGAGTTTTTCTGTTCCACCTTAAATGTTTCAGCAGATACATAGACCACTGTAGTCGTGCGTCATTCTGTAGTCCTCGCTATGTCCATATTAGGAACTCCTCTGAATTACGAGATCGTTAAAGAGCTATAATACTAATATTGCTACATGTGAGCTAAAGCTACTGCGCATCAATGTCACTAAGCTACACGACACTAAGGCGGGCTGTGGCGGAGCTCTGACGAGCTGTGCTACCTTATCGAAATGTTCAACTGTAGCGCATTTTTACAGATATACCCGTAAATAAAACCTCTAGGTGGGATATTTTGATAGACTAAAACTCCTTATCAAAAATACTACCCGTGTTAAAACTACGAGGCTGAATTCAGCTTCTTTTTTCGCAGCTTCTTGTTTGAATGTTCCCGTTCCACCTTAAATGGTGCAGCAGCTGTGACTAGCTATCACAAACATTAGCAAACGAGACAAAATACTGACCTGTCGGTTCTGTGAAACAGAAAAAAATAAGTTAATGTTATAGTCAATTTATAGTGAACTTATAGAGAAACCTCCTCATATCATGCCTTTCAACCCTCCATGAAGCTGAAGTCAGCTTCTTTTTCGCCGCTGCTTGTTCGAATTTTCCCGTTCCACCTTAAATGGCGCAGCAGTGCAGAACGTGACATAACAACCACTGTAGTCCTGTCCTCATTTTGTAGTCGGCGCTACGTTCTTATGTCCATATTAGGAACTTCTATTTCTGCGGTTTCACAGAACCGACAGGTCAGTATTTTGTCTCGTTTGCTAATGTTTGTGATAGCTAGTCACAGCCGCTGCACCATTTAAGGTGGAACGGGAACATTCAAACAAGAAGCTGCGAAAAAAGAAGCTGAATTCAGCCTCGTAGTTTTAACCCGGGTAGTATTTTTGATAAGGAGTTTTAGTCTATCAAAATATCCCACCTAGAGGTTTTATTTACGGGTATATCTGTAAAAATGCGCTACAGTTGAACATTTCGATAAGGTAGCACAGCTCGTCAGAGCTCCGCCACAGCCCGCCTTAGTGTCGTGTAGGTTAGCTTAGTGACATCAGATTGATGCGCAGTAGCTTTAGCTCGCATGTAGCAATATTAGTATTATAGCTCTTTAACGATCTCGTAATTCAGATGATCCAGGGTGTATTCAGGAGAAGAATGTTCTCAGGGCAAAACGTATCGGGCTCTGAACATGTTTATTTAACACAGGGGGCGATAGAGGCGATTTTTCAAAAACCCTGTTCATTCTGCCCATAGAGAAATGGAGCTCAGACCCGGAGTTCCTAATATGGGCATAACGAGGACTACAGAATGACACACGACTACAGTGGTCAGAGCCGGTTTATGAGGAGCCTGGCCACTTCCTATTCCCCCCGTTATATCAAAGACAGGACTGCTAAACAGCAGAGGGCGCTCGCGAGTGAGTCTTCAATGAATGGGAGTGAATGGAGCTCAACGGCTAAAAACGAACAGTTAAAATAGTTTGAAACAAAACAAGGTCATCTTGAACATTTGACATGTCTGCAACTGTAGGTCAACTACAGTTTTCCATAGTTGACCTACGGTTTTCCGAAAACCCTGTTCATTCTGGCCATAGAGAAATGGAGCTTAGACCCGGAGTTCCTAATATGGGCATAGCGAGGACTACAGAGTGACACACGACTACAGTGGTCTATGTATCTGCTGCACCATTTAAGGTGGAACAGGAGAACTCGAAGAAGAAGCTGGCAAATGCTAAAAATGTCCACCCTGTCTTCCCATGACAGGGTAGACACATACATTCCTTTTCTCATGTTGTAGTTGTTCGAAACAATTTCGGAATAAAATCTTAGTTCCTTTGAACTGTTGAACTGTTGGTGTTAAAAGTGTTTTTGCAAGGTTTTAAAATAATTTGACCTCCTGTCACTCATCACATAACAGGGCACTTAAATAGTAAGCATGACCAAAACACAGACACATTCAGTCACTCACTCAAACACTACTCTCCCTGTCAAATACAAGCTTAACTATTTATTATGAACACACTGTTAATAAAACTACTGCAGTTTTTTGTAAATATGAAATGTTCCTGTCCACTCTGTCATTTTCATGTTGTGTGAAAATAAGTAATTCTTCACAGGTAGACAAACAATTATAATTGATTTATTATTCACAGTGAGTTGAATAATTTTATTCCAGTTTTTGTTCAAATATTTTGCTGTTACTATTGTATGGGGAAAATAGGATGTCCGATGTTGAAAGTAATTTTATAGAAAAATCCATAACAAAGATTTTGAGGGGCCTACAAATTACTATTGAAAAGAGGACACAATATCTGCTTGAAAATGACTCTTTAGTTTCTACAATACTTTAGAAAGTGTTTGTCCATGGCAGGGTGTGGTTGCGTCACATAATGTTGGTTTGTCATTGCAAAATGAAATGAGTTGATATATTTTCTGGTTAGTCTATAAATCTTAAAACTGTGATGAATATTCAAAGGAATTTGTTTTTTACCTATGAGCTCCCAAAGGCACAGTATACTGATAATGGCCCAACTATTATACAGTATCCTGCACCTCCAGTGATACCAAACAGGCTTTACAGCTAAAAAGTACAGGAAGTGTTCATCTATTGTGAACGAACAAACTAGTTTCAACAAGTTGCCAATACATCACTGTTCACCAGTTAGTGGTGATGTTTACTCTGGCGTGAACTGTCAACATTAACGCAGTACTTAAAACGTTAATTCAGATATATGAAATACACTAGTGGGGAATATAGCATTTAAGACCATGAGGTCATTTTGTGTAATGCTAAATGGCCCACATCTTTCATTTCAGCACACTTTATATTTTAATTTTGCCTTCATCAGTGAATAAACCATCTTGAGATACTCACAAATGGAAAATGAAGGAAATAAGCGTGTTTCCTTGCTAAAAGTGATTTATTTCAGAATGTTGGATTCAAACATATTCATGCTCTTTACTCAGAAAAATCAGTACAGAAAAAGGGACGGATTTACAAACTAGAGCAAAATCCAGCACTGACCCATCCCATACATCTTTCCTCAAGACCTTATGAGGGTAAGGCTGAATGTATCAGTACTTAAATGTACAGAAAGGCTGTGAGGGAAGTGATCAGGCTGGATTTGGCTGAAGATTGAGGACGGCACCGAGTAGAGTCTAAAGGGACGTGACTTTTGATGGATGGAGTAAAAGCATGGAAATACAGAGAAGAGAAAGCAATGGATGGAGATGCTTTGCATGGACAGAGAGTGAACAGTGAAAGATATCAACCTAGTTTTACAGGAACAACTGATTGATCAAGGACCTGAGAAGCTTCTGTTAAAGCAAGACGTACTGAATGAGGCCGGACTTCAGATCACTGAACTGGACAAATGCACTAGGCCAAAATGGAGGGATGTGTGGATAAATGAACAGAAGAATGGATGGGTGGCAGCTCAGGGCTGAAGGATGTATTTGGTTGCCATGGCAAGCAGAGGGGCCCCAGTGGGGACTCCTGGGAAGGGCCCACTGGATCCAGCGATGTCAATGTGGGAGTAGGGCAGGGGTCTGTCAGAGTCGACTCCATGCTGAGAGAGAGAGTGAGATCAAGCATGATTAATCATTTCAGTGATCTAATCAGTTCATTGTTTTCCCGTAATCTTCCTTCAAAATGTAGTGACTTTTGCCTGCCTCTAAAACGTCTTCTGGTTTTCGATTAAATCACTGCAGACCAGCAGGCAGAGAAAAGTAAAATTAACCAATCTTTTCATATTTTATTGCAATTATTTATGTGGCAATTTTTCATCAGCTAAAATTTCATGATCATAACCAGCCTAGTTGGAAACTGTACAATACTCCATCTTGGAGAACTAACTAATAATGTGAGAATACTGCAGGTGTGTATGAGCGTATGGGCTGCACAATATATTGTTTATTAATTGACATGACGATGATGACACTGAAGGCTGCAAATACAAATGAGCCCTCCAACCAATTAAATCACAGTTCTGGACGAGTTCCTGTGGCTGTTCTGACGAATCAAAGTATTCACAATGATCCAACACAAGTAAAGTATGTGGGTCAGAATAATGCAGGGCAATCTTTAACCATGTAATGCAACTGAATATGCAACAATATAATCCCAGTACTGGTCTACCTTGTCCAGTCCAGAGGCCATGATGAGGAAGGCTGCGGGGGCCTGGTGTCCCCTGGGCGTGGCAGAGGAGGGCAGATTATTGGACTGAAGAATGTCCTCATACTCTGACTTTCCTTTGTGGAAATCATAATCCTCCCGACGGATGGTGGACACTTCAAACAAATCGCCCAGAACCTCGCCCGCTGAAATACACACACACACACACACACACACACACACACACACACACACAGTAATTACAAACCTCACAATTGCATCAGGCAAAATATACCAGTTAAAAAGTCTTTTGCCTTCTTACACATACCTTTCTGCCACTGTAAGGCATTGCCTGAGCGGTGAGCAGCTCCATTATCCATTATAATCTAGTGAGACAGAAATGAATTACATGTAAACAAGCAATTTTCTTTCATTTCTTCAGGAAATCTTCAGAAAAGCTATTCAAGAAAATAACCCAGAACCAGCCCATCACTAAGTGAGATAACCATGTCTAATTGTTGGTGGAACCCAGAACCCTGGCTTAAAAACTAATGAGACCGAAGCTATCACACATTTTAAGGTCACCATGATATATAATTGCAGTGGAGTTTCACACATGTATGAACTCACAGAGTAGTTTGGTCCCATGGCTCTGATGGCGTGACCAGTCAGGGTGGCAATGGTGAACAGATGTGGAGACGCTTCTTTCACTGCCTGAAGAAAACAAACTCAGTGAATACAAAACGGTCTAAAGCCCTGTTGAATCTGGATTAGGCTATATTTACCCAGGGAGGTTCTGTAATGTTAGTGATTAGTAGCACAAACACTGATTTCAATCCAGTATGAATCTGCAGTGTGTAGTTTTACAGTCTGACAGTAATAATTGTGGAGCGATTTTAATCCACTATGAATCTTCAGTGTGTGTAGATTTTTAATAGTCCTGTTCTAATCCACCTCATGCTAATGGAATAACAAAACCTGCTAACAGACACTTCAGAGTAAGGTGTTGTTTTTGTTACTGAGTGTGTCTCATGGCAATCAGCCAATCAATTCCCACTATTTACATTACACATCCTCCTCTGGGAAAAATATGGCTGCAAAATCCATCTGAAATCAAACGCTAGTTTGGCATGTTTGTGTGTGTGCATACCTTCTCCTTCATCTCACAGAGAAGGTCCACCATGACCATCCGGCCTTCAGCATCAGTGTTTCCCACACGCACTCTACGACCCGCTCGAGACACAATCAGTTCATCAGCCACGTAGCAGTCTGAAGAGAGACACACACTCTATTACACACAACGCAGCAACATTACAGTCAGCATGCAATTAAAACTTACTTAATGGAGTTCAGTACCACAGACAGGAAAATACAATATGGTGAAACACCAGTGTTCAAAAAGTAATTTGACTATTATTAATTATAAACAAATTATTATTATTTAGCTATTATTAATAATAGACAAAAAATCAACAAATGTAGTTTTAACTCATTGAATAGGTGACAGAAATCCCTTGTGTAGATTCATATTGTGAATCTTTTTTATTGTTGATCTCTCTGTCATCTACATAATTTATTTAAGCAATAAACGGCAATACAGACATTTGTATTACGTGAAAACGCAACGCGTCTGGTGTGAAATAATGAGCGTCGAGGCATGGTTCAGTATTACCCTTCACGCTGCGTAATGAAATGGGCTTAACCGTACCTGAGCCGACGCTGTTGCGCACCATCGCCATGGTACCCACGACTTTCAGATGTTTGGGCTTCAGTTTGGCCAAAATCTGATAATAAAAGCAATCTTGTTATTCACATCCCCATTAAGATTTACTGCATGGCGATATCACAGTACACAAACATGTGGTGACATTTAACAGAAATGGTATGAACTGAAAATTGATTTTACAGAATGCACTACAGCACTGTGCTTTTGTGTTGTGGAAAAGCACTACCTTTAACCCTTTGAAACTCTGAGAGTCTGTATGTTCCAAGTACCTGGAAGAATCCAGCGACAGCAGCGGATCCACACTTGTCTCTATGCATTCCAGCCATGACCCCTCCAGCCTTAATGTCCGCTCCGCCTGTGTCATAGGTGATGCCCTGCAGGACCGAGCAGCAGCACAGTCAGCATGATCAAGTATGCAGAGACACACAGACATCAGTGGGGTAATGATTCGAAATGTTTTTGATTCAGTTGACCTTCTGATCATAATGCCATGATTTGGTTTGATTTGAATGTGATGGTTTGTTTTTAATACAATCTCTTCTCAAAGAATAACTTTTATTTAATAACATATTGAACTGCAGCATATTATCACTGTCCAAAAAATTAGTTTACATTAAAAAAGTGTACATTAAAAAAATTATACACTATGAATAACTGAGCTAGTTTACACAGGATTCCAAGCAATTACTGAATAATAAGCCTTAGTGTGCCATAAGCCTGGGATTTTAAGGGTTAATGTAAAGACATTTTATTCTATTTCTTTTGGTCCATTCATCATGGAATTCTCACACTGTAAAGGGTATATAAAGGGTAACTGCTTTGCTCAAATCAAAGTAGAAAATAATAGAAAAACTTGGCTTTTTTTGGACAGCGACGATGCGCTCATCAGGCCTTTGGAATGTGGCCCAAGATAAACTGATTAATCACTAAACTTGATGAAAATGAACAAATATCCAGGTGGTACTTTCAATAAAAACATATTATGGAACCAAACACAATAGTACTCAATTCACTCACAGATCGTAGACAAAACCAGAGACTGTTTTTCCTATCTGTTGAATCTGTTTTGAGGTACATTTTTCTGCATCCGCTTTGTTTTTGCCTGCATTATTTCACTTGGCTAAGCAAATGCAAACATTATTTCCTCTGATAAAGGGAAAACGCTATGTACCTTGCCCACCACCATAAGGGTCTTCTGAATGGGTCCCTCTCCACAGTACTCAAGGTGAATCACTCTGGCCTGATGACGCGGCACAGCTGCAAAACACACATACATTGTTCAAGTTTATTAGTAAAGTGTCTTTTGAAAGACAGAGCAGTGCAAACTGCTTTCAGACTGCTGAGAAATGACATCTTACTATTAGCACATCGATTGACTGCAGCCAGGCAGGGGTATTCTTTCTCCAGAGTGCTCAAATCACTCACTACCTTCACCTGAGAGAGAGAGAGAGAGAGAGAGAGAGAGAGAGAGAGAGAGAACAATAAAGATGGTACTGTATGCCTTAATGATTAGTCTCCATTAAGAAACTGCCTGATTCAGCAGTTTGGTGCTCTGTATTTACCTGCACAGGCGAGTTCTTGAAGAGCTCTTTAACATACTCAGCCACGCGAGGTGCAGCCATACGCTCTGGATCAGAGCCACCAATGTCCCGATACACAAACCTACACAAAACACACAAACACAGGATGTTTACACACAAACACAGGGTCTGAGAGAACCACTGCTGGGTCAGACAAAACCAATTCACATTAAAAAACAAAACAGACAAAATAACAAAAAAAAACAAACATACATTTTCTGTAAACAGTGTTTTCTTAAGTAAGGCTCAATTTCAGTAATTAGTCTGTAACCAGTTCAATTAATCATATAACACCTAAAATAAAATATGTCTGAAAAATCAATAAAACAACCATAAAATTGATATAACTGGTCTAAAATGTCCATCATAATTGTGCAAAACACTGCCCCACTGTTAGCTATGAGGCACTGGTGCTGGGTGTTCTCACTGGACTGCTGAACTCTCCGGTAAACTCATTACTGAAACACAGGTACAGTACATTTTCACTTTTCCCTTTTTTATATTTTCAGTTTAACGAGTAAATAAAAGAGTATATAAGAGGTGAAAGGTACATTACTGTATATGGATAAAAAAGGGAGCACTTAATTATTAAGAAACAGGAGAGACTGAGGTGTAAAACAGACCATGTGACTATAGTATTATTCACTGTGTGACGTAGGTCAATTTTTCCAAAATGGACCTCAGTAAATTTTGAGTCTTTGGCCCAATCCCATTTCACCCCTTGCCCCTACACCTCTGTTTTCCATGTTCACTCCAAAGGAGGGGGGGCGGGGGAGTGTAATAAGAAAAAAAGAAAAAACAGTAAGATGGCTACGCGAGCGACTAAAGAAACCCACAAATGTAAGCATTTTCTGTTAAAAATAAATAAAAATAAACATTGTATTGTCTTAGTTTAATGTCGTTTCAATGTTTTATGGTGCTTTTCTTCATAAGTTATGAAAAATCACTAGTTGTATGCTGATATCTCTGTAGCTAGCTAAATTTCACATAGATTTTCAAAATTTCAACAAGAAGCTGACCAAAAGTTGGCTTCAGCTTCATATCACTGAAGAATTAGGGGTGGGTGATGATACATAATTGTCATATCCCCCCTCTTTAAAGGCATATGATTCCCTAAATGTAACTAAAGTCCAGCAGTGAGGAGCTGAACTTTACCCTCCTCTGCAGTCACCGCAGACTGGCAGGGTCGCCTACAGAGCAGCGCTAGTAGCCTGTTAATGAAGTAATGCTCTTCTTTATTTGAGGGTCCCATTTTGTAGGGGAAGATTTCAACCACTACCCCTTGTAACTCAGTTCCAAGGGGCAAAGTGACACTCAAAAACAAGGGGTAAAAATAAGAAATGGGATTGGGCCTTTGATCCTAGTTACGGCCCTGAACCTGACCCAGGTTAATAGGAATATATTGTTGCTAACAGGGTATGATGTAAATAGGAATAAGGCTTCTGCAACAGCACCTGCAGGTGTTAAATGGACATGATATGACTGAGCTGTCTAAACTAATTCATGCCCTGCAGTGTTTTGTAGTTAATAAAATCAAAAATACAACATATTCTCTGCTTGTGTGTTAAGATGTCATGTTCTCTCCATCACTAAAGGCAATGCTAAGGACACTCTCTGGCATCCACTTCTATCTCTTGGCTTAGAGAAACTATCTGTTCTATACTAAGTTGAAAAAAGTTCATTATAGAATTTCTTAAACAGCCAAACATGCAGTCATTTTACTTGTATTCATATTCACAGCTTGCTGCATGCTAAGTAGGGTGTAGGAATGCGTAGACACTGATGACAGCAAGCCGAAACATCTGCTGAGTCTGGTTTTGGCATTTTGGCACTTCATGAAAGAAAAACACACAGTCTCCTGACTTTGTCTCATCTTTTTTGTAGTGTGTGAGCAACATTACTTCTGTTAATCTGAAATACTTCAACACTACAATAAAAATCATTTTCTAAAGTCATTAAAAAGTTAATAATCACTCTTTTCTCACATGGTTAAAAAAAAAAAAGTGCTTTTGAAGTTTTCCACCGAAATTTTCTCTCGTGCAAACGCACACTTACCTGCCACTCTCCAGAGCAGAGGCCAGTTCAGTGATCTGCTCCCCCTGCGTCTGCTCCGTCACCCACACACCCAGCACTGCCACCTTATGAGGGGAGGTCTTCACCTCCCTCAGTTCCAATGGCTACAACACACAGAACAGAGAGACAGAGAGAGAGAGAGAGAGAGAGACAGAGAGAGAGACAGAGAGAGAGAGAGAGAGAGAGAGAGAGAGAGAGAGAGAGAGAGAGAGAGGCTGCCATCTCTTGTGATCTGACACGGTAATGTTTGGTCTGATAGAGAAATATTTCATTCAGTCTGATTGTTCCTGAGGACATAAGAAGTCACATGAGTCACATAAAGGAAACAAAAGGGCCTCACCATGTAGAGCACCTGTAAAGCTCCCAGTACAGCCACCAAAGTGCTCCTCTCATAGCTGCTGTGTGGAGGACACACCAGCAGAGGGCGCTGTATGCCTGCTTTAATTGCCCTGAGAAAACAAAACCAGGAGTTTCAGGCTGGTAACTGAGACGGCGCGGCTGGTCACCCTTCATTTCCACACAAAGCTACAAAAGCTTTAACAGTGCAGTATCAAATTGCCAAACTTCTTCCTTAAACATGGTGTCAAGCTGCAGTTCTGCAGGGCCACAATCCTGAACTGTCGTCTAAACGGTTCAGCTAATCATATGTGCTAAAAATTTCACTGTACAGTAAAACTAACTTCTCTGCACTTAATAACACACAGCCTGCACTGTGCTGTGGGTCGGCCTGTTCAGAGACTGAGAGATATGAATTTAAGAGCTGAGAGAAACGGTTTAAGTATATGGTGTCAGTGCAATTAATCAGGAAAGTCTAAAAAACTATGGCACAATCTACAAAGCCTGTGACGTCTTTCTGGCTAATCATATAACACCGTAAGTGTGACGATGAATCACAGAACTCAGTGCTGTTACTTTCTTACTCAGCAGAGTTTGCTGGAACCAATCAAAACCTTTATCGTCTAGGTTCAGTGGTTATCAACTCTCCTGGAGATCTACCCCACTGCATATCTCGCCTCCAACTCAAATATCAAAGACCTGATCCAGTCAATCATTGACTTCCAAACTCAGAAGACAGATACACTATATGGCCAAAAGTATGTGGACACCTGACCATCACACTTACATGAGGTTGTTGGACAATCCTTTTTCTAAAGCCATGAGCATTGATATGGAGGTGTTGTTGCTCCTTGACGCTTCCATTTTACAATAATAGCATTTACAGCTGACGGGCAGATCTAGCAGTGTAGAATTTTCACAGACTGACTTGTGGTCAGGGTGGCATCCTATGACAGTTGTGCGTCAAGTCACTGCGCTCTTCAGTATGACCCATTTTACAGCCAATGTTTGTCTATGGAGACTGCATGGCTATGTGCTTGATTTTATACACCTTTTAGTAATGTATGTGGCTAAAACACTCAAACTCAATAATCAGGAGGTGTGTCCACATACTTTTGGCCATATAGTATATATCTCCAGGACCAGAGCCACACTGTCCCTTTATGAATATGACTGGTGACCCCTGTTATAATGTCTGGAATCAGGAGTTACTACGGTCACACAGAAACGTTGTGAAACAATGTGAAACAATGTGAAACGTGCCGAGTTGAGGCAATGTGCGAAGGTAAATTAGGGTTATCTAATGTAGACAAGATAACATGAACTAATTATAGGTGCTACAGATAGTGACTGCAATATGTCTTGTAATAAATAAAAATGAAATTGACTATTAAAAATTAAAAAGTGTTTGCAGAAGTGTCAGAAACTGTTTATTGGACCATGAAAAACGCCTTTAGGTTAGTCATGATAACTGAATTTTTGCTGATGATTCATATTCATTTAAATAATTGCAACTTTTAACAGTTGTCACTTGTCATTTGTTCACTGGATGCAACTTTTATAGTACAAGCACAAAGTAACCAAACTGGCTGATTAGCTTTTTTTTTGCTTCCCAGCTGTCGACAATTTTCGGCTCCCAAAGAAACAGCTTGAACTAAAATAAACAAGCCACACTCACTGTTGCCCTCTACAGGTGTTAGAGCACCATTCAGAAGTTGTTGTTTTCATAAAGCCTATTATGCGTCTCAATAAATGCACAGGAGACCAACTTGGAGATATAATTCCTCCAGTTAGTCCTATGACAACTTCGGGGTCTCATCCCAGTCGGCCATGCCTGGTAAACCCCCACCGGGAGGCATCTAGGGGGCATCCTGATCAGGTGCCTGACAGACTTCGACTGGGACCTCTCCATTGGGAGCAGTAGCAGCTCTACTCTAAGCTCCTCCCAGATGTCCGAGCTACCCACTTTATCAAGCAGAGTGTAGCCTGCCACTCTGCAAAGAAAGGTCTTTTCCGACTCTTGTATCCACAATCTTATTCTTTCGGTCATTACCCAAAGCTCATGACCTTAGGTGAAGGTTGGGATGTAGACCGACCGGTAAACAGAGAGCTTTGCCTTGTGGCTCAGCTCCCTCTTCACCACTACAGTCCGGTACAGTGACCGTATTACTGCTGCCGCCTGTCCCAGCCTGCAGCCGATCTCAGGATTCCTCTTCCCATCACTCATGAACAAGACCCCGAGATACTTAAACTCCCGTACCTGGGGCAGGACCTCTCCCCTTACCTGGAGTGGGCATACTATCCTTTCTAGTGTAAACACATGACTGTAAAATCTAATGACTGGGGAAAATAAGTTCAATCAGGCAAATATGTAATCATTGTGACAGGCCTAAATGCCTTGATTATGAAAGACCCACAGACTGGTCAATATGTTCACAGCATTCTGTGAACCACTTACTGCAGCCCTTTGTGATTTCACTATTGCAAAGCCTAAGATTGCAATAACAGTTATCAAACAATATACTGGGCAGAGTTCAGCTGAACGCTGCCTTACTGACCTCTTAATTCCGTTTCCAGCAGCATCGCTGAATCGTCTCACGTCATCATAGTCCCGATTGACTGGCCCAGTGGGAGCAAACACCAATCTGTTACCTGGTAAGTTAGGAACCTTTAGGACGACCACTTCCTCTCCCAGCCCACTGTCCACCTGCAGAAGAGAAAGGCATGATGGTAGATGATTTTAGTCATTGCCCATTCCATTAGGCAGCTTGGTCTCCCTCTATCGCATGATGCCATCAAGCTGGAAGGGTGAACTTTAGCACATGCTTCCTCAAAGACACATGAAGCTCCACCCAAACTGCTGCTAAAGCAATGTCATCGTCATTGTTCAACATGCTTGGAGGAGAAAACTGCCAAACCTGTTATATCAGCAGGGAGGCGGAAGACGGAAGGCCAACCTTTCCACCAACCAGAACAAGGTTCATTATGCTCTCTTGGACTGCCGGACACAAATGGCTGTGGCTTCGCCAGGGACTGAGATACCAATAATATCTGATAAAGTATGCACTCATTCTTTTGGCTAAGCCTCATTGCTCAAATCCGATTTTTTGCTAAAATCCGATCTCTGCGACAAGATGGTTCACACTCGTTTAGGCAAGTGACTCAAATCTGTCATTATTGTGAACGAACCGGCGAAAAAGGTGAGATGAGCTGCTTTTCCACCGTTTACAGGTTTTAGCCTCTGTTTGGCGCTGCTGCCTTGGTAACACTGAATGATGGTGCACGCTCAGTGGGAAAAAAACACATGAATTACAACCTGAGCGTCACATTAAGGTAACACGGCCATGAATCGGATACATATCCGATCTAGAACCATATATGAAAGAGACTCAGGTCAGATTTGAAAAGATCAGATTTGCGTGTCCACACAGCTCTGACAACATCAGATCTGAGTCACTTCAACTTGTGAACGCAGTCTAAATGTCTTTGGCTATTTTGTCAGAAACAGTCACATCTGTGTATTTACTGTATTGTATTACTGAATTGTACCAAAATAAACAAATTGTCTCACATCATGTAGATATTTCGATTTTGTTTTCTAAAGAATTTCTAAAGTGTTGACTTAGTACTGAACTAGTCCTGAAGTCAGTGTCACGTCTCCTTGCCTGTTTTATTCTGCCTCTCTTTTGGAATTTCTTTCCAGTCTTTGTTCACAAAACCAGCCCAAAAAACTGAGTAAAGCTTTTGTGTGCATTTTCAACTTACTGCTCCATAGTCCTGCAGAGGATCTTTCAGACCCTCCAGCTCTTTGGGGAGACTGTCAATGTTCTGCGTCACCAGAAGGATGCCATCATAACTGTGAGGAACAGAGACAAACAGCACAGTGTAGGGTCACATCACTCCCTTCTTCACTACGCAGCTCATGTTAATCCCAGCTTGAGACAGAGAGTAACAGCTTTAAACTTGCTTCTAAAACCCTTTAACTATGAGGTCCTGTGGTTTCATCACTAAAAACTACCACATTATTAATACATGAATAGATGTGGACAGGAAGATCAGAGTGGAAGTCTGGGGGCTGTTAATGGGGTAACTGTGGAAATAAGGCTGCATGATATGGACAAAGTTCTAGCATTGCGATATTTTGCAAAATATTGCGATTGCAATACGCCTTTTATTATATTAAAAATACAGTGAACAAACAAGGTGACATGGTTAAAGACTGGCTTGAATAAAATAATTTACTTTTGTTGTATTACATGCAGGGAAGGGCAATATAACAATATTTATCAATATCAGGATACATTATGTAAAATATCAGAACACTGAACAACTGCATGTTTCATTAAAAAGCATAATCTGTCCTGTTTAACTGCATGTAGTGCAGCGCAGTATGTGCATAAAAATCACTGTATTCATATTTTTGACAATATTTTGTAAACATGGCTCTTTTTTGTCTGTTGCAACTAATCAAAAACTAAATATCATAATGCAGATCATGCATCATGAAAATGTCTCAGTATCGTAATGCCATTTTTGTGCCACCCAAGTACGAACGTTTTGATTCTTCTTAACGGCCACAGACTCACCCATCCGGAGCTGTGACTGTAATTGGTTAGAGGGCTCATTTGCACATCACTACCATATCAGAACTGCGAAGGCAGGAATATTTTGTGCAGCTCTGTGCAGAACTTAGTGGGGCAGTGAGACAACAGTCACTGGGGGTCAATCTTTATACAGCCATCACTCACTACTGATCTGATAGCTGAGGGTGAAGTCTAAAGTGCAGGTGGTTATGAAACAATCAGTGACAGACCTCTGCTCCGTAATTTACTCACTTTGTATCCTTGTAATCAGTGGTCCACTGGATGGGCTGGACGCTAGAGGGGCAAAGAGTAAAGAAAGGCATTTTATGTTATGCTGTAGGCCACCTTTATGCAGATAAAATGTAAAAGAATAAATAAAAACATTAAAATCATGCACAGTGGCCTTTTTATATAACACTGACATTGAACTCCAACATATTTTCTCAGCCCCCAATTTCTCTTATATTCTGCCTCACACTTCTGAGGATATTAAGACTATATATGCTTTAATGTGCATCTGCAACACAGTCTGACTTTGTGTGGTAGATCAGTTCAATCTCACGAACTTAAAGGGGAACTCCACTGATTTTTCAAAACTTCTACAGAATTAAATGGATAAGATGTAAACAGAGTCATTCAGAGTGGTTTGGTGTGAAATGCTCTGTTCCAGAGAAACAGAGTCAAATTTGTTTACAGAAGTGGTGATAGGAGCCAGAGATCCACCTCTAAAAGCTTCCACATAGAATGTTAATATATTATGAATATGCTGCCTGAGACACTGTTTTATGATAGTTTTGTGATAAGGTTTTGGCTAGAAATGTATTTTAAACCATTTATTTTATCCATTTATGGTGGAGGGATACATGAAAGATGTTGTAAGGCAAAACAATCCCCAAAGAAAACATTTTTTTAGATTTATGACTATTTTACCATCATCAACATTACATATAAAAACTCACGTGTAGGTTCACTGGAGGTTTTGGATAGTAAATAAAATGACTATATCTGTGTTGTAGACATGGTGACCCCTGATTCCTGTTCCTAAGAGTCTGTAAGTTTCTCTACAACGAACCATTTCACATCCAAACCAGTTTGAATGACCATGTTTACATCTTAAGGACTGAATTATGTAGAAATCTGGTGGAATTTAAGTCTATAGCAAAACAGGAAACAAAACTGCTGACAGCATCAACTAAAAATCTCAGGCGACAATTGAGGAAATTAAACTAAGCCTCCAAAACTGGACAGTAATGATGTTAAGGCTCGGATTCTCAACTCTTACACTAAAATGGCTGCAGAAAAACAACAAAAACAAAGCAGGAAGATTATAAAAGATTAACAACAGAGGAGAAACAGCTTCAGCTTAGCAAAACCAAGTCCAGAAATAAAGGCACAACAAAGCTTAAAATACAATAAAAACGCCGTTCAAAACTCAACAAAACCTCCAAAAACAGTAGTCAAGATGCACATTAAACAAAACCGCAGGAAAAAGCCTGTTTTTAATAAAACTGCACGTTAATACGTCTTAAAAGTGATACCGGTACCTCAAAGACATCTCGACCGTGAGCTCTTCCCTTCTGGACTGAAGCAGCGATCAGCTGACATCACTATCAAGATGCGGGTCACGTGACTTCGCTGTCTCCCCCGTGACTGTGGGATTTGTAGTTTTCTTAAATCACACAGTCTCGATATATTAATAAAATTATGCAATATCCGTGTTTTTTATTGTTTTCTCTGAACTACAGCGCCTAATTGTATATTATCATAGACAACATAATAGCTTGCATTATCATCCGACCACATTTCAGCGCATTTCTGTATATCCATCGAACTACACTCCTAACTTAGGAAGCGGCGACCCAGCAGCTTTGGTCAGAGCACTTGGAAGGAAGGTGAGTGTAGTGCTTTTAATGTTTTGGCTGTGCAAAGATGAGCGTTTGTGCAGTTTAAAAGCTACCGATGTGAATGTAGTTGCTATAAAAGGCCCGTGTTTTGCTGTAGACAAAACTTTCGACGTACATGACTGTGTTTCGTTAAACTGCTGCTCACTGTATGGATTCCTGGCTGCACGTGATCTGCTGTCATTTTTAAGCTAATCTGGCAAAATGCTCGTGTTGTACTACCACTTTCTGGTGCACGGAAGCCAGCATATATATACCAATCAGCACAACATCAAAAACACCTCCTTGTTTCTACGTTCATTGTCCATTTTATCAGCTCCTCTTACTATATAGGTGCACTTTGTAGTTCTACCAGAAAGACTCCAGAGACGAATGTGAAGGAAGGAAAATAGTTTAATCTAATAGTATTTAACAATTCCATAGATAACAACATTTTGTAAGTTAAAGTCCTTGGCGCGGGCCCCGTCATCAGCCCAGGTATTTTGACGTGTAGAGCTTCGCAGATCCTGCCGTACAGGGACGGCAGGGGGCGGAGCATACCCCAAAAGATTTGTAAGAGATAATGGATACCCACCGGGAAAGGCTTTACCTGGATTGACTAGTCTGAAAAGGAACATAAGAGATATTAGCAAGATGCATCAGTATATATCCAATAAAAGTACAGATTGTGGTATTAGTAACAAGTGCAATTAAATTACTGATTAAGTGTACTAAGTGCTTTTAATTATTGCATATGCTAAAATGGAGTGATAAGTGAATGGGCTCATCATTCTAAATACCATTGTGGTGGTGTAATAAATGACAGAACTTAGTTGTTCTAACGCATCGGTCACCTGGAGTACATAGGGCGGCTTTAAGCTTAAAGTTTTCATCAGGTTAAAAGAAAACTCAAGTTTTAGAGGCCGAGGCCTCGACGCTGTAAATTGTTTGCAGAGAGCAACAATTTCATGCTTACATTACGTAAGGAGTACTGCGGTATTTACTATGTAAACATCAGATACAAAGACTGCTATACATGCACCATGTTTGGTTGGATGACTAGCCCACACATGCACTATGGTTGGGCGACGGGCCCACACATGCAGTATGATCGCTGGGCGACGGGCTCACACATGCATAGCGTTCGTTAGGGCGATGGGCCCTCACATGCATTGCGTTCGTTAGGGCGACGGGCCCTCACATGCATTGCGTTCGTTAGGGCGACGGGCCCTCACATGCACTATGTTCGCTGGGCGACGGGCCCACACATGCATTGCGTTCGTTAGGGCGACGGGCCCTCACATGCACTATGTTCGCTGGGCGACAGGCCCTCACATGCATTGCGTTCGTTAGGGCGACGGGCCCTCACATGCATTGCGTTCGTTAGGGCGACGGGCCCTCACATGCATAGCGTTCGTTAGGGCGACGGGCCCTCACATGCATAGCGTTCGTTAGGGCGACGGGCCCTCACATGCATAGCGTTCGTTAGGGCGACGCGCCTTCACATGCATAGCGTTCGTTAGGGCGACGCGCCTTCACATGCATAGCGTTCCTTAGGACGACGCACCCTCACATGCATAGCGTTCCTTAGGACGACGCGCCCTCACATGCATAGCGTTCCTTAGGGCAACACGCCCTCACATGCATAGCTTTCATTGGGGCGACGGGCCCTCACATTAATTGCTGCGTTTTGCACAGGTTATGAGCCAAAATAAGCATAGCGTTTGCTCAGGTTACGAGCCCATGTGGCGTTTGCTCAGGTGACTGGTCCATATATGCAAGTGTTTGTTATGATGATGGCCCATTTATGTATTGAGATTGCATGGCATTTGCTCAGCAATGAGCTCAGATAGGCATGCAATGGTTTGGCAGATGAGCTCATAAATGCAGAACAAAAGCACCGATTGCCAAAGATTAAAATGTATAACGTTAAAGAGGTTAAATCAAAAATATGAGGCTACTCCTGCAACCGAAAGTAAGCCGGACGGCACAATAAAACCTAGACTCCCACTTAACGCCAAAGAGAGGCCAATCCGATGGGTGAATAGGCCATATTTGAAAGGCGTCCGTAATATCTGCTTTAGCCACGACCCGCAACCTTAATAAACCAGATAGCATCATCAGCAGAGGCATAATACAGGGAGAACGGCTCGAGAGGAATGCACTCGTTCACACTAGCAACCAGATCTGAATGAGGAGAAGACAAATCAAAAACAAGCCGCTTCATGCCAGAATACTTGCGAGTAGCAACACCAAGGGAATTGACTCGAAAAGGAACGACGAAACGTGAGCATCTGAAAGCAGCAAAGCAGGTGTGCAAGTCAAGTCATTTTAAAGACAGGTGGAAGCTTGTGATTGGTCAGAGTAATGAGTGACGTAGCATTGGTGTCTTCCTGGCAGAACTTGCGCTAAAGCTTTCATTTCTACAGTTACAGACTGTAGTCCATCTCTTTCCCCTTTTACCCTGTTATTTGATGGTCAGAACCCCCACAGCAGGTGCTGTTTGGGTGGTGGATCATTCTCAGCACTGCAGTAACACTGACGTAGTGGTGGTGCGTTAGTGTGTGTTGTGCTGGTACGAGTGGATCAGACACAGCAGTGCTGCTGGAGTTTAAACACTGTGTCCACTCACTGTCCACTCTATTAGTCACTCCTACCTTGTCAGTCCACCTTGTAGATGTAAAGTCAGAGATGACAGCTCATCTGCTGCTGCACAGTTTGTGGTGGTCATCCTCTAGTCCTTCATCAGTGGTCACAGGACACTGTTGGCTGGATATTTTTGGTTAGTGGACTATTCTCAGTCCAGCAGTGACACTGAGGTGTTTAAAAACTCCAGCAGCACTGCTGTGTCTGATCCACTCAGACCAGCACAACACACACGGACACACCACCACCGCATCAGTGTTACTGCAGTGCTGAGAATGATCCGCCACCCAAATAGAACCTGCTCTGTGAGGGTCCATGGGGGTCCTGACCACTGAAGAACAGGGTAAAAGGGGGCTAACAAAGTATGCAGAGAAACAGATGGACTACAGTCTGTAACTGTAGAACTGAAGTGCTCCTATATAGTAGGTGGAGCTGAAAAAATGGACGGTGGTTTTAATGTTGTGGCTGATCAGTATATAATGTTAGTGTTTTGTAGATTAGTGAATCCAAGATTACTAATAAGTGTTCAAACGCGAGGCTATGCAGTCTATTCAAATGTAAACAGTGGTTACAAAGCTGGAATTGGCTTCTTATTTATATTTTCCTGCTGCAGCATTTAAGGTGGAACAGACACTTATCCTCTGCTATCATTTTCAATCATTTCTCTCTTTTCAGTAATCCCCCACGTTTTTCTATTCTTGCTCCTCTTTTCTAATTCTGACGTATCCTCTCCTTTCTTTCTGTTTTCTTTGGCTCTGTTCGGTGTGTGGTGAGTAGATGAGAGTTTTGTGTGGTTTGTGGTTCAAATTGAGGAGACTCAGAGATGTATCCTTCTTAGGCACATTCAGACGCCCCCTAAGCTCAGACGCCATGCGACTGGTCCAGTTCTCCCGTAAAGGAAATGAAGGGGGGATCAGGGTTGGTGTGGAGCACGAACAAGGCCATGGTGTCATTGACCTGAAAGCGTTTGACCCTTCCATGCCACCCACGATGAGGGAGTTTTTGGAGCTGGGACAGAAGGGCATGGACTGTGCTCAAAGGTATGAGTGGAAACTGTGCTTTTTGCCTAGCATGTCCATCAATATCAGCTGTTCCAGTTTTCTACCTGTACAGGCGTCTGATCAGGTCCGTGTCTCATAACCGAAATACAAAGTAAAGAGCATGTCTACATCAGCCTGTACCCCATCTGCATAACCTGCAGCACCTGTTTCACCTTTCATATCATTCACTGGGTGCTTCCGACACTACAGTGCTGTGAAAAAGTATTTGCCCCTCACCTCATTTCTTCTATTTTTGCTAATTTGTCACAATTAAATGTTTCAGGTCATTCAACTAATTTTAATATGTGATAAAGACAACATGAGTGCACACAAAGTGCAGCTTTTAAATGATTATTCTATTTCTTGAAGATAAAGATTTATTCAAAACCTATATCACTCATGTGAAAAAGTAATTGCCCCCTAAACCTAATAACTGGTTGTGCCACCTAACATTTACGGTAACTTGCAACCTTAAGTGAGGCAAATGGGGCCTGCAGCTCTTTAGATGTTCGTCTGGGTTCTTTTGGGACCTCCTGGACAAGTCATCAATGGTGAAATTTTGGTAGGTCGGTCATTCCTGGGAAGGTTCACCATTGTTACTAAGTTTCTCCATTTGTAAATAATGGCTCTGGCTGTGGTTCACTGGAGTCCCAGAGCTTTAGTAATGACTTTGTAACCCTTTCCTGACTGGTAGATTTCAGTGACTTTGTTTCACATCTGTATTTGGATTTCTTTATAACAGGGCATCATATGCTGCTTTCTGAGACCATCTAGCCTGCTTCACATTGCCAGACAGGTTCTATTTAAATGATGATTCAGACCATTCAAGGTCTGGCAGTAATCATGTTTGGGTGTGTCTAGTAAAATTGAACCTAGTAGTCAATTAAATGTGGTTAACCGGTTGATTTAGTAGCTAAGGGGGCAATTACTTTTTCACATACAGCCAGATAAGACGGAACAGCATTTTTCCTTCAATAAATCAAATCATCATTTAAAAACAGTATTTTGTGTTTACTTGTGTTATTTGTCTAATATTAGTAGTAGTTTGATGATCTGAAACATTCAAGTGTGACGAGTATACAAAAATAGAAGAAATCGAAAAGGGGCAAATACTTTTTCACAGCACTATGTCTGGATAAAATGTACAATACTCTGTAACTGTGATAATAAATGCTAATGTAAGTAATCATGTACCATGGTACTGTCATACACTGTATGTCCAAAAGTATCCAGACAGCCTGACAAATTAATGAATTCAGCTGCTTTAAGGTACAGCCATTACTGACACAGGAGTTCAGTTGCGCAATAGAGCAGGACACTCTGGAGCAGCCGCACGAGTCTAAAGTCACCAAGCATGGGGTAGAGGGGTATACAAGCCCTCCAACACTGGGCTGTGGAGCAGTGGGACTGCATCCTCTGGAGTGATGGAGCGCCATCCAATACCTTTGGAATGAGTTGGAGTGTCCACATCTAATCACCAACACCAGTACTTGACCTCACTAACAGCTCTTGTGGCTGAATGCAGTCAAATCCTCACATCAATGTTCCAACATATAGTGTACAGCATTCCCAGAAGAGTAGAGGCTGTTACTGCAGCAAAGGGGGATAAACTTCCTATTAAAACCCTTCATTTCAGATCAAAAAGCTGGATCAGCAGGTGTCTACAAACTTTTGGACAGGTAGTGTGTGTATATAATGTCATGTCATGAGTCATGTTACATATAGATATTTATAGCTACATAATACATATGGGACATACATACAACCCCTCCCTCTCTTTCAGAGCTCTGTCAAGTGGTCAGTGTATAGTCCCTCATTCTGATATCACGCTGCTGTCTCCAGTGACCGGCCCAGATAAGGTGGTATGTGTGGGGATGAACTACAGGGACCACTGCTTGGAGCAGAATGCTCCCATCCCTACAGAGCCAATCATCTTCAGCAAATTTCCTTCCGCCATCACTGGCCCATATGATGACATCATGCTGCCAAACACGAGCCAGGTCAGATGAACAGGACTATGTCTACAGCTGCTTTAATTTTTCAGTTTTTTTGGCAAAACGATGCGGTCACATAGCAATGGGACAAAGTTTCCTGTTTGAAACTTACAGGCCTTAGCTGTACTTCCACTCACTGGCCACAGTACAGTTACAGATCTGACGATGCACAGTTTATTACCCCCACCCATTCATCAGTGGCCAGTTTCTGACCACAGGAGTAGCTCTGTGGTCAGAAACTCACCATTTGTGAAGGGTTAGAGGATGCACATCAACAAATGGGCTACAGTCTCTCACTGTGCACCAGCAAAGTGGAGCTACGAGGAACAAGTCTGGAATAAAGTGCCCAAGTGTCCTGCAGTGTAAGCTACAGCACATTAAAGGGGAATTCCAACTATTTTTGCAAATTTCTGCATCGTTCATTCATTGTAAAGGAAGTCATTCAGAGTAGTTTGATGTGAAATGGTTCATTGTAGAGAAACAGCTCCACTTACTATATAGGGGCACTTTGTAGTTCTACAGTTACAGACTGTAGTCCATCTGTAGTTCATCCAGCAGCACTGCTGTGTCTGATCCACTCAGACCAGCGCAACACACACCACCACCACGTCAGTGTTACTGCAGGGCTGAGAATGATCCACCACCCAAATAGAACCTGCTCTGTGAGGGTCCATGGGGGTCCTGACCACTGATGAACAGGGTAAAAGGGGGCTAACAAAGTATGCAGAGAAACAGATGGACTACAGTCTGTAATTGTAGAACTACAAAGTGCACCTATATAGTAAGTGGAGCCGAGAAGATGGACAATGAACGTAGAAACAAGGACATAATGTTATGCCTGATGGGTGTGTATATATATATATATATATTTCTCTAGAATGGAGCAATGACTCTGTTTACATTCTAACCATTTAATTATGCAGATTTTTTTTAAATACAAACAGAAATTTCACTTTAAGTAGTTGGTCATCATCGTTAGTAGTGTAGAAGTCTTGGAAACATCTGAGTCATACATTATTTGTCAGTCTGCTTCGAACAACTGGTAAAGTAGTGTTCTGTTCTGTTTCATTTGATTGAGTGAGACACTCGTGGGATTGGGTCGGGGTGTAAACCGAGTTAATGCATTCACAGTCACCTCCAAAGCTACAAAAATCACAAAAAACTCTGTATGACAGATGTGTTCAGATCCATGTTGGGGCTAAATTTGTACACTGTGACTAGAAGGGCGATCAGCTGATTAACATTTGTTTTTTAGAAAGTTCAGAATCAGTATAATCAGTTTGCAAATAAATAAACAAATATATGAATAAAAAAACAAACCTCAGAAACGGTTCCTGTGTGTAAGCGAGGCAGCTTCACTGAGCAGCACATTATTAGCTATTCTTGCAGTGGCCTTAAAGCTAATCTTGTGTCCTGCAGGAGGTGGACTGGGAGGTGGAGCTGGCCTTCGTGATTGGACAAAAAGGAAAGCACATCAAGGCAAGTTTGCTGCTGTGTTCGCTGTTAAATATAATAAACATTTTAGAGCAGCATCACAGGGAGAAATCAAGGTCTCACTGGACATTTTGGTTTGGGTTGAGAAAAGAACATTTGTTTGTGACTCATTAATTTAATGATCAAGTCTCTGACGGTTCCTTTTACGAACACCATGGAGTGATAGAAACTCTGTCAGAGAGGCAGCTTCATCATTGGTAGGAGAGGGTTTGTTGATTGTAAGTTTGTTTGCAGTTCTAGGCGAAATCATGCCGATACGGGTCTTCAGGCAGCTTCAGGTAATGTTCACATCAACCATCAGAAGGAGGAAAAAATGTGACCAGTGATTTTGACCGTAGCTTAATTGTTGGTGCGAGACAGACTGGTTTGAGTATTTCAATGACTGCTGGGATTTTCATCTGGGATTTTCATGCAAATCAGTCTGCAGAGTTTACTCAGAATGGTGCAATAAAGAAAAAACATCCAGTGAGCAGCAGTTCTGCAGTCGGAAAAGCCTTGTTGATGAGAGAGGTCAGCAGAGAATGGCCAGACTGGTTTAAGTTCAGAGAAACTATACAGTAATTCAGATAACTCTCTGTACAGGTGTGCTGAGCAGAAAAGCATTTTAGAAAGCACAACACATCAAACCTTGAGGTGGATGGGCTACAGCAGCAGAAGACCACGTCAGGTACCACTTCTGTCAACCAAGAACAGAAAGATGAGGCTGCAGGGGGCAGAGGATCACCAAAACTAGACAGCTGAAGACTGGAAAAATGTAGCCTGGTCTAATGAATCTCAATTTCTGCTGAGACACACAGGTGATAGGGTCAGTTTTGGTGCCAACAGCATGAATCCATGAACCCAACCTGCCTGGTGGAGGTGGTATAATGGTGTGGGGAATGTTTTCTTCACACACTTTGGGCCCGTTAATACCAATCAGTCATCGCTTGAATGCCACAGCCTATTTGAGTATTGTTGCTGACCATGTGCATCCACAATTTTATTTTTATGGCCACAATTTTATTTTCTAATGGCTACTTTCAGCATGATAATGCACCATGTCACACAACAGGAGTCATCTCAAACCGGTTTCATGAACGTGACAATGAGTTCAGTGTTCTTCAGTGGTCTTTCCAGTCATGGGATCTGATTCCAATAGGACACTTTTGGGATGTGGCAAAACAAGAGATTTGCAGCTTGAAAACTGTACCTGAAAAATCAGGAAATTCATGGAACCTCAAAGGAAAGTTTCTAACATCTTTCTGGAATCCATGCCAAGACGAACTGAGGCTGTCTTGAGAGCAAAGTGAGTGTAGTCAGTATTACTATAGTGTTCCTAATAAACGTTTGGTGAGTGTATACCAGTGAACTGATATTTATCTTTGCAAGCATCGTTTTAAATCACAAATGCAATTAAAATTGGAAATGCATTACGATTTCATGTTCACATGTTCATCATGTTTAACTTATGTATGTTAATATTATAATTAATGTTAGATCATTTCTAAAAGAGCAGAAAATGGTGTTAAAAGTAAAAACTGTTGAGGTCTTGATGTAACAGTGATGGTTCTTGAGGTTCGAATTAAGCTCTACACTACTTGTTGACCATTCCGACATACACACACCATTTTCCTCTCAATACAGTAAGTATTACTTCAGGTTCAGTAATCTTGCAGTTGTAGACATGGGTGGGGTTTATTTGGGATTCGCTCATTTAGACCATTTTCTCGTTCTCAGGAGGAGGAGGCTCTCTCTTACGTTGCGGGATTCACCGTAGCCAATGACGTCAGTGCTCGTGACTGGCAGCTGGAGAAGAATGGGAAGCAGTGGCTCCTGGGAAAAACATTTGACACGTTCTGTCCTTTAGGACCCGCCCTCGTTACCACAGCAGCACTGAAGGGTAGGCCCAACAGGGAAATATAATCACAGAGGGGTTTCAGTGTTTGGTGTGATGCTGAAAATATCACAGAGAGTCATAGAGTTGCTGATGATATAAATACAGCATCATTGTGATTAATGTGCTATTTTTAATCAGATGTCCATAATTTGGGTATCCGTTGCCTGGTTAACGGCGGTGTCGTTCAGGACAGCAACACCAATCAGCTGATCTTCAAGACAGAGAAGCTGATAGCATGGGTGTCCCAGTAAGTGACCACAGACCTGCCATTCATCATTCTCAGTTACTTTAAAGTGATGGTTTGGCCAAAAACACAATTTTATACAGATTTTTCCCTCAAAAACAGCCCTTATAGTCAATCATTGGCGTCCGAAGTTTGCTTCTTTAGTTTTGCGCTGGAGCTACGAGGCTATGCGTGTCTTTGTGTAGGTTTGACACTGTATTTGACCCTTTAGTAGAAAAACCTACTTTTATCTGCACTTGCAGTCCATTTTATCAGCTCCACTGACCATATAGGAGCACTCTGTAGTTCGACAGTTACAGACCATCTGTTTCTCTGCATACTTTGCTATCCCACCTTTACTCAGTTCAATGGTCAGGACTCCCACAGGACCACCACAGAGCAGGCATTATTTGGCTGGTGGATCCTTCTCAGCGCTGCAGTGACACTGACGTGGTGGTGGTGTGTTAGTGTGTGTTGCGCTGGTACGAGTGGATCAGACACAGCAGTTCTGAGTGATGTCCACTCACTGTCCACTCTATTAGACACTCCTACCTTGTCAGTGCACCTTGAAGATGTAAAGTCAGAGATGATAGCTCATCTGTTGCGTCACAGTCTGTGTTGATCATCCTCTAGTCCTTCATCAGTGGTCTCAGTCCAACAGTAACACTGAGGTGTTTAACACACTAACACGCCACCACCACATCAGTGTCATTGCATTGCTGGGAATGGCCCACCACCCAAATAATACCTGCTCTGTGGTGGTCCTGTGGGGGTCCTGACCACTGAAGAACAGGGTAAAAGGGGGCTAACAAAGTATGCAGAGAAACAGATGGACTACAGTCTGTAACTGTAGAACTACAAAGTGCTCCTATATGGTCAGTGGAGCTGTTAAAATGGACAATGAGATACAAGGGGATGTTCCTAATAAAGTGGAAGTGATGCAATCTGTTTAACTTTGTAATCCAGTCTGGTTTTGCTCCATCCATTCTGGAAAGCACCATGTTTAAGATGACGTTTTAATGAATTGTTGGTTTTATTGCAGGTTTGCGACTCTGTACCCAGGTGATGTGTTTTTGACAGGCACTCCCCCAGGAGTCGGTGTGTTCAGAAAACCCCCCATTTTTCTGAAGGTGAGCTTATCTTTGAGGAAACTGAATCTTTAGTATAGCGTTATTACTGCTGTTTAGCAACAAACCCAATAAAAAAACTTCCAACTAATTATCTTATTTTTTTATATATATGTACATTCTAAATTTCATGCCTGCAGCAAGTTCCAAAAAAGTTGGGACAGGGGCACATTTACCACTGTGTTACATCACTTTTCCTTTTAACACTATTCAGTAGTCATTTGAGAACTGAAGACATCAATTGTTGGATTTTTTTTCATCTTTATACAAAGCCACGCTGACTTTGTCTTGCTGAAACAAGCAGAGATGTCTCTGAAAACGACGTCGTCTAGGTGGCAGCATATGTTGCTCCAGAATGTGTATGTTCCTTTTAGCATTAATGGTGACTCCACAGATGTGCATCCCCATACCATGCCAGATGCTGGCTTTTGAACTTTACGTTGATATCAGTCTGGATGGTTCTTTTCCCCTTTGGCCTGGAGAACATGGCATCCATTATTTCTGAAAACAATCTGAAAGGCTGCCAGACCACAGCACGTTTCCACGTTGCCTCAGTCCATCTCAGATGAGCTTTAGCCCAGAGAAGTCAGCAGTGTTTTAGGATGTTGTTAACATATGGCTTCTGCTCTGTGTAGTATAATCCTAACTTGCATTTGTAGGTGCAAAAAACTTTTACTAACGAGGATTTTCTGAATTATTCCAGAGCCCATGTGGTTATATTACATTATAGTATACATTACAGAAGCATTTTTAATGTAGTGTCATCTGAGAAATCAAAGTTCACATGCATTCAGTATTGGTTTTCAGCTTTGCCCTTCACACACACAGATTTTTCCAGATTCTCTGAATTTTTTGGTGAAATCCCTTAAACTGTTGGCTATTCACTCACATAGTTTGTCACAAAGTGGTCACTGAGCCTTTCGTGAATGTTCCTTTTATACGCAATCATGATGGCAAGTTACCTGTTCACCTGTTGACCCATGGAAAACAGAAGTTTTGATCATTCCACAAACTTCCCAGTTTTACGCTGCCCCTATTCCAGCTTTTTTGGAATGTGTTGCAGGTGTCAAATTTGGAATTTCAGTTTCTTCTTTGAGCTGTTTTCAATTAAACACCTGAAAAGGAGAGTTTACAAATCCCTTCTGGTTTTGCATTTTAGCTGTCCCAAGTTAGTCAATACACCTTTGATTTACTACACAAATTAATGAAATGTAGCTACATATTTACATAATGAATTCGACGGAAATAATAAATTGCATTTGCATTCAGTTTACATTCTGTATCAACAGGTTCAATCTGCTCTTTTTCCTTTTGTTTCAACATCAAATAATAATGTCAAGATATCAAAAAGGAAACAATAATAACTCTCAAATCCAAACTGTAAAAAGGCCTCTTCTAGTTATGAACTTCAATGAAGTAGAAACTGAATTTTTACAATCTGCACTTTCCACAGAATTTCTCCACTTGTTTCAATGAGATACAAGAAGTAATGAGTGTGATAACGTGCTTTTATTGTGGTGATAAGAGCTAAATGTCAGGTTACATCTAGCATGCTAATTTTCCTTTAAAGCTTGAAAAGGTCATCAGTGCATTCTATATTAAAGTTTCTTTTCTAATGAGCAAAATTATCTACTGCAACCCACCCACGCGCCCACCCACTCAGAGAATTTACGCCAGTCTTTAGTGGGCTGCGTGCAAAGTTCCGTATCAGTGAAATGCAGGAAGTACACTTTCTTGGCTTTTGGCTGACCTTAAAAGCACCTTGTGGTCCTCTGGGCGATTCTGAGCACCCGACCTGAGCGCAGATGTTGGCACGGAAACTGACAAATAATTTTAGTTTTCAAATACAGTGGGCAGCCAAAGGGGTTCAGACTGAAACGAACACATTACGAGACTCATAAGTAATTATGGATTTATGCTGAAAGCTGCGCTGGCCTCTCTTCTCTCTAACAGCACATTGGCATGCAGCACCACAGTGAAGGAGAACAGCAGCTTCTGTTCTGTCGCACCGCTGTGATTAAATCTAAACCTTCATCAAGTTACTAATTTCCCCCAATTAGATCCTTTTAACATCGGCTTTCTCTCCACACAGCGCACACTCGGCACAGACGCGCTCGAGACGCGGGCAGGCACTGTGCGGCGCGCTTCATTTACACCAAATATTTTCTCATTGCAGAAATGACTTTGACATTAATCATGAGTCATTATGAATGTAATTTACACAATCCTGAAGTGTGAATTATTTAGAGACCTGAGAGTTAGACTGGAGTACATCCGCTCAGTCAAACAACGCACTAACACGTTTAAATTAATGTGCTCCAGTGTGACTTTAAAAGTAACACTTGGAAACGCGTCACTGATGATACCCGAACTGCAAGTGAAGTTAAAGTAGACTTTCACTGCACTAAAACAAAGTTCTGTCAGAAACATTTGAAGAGTTTCATTCCAGAGTGCTGTAAGTATCCATTTGTAAGAAATGTTACATCATAGCAATTGGCGACAGCCGATTTGGTCAGACTCTGAAGATGAGACTACACTAGATTCCCAAACTGTCATCACCACTGAGCAGCTTTTCAGTCGGCAGCTGTGACAGAAGAACAGCTAAACAACCTGGAATCAGCCAGAAATGAACCCAATACCATTCGCCAAACTAAATGGGCTGTAAGATGCTTTACAGACTGGCTGGAACAAAACAACATTAATACTGATCTGGCAAAAAAGACAAAACCGAGCTAAACTTGATATTGTGGCAGTTTTATGGCTCAGTCTGTACTTTAAAAGGCGAGGCTTACAGCAGACTGTGCAGCGAGTGGGCGGAGCTCGTTACTCTGACGTAGCAACAAGCTGCTTGTTAAGGAACTATAATTTGGCGGAAGGAACTGCGAACATTAAAACATATTAAACACCAGGTTCACAGCCCAGTTTATTTATTTCTTACTTTATTTATTTTAACACTCGAGGTCTTGTTTTATTTTGCAACGACACACTCCCTCTCGTTCTATTGCTTAATTAAAGATTGAATGAATCTTAATATGCAGTCGTATACAAAAAACACCCTGGTCAAATTTCACATTCTGTTGATTTTCTAAGTGAAAATAACATCTTCCACAAAAACACTTAAAGAGGAACCAGTTTTTCAAAATAACTGCATAATTCAGTGGATGAGATGTAAACAAAGTCATTCAGAGTTGTTTGGTGTGAAGTGGTTAATTGTAGAGAAACTCAGATTTCTTTACAGTGGTGATGATAGGAACCAGAAGTCACGATGTCTACAACACAAACATAGCCATTTTATTTACTATCCAAAACCAGCAGTGAAATCTAAACGTCTTCTAAATTTTTATATGTAACGTTGATGATGGTAAAATAGTCATAAATCTGAAAAAAAGAGTTTTCGTTGGGGACTATTTTGCCTTACAACGCCCTTCATGTATCCCTCCACTATGAATAGATTAAATAAATTGATTAAACTATAAACTATTTCAGGCTAAAATTTTGTCATAAAGCAACATCTCAGTCATCAGGCAGTGAATTCATAACAATTTCATGTAGTAACTTTCTGTGAGGGAGCTTTTAGAGGTGGACGTCTGGTTCCTGTCACCACCACTGTAAACAATTCTGACTAAGTTTCTCTAGAACAGAGCATTTCACACTAAACCACTCTGAATGATTTTGTTACATGTTAACCTCTATATTATGCAGAAATTTGGAGAAATTGGAGTTCCCCTTTAAATATGGTGTTTTCCTGCATGTTTTGGTTCACAATTTCTATTTATTTTCTGAGATTGACAATTAAATCTTAAAAATATGTATAAATTGCCACTTTTGCACAGGCCATTTATGTTTAATACCATCCCAGTATTTTAAATTCAGCAAATTAATAGCAACTGTGTATTAAAATGTGAAGATGTGTCAAATCAGCAGAGTTGTTTGACTGGGGTGCCGGAACTTCTGCATACAACTCTAGCACTGATATTTCTTGCATGTTATTGTATATCATGAAAAAAAATCTTGAAAGCAGTCTGTCATGCATTTGGATCAAAACCCTTTAACAGAAATTCCACGAAAGCCTCCAACACCAAGTATAATGTTACATCTAACAGTATTTCATTTGTCCACTCTACTTTTCTGCACTGCCACCTTAACTCTTCTATCCTAAAAACCAACCAGTTACTGCTGTGTCCTCCCAACAAAAGCTGTTCTAAAAGATGACCACCAAAACTGTCACAAGTGCAGTCAAGTCATTCCCAACCTCTCGCGACCACACAGTAAATTGGTTCTCAGAATATGTCAAAAATAAGGGCTTCGGTTTGGTTATCAGGGCTTCGAGCGAGAGGCTTGATTTGGTCAAGGATCCATATCTTTGTTTCTTTGTCATCTAAAGTACTCTTAAAAGTCTTCACCAACACCAAAGCTCAAATCAATATTACTGTCCCTGCTTCCATCTTTCACATCCATCAGTAACCACAGAAACAGCGCCTAAAGCTTTCATCTTTGAGAGACGGGAGGAAAGAAGCTCCATTCTAGTCTCGCAGAGCCAGACGTGATCTCGGAACGAGAACATCTGGGAACAACCATGAGAAGTTTAGCTCTAAATGTGGGTGGGAACGAAGGTTAGGATGGGAACATATAGAGGTGAAAGTTTATTTTTTGTATCGCAATTCAAAGACATGCAATTTTCAAATCGCAAGAGCTGCAATTTTAATTACTTTAAGGTTTTAAGTGGGGAAATTTGGTCCTCATGACATGGAGCTTGTAGATAAACTGGACCAATCAGAAATCAGAAGCAACCAAACATCCCTGTACTGTATATATGGCAACACAACCACAACTAACTGGCAACTAACTAACTGTCCTCCAGCCAGAAAACGTCGATATTGTCACTGTCCAAAAAAAAAACCATCTCCATTTTGTCGATTTTTATTTTTCTACATCATTTCAACACACCAGCTCTGATTTACGCTGAGTGAAAGTGTCATGATGAATGGACCAATAGAAATGCTCTAAAATCACTTAGCATAAAAACTCTTTACATTCACTTACATTGAAAGGTAAAAGTGTTTTTGCCTTCTCCTGAAAAGTTACTATTTTGGAGATGCTTGTTTTTCTTTGGACAGCAATGATATGCTGGCCTTTCTCGGCCTTAAAAACAGGACTGGACCTTAATTTACAGAAAATAATCACAATTCAAGTCACAATTACAATAATGGTCAAAAAAACTGCAATTAGATATTTTCCTCAACTCATTCAGTCTTAGCAACAACTTAAGTCTGAATTTCTGAGCCATATAAGTGCCTTGTGAAGCCTGTCATTAGCACATGGATGTAATGCGAGTTAGCATGGCTATAAAGTCCCCCCCAAAAACTCCAATTAAGCATGTAGATATGAGATGTAAATCCCATGCAGTAAAAGTAAACATTACCTCTTGCAAGGAAAAACTCAAGACATGCACTAAAATGGATAACTAGTACTTTGGCTGCTGTGAAAATCAGATAAATATTTTAACAGTTTACTATCTTGAAAAGAGCCTGAGGATTTTATTGGCCAATAAATGAGCACATGTTTTACTGAACTATGATAGATTAAAATCAGTCTCAACATTCCGAAATGAGTTCATGTGAATGCATGTACTTCTGTTCTGTCCTGTGTGTCTTGCAGAGAGGAGACGTGGTGGAGTGTCAGATTGATGAGATTGGATCCATCAGGAACACAGTGGTGTAACTGCCCGGCTGATTCTCTGACACACACGTCCTGCTGCCTCGAGATGAAATAATACAAAAGGACTGATTTAATATTCACTTGAAAAAAAGGGGAAAAGCAACCTAATCTAACTTCTAATGAAATCAGAGCCTTGAGCTTAACTAAGATCTTTTGCTGTCATGCTGAAATGTTTAACAAATCAGCCTGATTGTAACACTGCGGTTAAACCTTTTGAAATCATTTTCCTGTAGATCACTTTTACACTGTTCTAAACACGCTGGCCAGTTTATTGGAAACCCCTCTCTTGCAGCTCGACCTTGTTGCTGTTCAGTTAGAGACCAGCTCGTATTAGCCATCCTGTAGCCCTTCACCTGGAGTCTGTGTCTGATCACAGAGCTGCTCTTGGCTGGATGTTGTTAGGTGGTGGTCCACTCGCACTCTAGCAGTGACACTGATGTGTGTACCAAAGCACAGGTGTCAGAACCACACACGTTTCTAATGACGGGCCAGTGAGTGAAAGTATCTGACCATTGAAGAACTGGGTGAAAGGGGACTAATAAAAGTATGCAGAGAAACAGATGGACTACAGTCTGTGATTGTAGAAGTACAGAGTGCACCTATATAGTAAGTGGAGCTGATAAAATGGACAATGAGTGTAGAGATACTGAGAATTTCCTAATAAAGTGCTCAGTGAGTGTAGCTGTTTCTAATGAAGGAGACGGTCAGTAGTTCAAGCAGACTCCAGTAGGTGTCACTGTACTGCTTTTCTTTGGGAGGAAAGTCTACCTTTCATTCTTGGCTCTGCTGGTGCCTCGTTCTTAAATCCACGCATAGGAACATTTGTGCTTCTTTGTCTGATCTCTCGTTAAAGCGTGCCTCACACATCAGACACCAGCCTGATAACAGACTGCCGCTGAGGTTCACACCTTACCATCTGAGAAGGAAACAGATGTACATTTAAACCCATTTTCAAAATTTCTACATAACTAAATCAATAAGATCCTAAAGCCGTCAGAGCTGATCGATGTGTAATGCTCCATCAGACTGTTAACAGTGGTGGTGATAGGAACCAGACGTCCGAGTTTAATGCCTTTAAAAGCTCCTTCACAGAAAGTTATTACATAAAATCGTTATGAATACACAGCCTGATGTTTTATGATAGTTTTGTGACAAAGTTTTGTCCTAAAATGTATTTTAATCAATTGATTTAATCTATTCATAGTGGAGGGTTACATGGAGTTGTAAGAAAAGTCTTTTTTTGGTCAGATTTATCACTATTTTACCATCATCATTACATATAAAAACTCAGAAGACATGTGTAGGTGTGTCGGTTCACTGGTGGTTTTGGATAGTAAATAAAATGGCTGTATTTGTGTTGTAGACATTGTGACTCCTGGTCACCACCACTGTAAAGAAATCAGAGCTGGAGTTTCTCTACAGTGAACCATTTCACATCAAACCACTCTAAAAGATTTACTTTACATCTCAGTGATTTAATTATGCAGACATTTAGAACAATTCATGGTCTCATCAGGAACTTAAGAGGGTCCATTACTGAGTTAACTGAGAGCTGGGTAAATTTGCCATTTGCATGATTTAGTAAGTGTGCCACTGCGTGGGGAATATGACAATATGTGCTTCTTATTGTGAGAACATCACTTTTCTGAGTATATGACTGTGTTGTCAGTACTTAGAACACTGGAAACTGTATGCATCACTAAAAAGACCTGCATAAACTGCTTAACAAGTAGCCATTTGGATGATTTTGACATCATTTCATTTAATTCTATTGTTGATTTTTTTTCTCCTGTTCTTTCTTAAATTGTTTATTTTTGCAATTAATAAACAAAAAAAATAACTGTACTCAGTTTTTCTTTGCCTTTTTTTTAACAGCACTACTGTTTTGCTGGGGCGGCACGGTGGCGCAGTGGGTAGTGCTGTCGCCTCACAGCAAGAATGGCCTGGGTTTGATTCCCAGCCAGGCGACCAGGGTCCTTTCTGTGTGGAGTTTGTCTGTTCTCCCCGTGTCTGTGTGGGTTTCCTCTGGGTGCTCCGGTTTCCTCCCACAGTCCAAAGACATGCAGTCAGGCTGATTGGATGTGCTAAATTGCCCCTAGGTGTGAGTGAGTGATTGTGTATGTCTGTCTGTCTGCCCTGCGATGGACCGGCGACCTGTCCAGGGTGTATCCTGCCTTCCGCCCAATGACAGCTGGGATAGGTTCCAGCACCCCACCGCGACCCAGAAGGATAAGCGGTTTAGATGATGTATGTACTGTTTTGCTGGTGCTTTCTGTTCATATCAACTTGTTCATGTCAGAAAAGCTAAATATGATGGACATGGTGATATATTTTTGCCTTCTTGCTCACCCGCTCTAAAAGTCTCAGAGCCAGCTGAGCTTCAGCTCTAATCAGAATTCCTCATTTAAAAATGCAGCACTTAGCTCCCACACCTTTATTCTCTCGGTATTCACCTCATCCCCCTCTCTTCTGTTATTCAGTCCATCTGCAATTCTCTCTCTCAATTATTGATTGCTCAGTGTGAGGGTTATGCAGGAGGTCCTTGTGCAGCTCAGCCGCCGAGCCTCCGGAGGTCTTACTCAGCACCCAGTGTACTACAGCAATCAGCACTGTCTGTTAGCATCGCTCCCCCAGGGCGGCACGTTAAAGGCCTTTATCTCTGCCTCTGTGTGTGAGTATGTTTGTTTTTGTACATTTTTTGGCCAAAACTGTTTGGACAGAGCCAGTCTACCTGGTCACCAGCAGAAAAATGCTCTGACTTCGTGAAGAGCTTTTTTACACAAGCTTCATGTTTCAACTGAAAGAACAAAACTAATTTCTTGAATTATTAGTTCTCTGGAGTGATGGAGCTCCATTCAGTGTCTTTGGGATGAGCTGTTCAGATTTAATCATGCAACATCAGTACTCGGCCTGACAGATGCTCTTGTGGCTGAATGCAATCAAATCCTCACAGCAATGTTCCAACATCTAGTGTAAAAACCTGAAGAGTAGAGGCTGTTACTGCAGAAAACTCCTTATTGATTTCAGAGACAACTGGACATACTGTATATATAATACATACAAGATATTGCTGTGTGTGTGTGTGTATATATATATGAATGTATAAATACACACATACACACAGATCAGGCATAACATTATGACCAACTCCTTGTTTCTACACTCATTGTCCATTTTATCAGCTCCACTTACTATATAGGTGCACTTTGTAGTTCTACAATCTGTTTCTCTGGATCAGACACAGCAGTGCTGCTGGAGTTTTTAAACACTATGTCCACTCACTGTCCACTCTATTAGACACTCCTACCTTGTCAGTCCACCTTGTAGATGTAAAGTCAGAGACGATAGCTCATCTGCTGCTGCACAGTTTGTGTTGGTCATCCTCTAGTCCTTCATCAGTGGTCACAGGACGCTGTCCACAGGACGCTGTTGGCTGGATATTTTTGGTTGGTGGACTATTCTCAGTCCAGCAGTGACACTGAGGTGTTTAAAAACTCCAGCAGCTCTGCTGTGTCTGATCCACTCAGACCAGCGTATATGTACTATTCCACTGCATGTATTTTTGAATTCACACACAATGTCTTTCTGACTCAAATATGAATGAAAACATATGTATATAAAAGCATCAACAAAGATTCAAAGAGAAAAGAGCTGCAGGACGACCTGCAGAACAACAGTTACATAGACAACAATAAGCAACGAACTTCACTACAATTATCTTCATTCCAAGCACAGAGATGAACGTCTAAAATCTGCACACGACCATTCTTAAGAAGAAATTTCTTCTTAAAACCCACTTACGCAGTTTTTACACAGATTCTGAGATTCACCAGTGTTTTCTTATTTGGAATTTATTCTTAGGTAAGAACAGAATCTACACACACCCAGGAGCACAAAGGTGTGACCATTTCTGTGGTTTAAGAAAACGTCATCTGATGTAGACTTTTTCTTAGGACCTTTCTCAAGAACACATTTAGGAACAAACTTAAGAATATATTGGAAAATGAGGCCCAATGCATGTAGAAATAAGAGATGTTCCTAATAAAGTGCTCAGTGAGTGTAGCTTATACTTTCACTCGCTGGCCACTTTATTAGAAACACAAGTGTTGTGTTGACACCTGTGTGGTGGTACACATGTCAGTGTCACTGCTACATTGCGAGTGGACCACCACCCATAAAAATCCAGCCAAGAGCAGCTCTGTGATCAGAAACTGACCACTGATGAAAGGCTAGAGGATGGCTAACACAGACTATGCATCAGCAGCTACGATCTCTAACTGAACACCAGAAAGGTGGAGCTGCGAGAGAGGGGTTTCCAATCAAGTGGCCCACAAGTATATAACAGTATAAAAGTGATCTTAGGAAGATACTGGTGAATAAGGCCCAATGTGGTCTGGTTTGCTGAGATGAATTGACCAAGATTGAACTGAGATAGTTTGAAAAACGTATTACTTCTTATCGCAGACATCTTGAAACTGTATTTGTCCACAACAGCTTTGCAACATAGTCCTTATGTTATTAATTTGTGGTGCATATTTTTTCCAACATATTTTGCTTTTTAAACATATTTGTTTATGCTTATGAATACATACTTTTTTTTTTACCCATTTCCCCTCACTGTATAAAAACCTGTGTGTGTGTGTGTGTGTGTGAGCAATGAGGAGGTTCAGGCCAGTGTTAAGTGATTGGTTGGATGCCCAGAGAGGGGGCAGGCATCGCCGGCCTTTAATCAGGAGCTGATTGAGGGGGTTAGAGTTGAGGGAACGGTACACTAACTCTGTCACTCATCATCAAAATCATCAGACTTGTGTGTGTGTGTGTGTGTGTGTGTGTGGGGGTGTGAGTGAGGGAGAAAAACTGAGGCAAAAACATAAAAAACAAAACGATCAAGTCTTTTGTACTGAACAGACCTGTATTCATGTCTGTAAGCCAAAGCAAACATTATGAAACCAACATTTCTATGAAAAAAAGGAACATCTGGTTGACCCAACACAATTATTATCCATTTTCTGTCTTTTGTTCCTCAAGAACATTATCTAACTCTCTATTCAATCCAGCGTTATCTAACACTCATTAATCTGCATAACCCAACCTGGGCTTATAAGAACAAACTGAGAAACTGACCTCTAACGTGGTCTCGTATTAGTGGAGCCAGTGGGCAGTGCTTTGCCTTTGGTTAGTTTGGTCAACTCACAAACTTTAAACATATGAACGACACTATCAAATGAAAAGCTGGATAGAACAACACTATACTGTAAATAACAGTAAATAACCTGCCTACCCTGAAATTTAAGACTTTACTGAACTTACTAATATTAACTGAACAGAACAGTAATCATTGTGAACCTGTTTACTTGTTCGATGTTTAATCAAATCAAATTTTTAGGTAGCAGATACTAATGTTTGTAATAAAGCTCCAGGTTTTTTCATACTGGCCAAGCTAACATATTTCCAATGGTTACTTACTTACACCATAAATCAGAGATTTTCTGTCCCTCAGTCTGATGCATTTGTAACTGAAACTGAAGCAATCTCTCTGCACTGCTGATGGACGAGGAGACGGCTGTTTTTCCTCCGTTAGCCGTAGAGAAACTGTGAGACAAAGTGAAGAAGCTTCTGTTTGTTCTCAGGCTGGAGGAAAACAGGACTGGTGTCCAGGTATACACCCTCAATCTGCCCTGTCCTCCGTCAGCACCTGCTCCAAAACAAACATACTCTCAGCGTACGCTAGCGCTCACAGACGTTTCACGCAAGAGTGCGTGTAAAGTGAGGCCTATTCCAGGGAAGATTTGAATGAGGTACAAACATAGATACAAACAATACATACAATACAGCCAACAGAGAGCTGAAGCCACCACTTCAGCAATATGCAGCAGAATGAAATGTTTATACAATAACTGATCTTTAGTATTAAAATGCACTTTCACTTTGACTTTTTTCGTGACAATAATGCACATTTTTCTAGCATCTCTATGGGAATTCCTAGATTACACTGGCACCAAACTTTCACTTCTCCACAGTGGATTTAAGATTACTTATAGCAGCTCTACATAAGACATGCAAACTTCTGAATTCTTCAGAAAATATGTTAAATATGATTTCAGTTATTTTACTTCATATGCATGCAATTTGTGACTTTAAACATAAGTTACGTGCATTCCTGCATTCACTGCAGTTTAAGGTTGGATGGGCCAAAACCTGTTTAAAAATAAAGATGATAAGATCCAAATCAGATCAAAGACCACCACCTTGTCTCTACGCTCATTGTCCATTTTATCAGCTCCACTTACTATATAGGTGCACTTTGTAGTTCTACAATTACAGACTGTAGTCCATCTGTTTCTCTGCACACTTTGTTAGCCCCCTTTTACCCTGTTCTTCAGTGGTCAGAACTCCCACAGGACCACCACAGAGCAGGCATTATTTGGGTGGTGGATCATTCTCAGCACTGCAGTGACTCTGACGTGGTGGTGGTGTGTTAGTGTGTGTTGTGCTGGTATGAGTGGATCAGACACTGCAGTGCTGCTGGAGTTTTTAAACACTGTGTCCACTCACTGTCCAACTGTCCACTCTATTAGACACTCCTGCCTTGTCAGTCCACCTTGTAGATGTAAAGTCAGAAACGACAGCTCATCTGCTGCTGCACAGTTTGTGTTGGTCATCCTCTAGTCCTTCATCAGTGGTCACAGGACGCTGCCCACAGGACACTGTTGGCTGGATATTTTTGGTTGGTGTACTATTCTCAGTCCAGCAGTGACACTGAGGTGTTTAAAAACTAAAAAAAAAGGTAAAAGGGGGCTAACAAAGTAGGCAGAGAAACAGATGGACTACAGTCTGTAATTGGAGAGCTACAAAGTGCACCTACACAGTAAGTGGAGCTGATAAAATGGACAATGAGCACAGAAACAAGAAGGTGGTCATAATGTTAGTGTGTGTGTGTAGCAGTGATGTAGCCATATATTTGAATAGCAACATCCCTTCCTATGAAATAATGGATCAGACACTCTAGGTTATATGAGTCATACAACAAAACTTTTACATGGACACTTTCACATAAAATGTGTAGTCAAACTGAAAAAGTACTCAAACATTACCAAACATTAGTGTCTCTTTTATGCAGGTCAGTATTTACTATTTTACTCTGGTTAATATTTTAATTGCATATTCCTTCTTTTAAACGACAGCTTGAAGCCTTCCAGGTCTGGAGTGCATGAGCTTGCACAGCAAGACTTGGATTATAGGGTTTTCTTCCATGGACGGCCAGGTTTATAACAATTTCCTGTCTCTTTCCACCTCTTCAGTACATTTTCACTCTTGATTCTGGAATTTTCAGGTTATCTGCAATCTGTCTCACAGACATGCTCTTACCAAGAGACAATGTTTTCAACTCAATATTCAGGTTTCCTAAAACAATGTCTTTCGGAATGTTAATGAAATATTGAGTCACATTTTATGAATTTGAACATGATGTGTGAGTACATCCAAAGTACTGACTTTTAGATCCAAAGTATTGATTGATAAGTTGTAATATAGTTGAAATTATGTATTTTCAAATATTCAAAGCACAATTTCCACAATACATTAACATTGATTTTATATTAAGTACATTAAATAAATAATTCCAAAAAACAATGGATCATAGAGTTGACTGAAGACTAGTATTGAGCACTTCCTAGTGCAGCCCTATGTTCGTTCAATGGTGCACAAGCTGGTGTGTAACACTTATGTTAGACCTGAATATGGATACATATATAACTCAAAACATATCAGAAAGAGGCTGGTCTTTTATAACTAAGGTCAAAGCCACACAATGTGTATTTCTGCAGGTGGCTGCAGTGAGTGCTGAGAATAAGTGCTCTGTGGTTGCGTGCAATAAAATAAATTTATGTCAAGTCCCAGGAGGGTTTAGGTGGAAAATCAAAAGACAAATAAATCAATAGATAAGAAAGAAAAGAAACACACACACATAAACATGTTCTGGTTTATTTTAGAGCCATGTTACTGAGTTATGTGTCCAGTTTGTTCCTGCTCTCTGGTGTCAGGTGTGCGAGAGCGTGAGGAGGATGGAGAAAGGCAGGTGTGTGTATGTGTGTGTGCTGGTGCTCATGTTTCAAGGAAACTGTAATAGAACATCACTCACCCCAAGATCAGTCAGGGTACGCACTGTCATTCTCACCAACTTTATCGAGGAGCTCTCTGCAAGACACACAAAGATTTTAAGCAGTACTCGATTGTCTCTTCTTGGAACACCTTACTTTTAAATATATCACAAATCATGCCAAGATTACTGCTAAACTATTGTTCTCAAATCAAATCACCCCATGAAATTAAAACCAAATACACTGAATCGGTTTATTAATACTAAGCGCTTTTTAATCCTCCTCAGCTAAAAACACAAAGATCTGGTCTTCTGCACTTAGATTGGGAGCAGTCATGGATTAAATTGCACTATCACTGCAGATTCTCCAATTCAAATAGTCTCCAGCTCAGAACTTAAACTTTGGTGAACTTGGCTAACAAGGTTCCAAGGCAGACTGTAGGTCTAAGATGAAATTGCTTTATCATGACTGAAAAGGAAAGAAAAAGGTCTATTTTTTTCTATTTACACTGCTGGAATGGTGCTCCTATGCTTACAGGGAAAAAATAATGTGGTGAGATTAAAACACTGACTACTACTGCCTTTACAAGGGCATCTCCACTTCTTACAGTCCTCGCCTCAGTAACACTGTTTTCACTCTGTTCCGGTTTAGCTACTCAACAATTAAACTGAAACACTATTATTTGTTGCTTTTTTCCTAGATTTAAAACATCAATTACAGAAGAAACACCATCATCTCATTTTTAAAGACAAGTGATGACGGAGCTGAATTTACTTTAGTAACACTTTGCATATATGCTACTGCTGGACAGCACTGAAAATTCAACATCAATACTTTCTAAACATCTTACAGGATCATGATATGTAGGTTTTCACTGATAAAAGTAATGAGCCCATTCTTTCTGAGAACTGCTACTGTATGTTAGAGTCATTTAAAGATCTGACATAGTACTGTGCGAAAGTCAGAGACCCCACTTCATTTATTTAAGTCCAGACCTCAATATTACTGAGCGTGTTTGAGATTGCTGGACTGTAGAAAATGCAAAAAACACTTTCTAAGACTGAACTTGGGAGGTGTGAAAAAAAAAATCTGTCCTGAAAAGAACGGAAGCTATGATACAGGTAAAGAGTGCACACACTAAATACTGAAAAATTATAATATAGACCCATGCGCCAAAAGAAACTAGTACTGCGTAGGACCCCCTCCAGCCTGGGGAAGTGAAGCAACTCGATGTAGCATCGATTCCACAAGTGGAAGGAGGACGTCTGGAGGGATGTTGAGTCATACCGTCTGGACAGCCACCCGTGGTATTTTGCTCTGTGGTATTTTGTAGGTGTAGGATCTCGGGTGTGAATGGACCTCTCCACCATATCCCATAAATGCTCGATTGGGCTCATGTTGGGCGAATGTGCAGACCAGACTATTCATCAGAATGCTCCATGAACCAATTCTGAACAAACTGGGCCCAAAGGCATGGTGCATTATCCTGCTGGAATATCCCATCATTGTTGGGGGGGGTACATGAAGTCCATGAAGAGCTGCAAACGGTCCAAGCAGTGAAATGTAGCAGTATGGAACTACCACCAGCCTGCACAGTGCCTCATTGACAACTGGGGTTCATGGCTTCATGGGGTCTCCGCTACACACAAACCCTACCATCAGCCCGAAACAATTGGTACTGTTACTCACTGGACCACGCTACATGTTGCCAGTCCTCTAAGGTTCAGTTAGCAACCTCAGGAGCCCAGGTGAGGCGCTGTGTTCGGTGTCATGGTGTTAACAAAGGTACTCTGGTGAGTCTTCTGCTCCCATATCCCATGGAAGCTAACGAACACTGTATTGACCTGCGGGATATGCATGTGAGACCTCCTTCACTGAATGTGGATGTGATTTCTGCCAGAGTCACTTGTCTCTTCGCATGGACATTTCTAGCCAGATGCCACCAGTCATGATCATTAAGCACCTGTGAGTGGCCACTTCGCTGTCCGCTGTTGGTAGAAATGCCTTCTATGACGTATTCCTAGTACACACATGACACTGTGGATCAAGGAATGTTTGATGCCCACACAACTTCGGAAATGGAATGTCCCATCAATCTGGCACCTACTATTATACCTTGTTCGATCTCCGATAATTCACGTTACCTTGCCATGGCCAGTGTTCAACCTCACTCACAAGACAACACTTGCATTGGCGTTCCCAAGCCGTCCACTGAGGTACTGCCACTTCATGATCCATTTACATAATGCTATCCTATGACTTTTGGCTAGTCAGTGTATTATACATTATATTAAGTTGTTGAGGCTTCTGTGTAATTTTGTTTGTAAATATGTTTCCTGTTTTTCCTGACACCAAAAAAATTAATAACATAATGACCATTTTCACAGGAAATTAAATAAATGAAAGGTGGAGGGTGGTCTCTGACTTTTGCGCTGTACAGTAACTGCTTGTGGTTTGGAGCCAAGGACAACCTTAAATATTGAGGGATAATCAGACAAAAACACATTTGCAGAAAGGAAAATGACTATCCAGTTTTTATGTAGTTTAAACAGTCCTGTCAAAACAATCTGAAGCACCCAGAGAATGGAACAGGTTGCAGTTTTTGTTATTCATCAATACTGCTAAAACTAAAAACAGTTTTTTGTTTTGTTTTGTTGTGTGACCCTTAAATAGCATAAAATACAAAATGCACAAAATAATCATTCCCTCAGCACAAAACATGAACTCTGCCTATGTTGGAAATTCAGTCAAAGACATGTCAGTGGGCAGCACGTTGTGCTTGAAGGTCTATGAGCACTGATGCTGGGTTCTGGGTGAAAGCCAGTTCATTTATGGCCTCTGAAAGGTCATGGATTTAGCTGGGGAGCTGCATAATTTGCCAAAGAAGTCACTGTCAGCAAAAGCCACATTTAGCTTTAAGCTCTGATAACATTGTTTGCTTATGGTAAGTGAATTAAAAAGATGAGAAGAGGCGGTATGTGTGTATGTGTGCGTAGGTGTGTGTGAGTGGGTCCAACCGTGGTGCACTTTGTCCAGCTGAGCTCTGTTCCTCAGGTGTGTGTGGAGTTGAGTCACAAATGCCGACTCTATGGATAAACAAAACAAAAACAAAAACAGTCTGTCAGAAAAGCACATGCACTCCCTCAGTCGTCCCAGTCTTCCACCACTGCTCGAACACACCTGCCTCAACTCAGCAGCTAATTACCAACACAAAAATATGTATTGAAGTGGAGTGAAAACATGCGTTTAGAAACACAACAACATCTGTGCATAGAATAACTCTCACTCACAGAGTGTCCGTCTGTGGACTGTAGTCCATATCTGCAAGTTGCGTAGCCAGAATTTTTATTTTGGGTGGGTGGTTACAGGTTGAGGAAGGGACCCAAGGAGCAAACATTACATACCAAAGACATTGCTATAGTGAGGATGACCACCACCAACGAGCCCACTTCACTGTAGCTAAGTCATTAGAAAATGACCCACTTCATTTACATATTCAGAGGTAAACATTTTTAAATATTAAACATAACAAGTGTGTATCTAATATTTAACTGGTTAAAATTAATTAACAAAACAACTGACACAGTGACACTGAGGAAATTAGCTTCTTATTTAAATTTTCCATTCCACCTTAAACGGAACAACAGTTACACTGTGGTGCCTTAGCTAATGTTGTGTTTACATGCAAAAAAGTGTCTCTAAAAGGAAAAAGCATGTTTCATGTTTTAATTTTAGCACTTCTTTTAGCACAGCCAATGGCAACATGCAGCCATGTAAACATTGCCATGCTGATAGTATCTGCTAAAAAATTGTGATGATCTAAGGAGAACTTTGATGTACTTGTGAGAACCACAGTAAAGTAGAATGCGGAATACAACACTGTTTCCAAAAGTTGGGATGCTGTGCAAAGTGTAAATAAAAGCAGAATGCAATGAATGCAAATCATTTGTACCTATTTCACTGAAAATAGTACAAAGACAACATATTGAATGTTAGAACTGAGAAAGTTTATTTATTTTTATATTTACCCATTTTAAATGTGATGCCAACAACATGCTTCAAAAAAGTTGGGATGGGGGCAACAAAAGACTGGTAAAATTGTTAAACAACAACTGACAACAGGTCAGTAACATGATTGGGTATAAAAGAACATCTCAGAGAGTCTTTCAGAAGTAAAGATGGTTCACCACTCCGTGAGAGACTGCACAGGCAAAAAAAAAAAATTCAGGAATAAAATTTCTCAATATAAAATATTAAAGAACTTGAGGATTTCATCATCTACAGTACATATCATTAAAAGATTCAGAGAATCCAGAGAAATCTCTGTATGTAAGGGACAAGGCCAAAAACCAGTATTGGCTGGCTTTGATCTTCGGGCCCTTAGGTGGCACTGCATTAAAAACAGACATGATTCTTCAGTGGAAATCGCTGCATGGGCTTCCAAGAACACGGTTCATTGCTGCATCCACAAATGCAAGTTAAAACTCTACAATGCAAAGAAAAAAACATATATAAACAGGATCCAGAAACACAGCCGCCTTCTCTGGGTCTGAGCTCATTTAAAATGGACTGAGGCAAAATTTGAAATTCTTTTTGGAAATCAAGCACATTGTGCCCTCAAGGCTAAAGAGGAGAGGGACCATCCGGCTTGTTTTCAGTGCACAATTCAAAAGTCAGCGTCTGTGATGGTAGGGGGGCATTAGTGTACATGGCATGGGTGACTTGCACATCTGTGAAGGCACCATTAATGCTGAACAATATATAAAGTTTTGAAGCAACATACGCTGCCATCCAGACGGCGTCTTTTTCAGAGAAGGACTTGCTTATTTCAGCAAGACAATGCCAAACCACATTCTGCACGTATTACAACATCAAGTCTTCATAGTAAGAGAGTCCGGGTGCTAAACGGACCTGCCTGCATTCCCAACCTGTCACCGCTGTAAACATTTGGTGCATTATGAATGAAAAATACAACGAAGGAGACCCCAAACTGTTGAGCAGCTGAAATCCTATATTAAACAAGAATGGGGAACATTTCACTTTCAAAAATACAGCAGTCGGTCTCCTCAGTTCCCAAACGCTTACAGAGTAAGATGATGCAACACCGGGGTTGGGAGGGTTATTTAAAAATGTATTCCGTTACAGTGATCACCTGTTAAAAAGTGTAATTGCGGCCTAATCCCAAGGTTTACTATATTAATGTAATCTGATCTGTCTTTTTAGACTTGTATAGTTAAATAAAGACAACAGAAAAAATCATTTCAAGTTTTTTCTATCAATAATTTAACACAAAGCAAACTCAAAAGCTGCAGTGTTTCATGAAACAGAATGATTATTGGTGATTTAAATATTGCGCCTTGCATAAACGGTCACTGATCTCACATTTAGTGAAACAGCCAAACTTTAGTGGGGCAATATATGAAAATATTTCAAACCTAAAGATGACAAATTTGTGCATGTACACTTGTGGGCAGTGAAAAAGGTGGCAAAGTTCAGAAATCAAGGTAGAGTTTCTCAGGAAAAAAAAAAACCTGACTGACAAGAAAACAAAGCAAGACTGAAAAGGAACACAGGGAAAAAAGTAACCAATGAAAATTGATCCAGGTCATTACTAAGCATACTGAGGTCAAAAGATCAATTTATTTTGAGACCCCTCAACAACAATAATTATAAAGAGAGGTCATTCTAAAAACTTTAATGATCGTAATTTAATGATTGCTCCCTAATCAGCTCTCAGTGGTTTCAGTTCAAAGACATGAATGTGTACTATGAGTTTAAAAAGGCATTAATTTTACACAAAAACTAAGTAGGAGCTGATTGTATTAGTTACAAATAATGATCATTTACACAAATGAACATTTTGCACCTATCATTTGAAAACTACTGGAGAAAGATTGTTATCACTTCTGTGAAACTGAAACAGACTGCTTTCTTTTCACATTTTGGAACTATAGTTAATGTTAATTTTCTTCAGCATTAAAATCTAGCAAGTTCACATGTCTTCTGGAAAACGCTGCAGATCTCAGTTCTGACAATAAAAATAAATACTTACTAAAAGTTCTGCTCACTGGCTGAATAAAAGACCGTGAACTGGTGCTGGGGAGTAATAAATTACAGTTACTTTTTTCTGGTATCCTTATTACATAAAGCTGTTACATGTATCCTATTACTACCCAATCCTGTGCAATGCAGTGGTAAACATGCCCCCGTCCCAACTTTTTTGAAACATGTTGCCGGCATCAAATTCAAAACGGGCATATATTTTTAAAAAGCCATAAAATTTCTTAGTTTCAATATCTGTCTTTGTACTTTTTCTAATTACACTCAGGGTTTAGATGATTTGCACTTCGCTGTATTTGGTTTTCATTTACATTTTGCACTGTGTCCCAACTTCTTTGGAAACAGTACAGTTTTTGTACAGTTCTATTGCATATGTCTTTTGGCCCTCGCTTGTGATTTTGTGTGTGTGTGTGTGTGTGTGTGTGTGTGAGAGAGAACTAACCTGTGAGTGGTAACGGCAGTAGGTGTAGGCTTTCTATAGCCCAGCACAGCACCCTCAGTTGGGCGCTCAGTAAACTGCAGAGGAAGAAGAGCAGCTCAGGACACTGAGCTGGCTGACTCAACTACAGACAGAGAGAGAGAGAGAAAGAGAGAAAGAGAGAATGGAGAAAGAGAACAGGGAAAGTGAGAGCCGGAGAATAGGGCAAAAAATATTTTAATATTTTACCTATGCAGAAAGTGTGCATGTTTGTTTACCTGCATTTGTATGTGTTTGTTTACCTTTGTGCGTGTGTGTGTTTGTGACTCTAAAGACCCGTTTACCCTGCAGGTGTGCATGTTTTGTTTACATACATTTTCAGGTTCTAAGGCCCAGTCACATTTCTTATTTTTACCCCTACCCCTTGTTTTCAAGTGTCTTCTTGCTACTTGGAACTGAGTTATGAGGGGTAGTGGTTGAAATCTTCCCCTACAAAATGGGACCCTAAAATAAATAGAACATTACTCCATTAACAGCTACTAGCGCTGCTCTGTAGGCCAGTCTGCAGTGACAGCAGAGGAGGGTTAAGTTCAGCTCCTCACTGCTGGGCTTTAAGTTACGTTTAGGACATCATATGCTTTCAAAGAGGGGGACAATTATTTATTATCACCCACCTCTAATTCTTCAGTGATATGAAGCTGAAGTCAGATATTCACCAGCTTCTTGTTCGAATTTCCAGTTCCACCTTAAATGGTGCAGCAGTTCTGAAGACTGAGGCACCAGAATGTAACTGCTGCGCCATTTAAGACGGAATGAGCATACTACTAGCGATTTTTATGCTTGTTATGAAGAAAAGGACCATAAAACACTGAAACGACATTAAACTAAGATAATACCATGGTAATTGTAATTTTTAAATGGAGAAAATTCTCACATTTGTGGGTTTCTTTGGTCGCTCGTGCCGCCATCTTACCGTTTTTTCTCTTTTTTCTCATAACACGTAACACTGGAGTTTGTTTCTGAAAAACTTCCGTTTGGAGGGCCGTGTAGCCCTAAAACGTTGCCCTCCATCTCAACAAGAATCGGGACACCCTACCCCTAGACGTGAATGCGCGAAACAGAGGGCTAAGGGCTAAGTGGTAGGGGCGAGGGGTGAAATGGGATTGGGCCTAAATGTTCTGACTAGGAAAAGACAAAACACTGGGTTTGCATTTGGAGAGGAGCTGTGCGAGACCATGTTTAGAGGGTACCTCTGTGAACCTTCGGCCTGCATGCTGGGTTTGTGTTTGGGAAGGAACTCTGCAAGTCTCAGCACCAGATCTAAGTTTTGAGAACGACTCTGAGAGCCACTAGTTGGAGAACCGCTGAGAGAGCCTGTTTTGATGTGCTTTGTGAAACTTTGTTAGAAGTGCTTTGCAAAATATCGTGGGAGAACTTTTGTCTGAGTGAGCCTTTGTTTGAAGAGCACTAGATGAGTCTTGGTCTGAAAGTGCCCTTATTTGAACTGGGATTTGGGCTTTTGTTTATGATGTACTTTTTCCTCGTCGTTTTATGTTCACTGGTCAGAGGGATGCTGCCTACTCCTCTCTTTGAAGCACAGTTTCAGAGGATGTGTGCAAATATTTTTGTGGTACAGGAAAAATCATCGTCTTTAATCTTAAGGTTATGCCTTGGAAATTTGATTCCACTGATGTGTGAATCAGTTCTGCAGGATTATTTTATAGCACTGTCTATAAATTGTTTTCAAAATTGTACCATGGCTGGTAAGAAGAATAAGAAATATGATCTCCCTGTTAAGGCAGCTAATAAGAGATGTTTAATTATTCCTATGCTGCTGGGAATGAGCTACCAAATCTTGGTCCATCTACTGCCAGTTTTTTCATTTTTAATACTCTGGCGGATTTTAAAAACAGCTGGCGTGGGTATATTTCACTTAAATGTTCGTGGTCTGCTTCCCAAAATGGATTCGAAAAAAATACTGATGCTGAGGTTCTGATTTTTTCAGAGTCATGGTTTAATAAATGAGTTCATATTGAGGGATGTAATTTATTTAGGACTGATCAGACAGCCAAAAAGGGGTGGAGGCATTGTAATTTATATTAAAAGTAGGTATCAGGTAAACATGTTACAATGCTAGGTCTATTAGTAGGCTGTGGAAGGCTCTGGAATCAGTGATCTCTAATTCTCTTCAGTCTCAACTGTTGGTTGTTATAGAACTCGCACAGCTCATTGTGATGCTGTTTCTTCTTTAACACAACTACTGTCTTCTATAAAATACAATAAAATTATTTTAATTGGAGACCAGAATTGGTTACAGCCAGTGTCTGACGGTTTTAAAGCATTTTGTGATTCTTTCAACCTTTTTCAGCTAGTACAGCTGTACTACGCCAAACAAAGTGTCCTAATAAGTCATTGTTAACTGATTTAATACTTACAAATTTAAATATACAACTGCTTCAGTTTTTGTAACGGTATTAGTGACCATTACAAAAAGTACAGAAATATAAATACACATCGTGGTTAGACGGAATTTGAAGTGCTTTGTTGAGCAAACTTTTACACATGACTTACTCCAATTTGATTAGGAGAGGATTTATTTTATCCCTGATGTTGAAAACTCAAAAACATTATGATAGTTTTAATGAAATTGTTAATAGACATGCACACTTTAAAAATATAGAGTTAAAGGTTGTGAAAATCCATAGTCGAATCGGACCTAGTTAGTCTTCTACATGTCTGTGATTTGGCTTGGGCAAATACAAGACGCACTGGTCATAAATCAGACTGACTGATTTTTAGACAATTACGAAATAAGTGCATAGCTGCAATAAAAAATCTAAAACTAATTAATATCTTTCTGAAATTACATTATACTGATCTGGAAATCTGCTATTGTCCCTCTTGTAAAAGAAGGAGACGGTATAATGTTAAACAATTACAGGATAATTTCTAAACTTTTAGGTTTACCTTTGTTTTTAATGAAGGTACACACACCGGCGCTGGTAGAGTCGGAGTGCAGTGGTGCTCGTGACTTCACCAGCCAGTCTTGTAGGTAAACAAACAAATGCTCATGCTAAGTTACCTCAGCTAATGTTTCTATTCTAGCCTTTTTCAGCTGGCATCTTTCAGCTCCAAAACAGCCAGTTTGTGATGAGGTAGTAAATGTATGCCAAGCGTGATAAATGATGCTGAATGCCTTATTTCATTCAATTTATACGAGTAGTGTGTACAAATTAATTTGTACCTGGTTATGTGGCGCGTCCGGTGTGCGGTGGCCTATACAACGTCCCCCCCGCACACATTTTAGCAGCAAAGTAATTCCTGAACTCTATGAAACATCATGAAGAGCTCTCTTTAATCATTTAAAATGGAAAAGGCAGAGCTCCTACAGGTTTTCAAAGCTAAGAAGCGCTTTTATTTTTAATGTTTTTCTCCCTTTTTGATTTCATACAGTCGAGACAGAAACCAGGCCTAGTCAGTCATGCTGCTATTTTTCTAAATAGAATGTTTCATTTGTCTATAAGTAAAATAAAGAGATCATTGTTTGATGTGTTTTTTATAAGATATCAAAACCGTACTGTTACTGTGGCCCAAAAACCGTGATACATATTGAACCATGAGCCTACTGTACTGTTGCACCCCTATAGCTCAGGCACATTGATGTGTGTAAATTTACAGAGATGTGCTTGGTGTCCCTAAACTAGCTTAAAACTTACTAACAACAAGTCAGAAGAAATGACTATCTTAGAGAAGTGCATTTTGGTCATATGAGCATTTGATAGCTGAGTAAAAATGAGTCTAGCCAGTGTCTTCATTCTGACACCTGCTTAAATTCTATTGCCAGCAATAATAGCTCTTCTGTCAGTCATAAACACGGATCTAAATCATCATCTTTAACAGCGCTAACAAAGATGTCAGGTAAATATTGATGGAGGCAGCAGCTCAGACCATCCATTAAACGTACATTTATGTGACAGTATATAGTTTTACAGGAGAAAAATACAAGGCGGCACAAATTAAGCCCGTAAATTAAAAAAAAAAAAAAAGTGTTATGAATTTTGTATGTAACCGACACCTCCATAGTCTAGTAAAATCAAATCTGTGGGAAACACTGAGTAGGTGTGTATGTGTGTGTGTACCTTGTATGAGCGTTTGTCCTGTTCCTCACAGTCTGAGTCACTGCTCTGGTCAGGGTCGTCTGTAGCAGTCCATGATAACACACCCTGCCTCCTCCAGTAATCACACACCGGAGTTGCCTGTGGCACCTGTGAACACCTTGCTCTGATTCACTCATGTTAAAGTGAATCTCTGAACGTAATGCGGCTAAACAGTCTCTCAGTTTTATTCTAGCACTAAAAGCAAAGATGTGGTTTGTGACTGTGTACAGTGCCTCCTGCAGAGACTCCAGTGGACACTACTGCAGTGTAGAGCGGCAGATTTAGTGCTGCTGCTGCTGTTCTGCAGTGCTGTAGTGTAGTGAGACTGAGCTGTCTGGATTTTCACAAGCTGGACTTTAACCCTTAGAAGTCTACATCTATTCATGTCAATTTTCTATGTTGTATATATTAAAGTCTTTAATTGCATAATTTATTGCAAAGTTAGTTACATAATGAATAACATTTACATTTGATTTATGTTACAGGTATCAGTAGATTTGAGCCTGCACTTCTGAATTTTTTCAATATGTTTCAAATGAAAAAGACAAAATTGGGACAATTTTTCATTTCGCAAAACACAACACACTGAAAAGACTGAGAATCTCACACTTGCCACAAAATCTATGTGGTTCAATGAGATGCAAGTGAGAAAGAATTCATGTAAAAGGGCACCATAGTTTTGTTATTGAAGGCTTACTGTAACTGCTAGGGCTTAAATGGGCTTGTGTGTGTGTGTGTGTGTGTGTGTGTGTGTGTGTGTGTGTGTGTGTGTTTGTGGTTTGTGTGTGATTTATATCTGACCTCCTCCATGATGAGAATTCCACAGCGCACCATACTGTCCACCGCATCCAGAGCAAAGCTATGAGCTGTCTGACACGGCTAAAGGGGGGATGGGAGGTTACATAGAGAGAGAGAGAGAGACACACACACAAACAAAGAAAGAGTAAAAGAAAAAGGAAGCAAGAGAGAGACAGAATAAAGGCAGAAAGAAAGGAAGAGAAAGAACCAAAGAGAAAGAGAGAGAGAGAAATATATAGAGAGAGACAAAATGAATGAAAAACAGAGAAAGAGAAAAAAGGAAAGAGGTAGAGAAAGAGAATGGAGACAGAGAGATCAGAGATATTAGCAGAAAATGAGTCCAGCTGTCTGTATTCTGTTGTATATTGCATGTATATACTGTGTTTTACAGTATGTATGATATTTTGTATATTGAATGTATATACTGCATATGTATATTGTATGTGTGTACTGTATGTTATATACTGTATATGTGTATTGTATGTGTATACTGTATGAGTATATCAATGTGTATGCTGTATACTGTATGTGTTATATACTGTATATGTGTATTGTATGTGTATACTGTATTTGTTGGTTTTGTTCTCGTTGATGTTCAGAGCTGAATTAAGTGTTTATTTACTGATGTGTGAGTAAAATTCACCATCTGTAATAACATTCTGACCCTGACGGTGAAGAACCCTTCAACACACACACACAGAGAGAGAGAGAGAGAGAGAGAGAGAGAGAGAGAGAGAGAGAGAGAGAGAGAGTGTGAGTGAAAGAGAAAGGGAGAGAGTGTGTGTGTGTGTGTGTGAGTGAGTGAGTGTGTGTGTGTGTGTGTGTGAGAGAGAGAGAGAGAGGGAGAAAGAGAGAAAAGAGTTCCCTCAATCAGACCAAACCAAATTATAACAGTTCAAAAACAAAACCACATCACCCACTAAACACACAGACACACACACAGCAAAATGCAGCGCTATCTGGCCTGAGCACAGTGACTGATGTTAAACAGAACCCTGCTGACAAGGTAGAGACTCACTGAACGCAGCCTGGCCGTACAGACCGGCCGCTATAGAAACATCACAGACTCACTGAACGCAGCCTGGCCGTACAGACCGGCCGCTATAGAAACATCACAGACTCACTGAACGCAGCCTGGCCGTACAGACCGGCCGCTATAGAAACATCACAGCACAGATTCACTGAACGCAGCCTGGCCGTACAGACCGGCCGCTATAGAAACATCACAGCACAGATTCACTGAACGCAGCCTGGCCGTACAGACCGGCCGCCTTCAGTGAGTCTCATTTCTTGATGTCCATTCCTGTTGTTTCTTCTTTATGAGACAGAGAGAGAAAGAGAGAGAGAGTGAGAAAGAGCAACTGAACGAGAAAGAGTGAGAGAGAGAAAAAAGAGAAAGAGGTATTCGGATGTATGATGGCAGTGAAGGTAAAGACTGTGAGTGATCAGAACACAATTGTGATGTACTGAGCGTATGTGTGTAACTGTGTCAGCGGGTGAAGCTCCTCACTCTGTGTGTGCGTGTGTGTTTCTCACTGGTATTAATCCCACAGGCAGTAGGTGTGTGAGCTGCAGGCTTTTCTCAGTCAGTTCCTCTTGACCCAGAGCAACATCAAACTCCATCTCTCCTCCTCCTCCGCAACCTGCAACCTCTCTCAGCATGGCAGAGACTGCACACGCTACAGATACACACACACACACACACACACACACACACACACACACAGTCTTGTAATAGGGGCGCTGAGCTGTGTATTACTGCAGCTACTCGGTTCGTCTACCTCTGTTTTTATCCTCAGTAACTAAGGATGTGCACGAGTGCTCAGGTAACTGCTTGTAGAGCCAGTATTTAAATACTGAAATCACTATTCGGGTATAGGAAAAAGGTCCATGGTCATATTGCAAATCTTTAAGCATCTTCAAGAACGACAGTGTGAAGTAAATGAGTGATACACAGCTGTAGAGAGAACCATAGAGCACCACTGTTGTTAAGTAAATGACACATTGGAATGTTGACTTTTTCCACAATTAACACAGCTCATCAACCCTGTCGCACAGCCCCTCACCTCCCACTGCCTCGTGGACGAAGACCTGTGTGAGCAGCTCGCACTGCTGGCAGAGCGCAAGCAGGGCGTTCGGTTCCGGCCGGGCCGTCAGCACAGGGTCTCCTGCAGGTGGCGCTGCGGCCAGCAGCAGGTGGGGGCGCAGGAGAGAGAGTGAGAAATACACCACCTCCACCAAACTGCCCCCAAAACCTACATCAAAGTTCCTGAACAAGACCTCCTCCAGAAGCCAACACACATCTTTACACAACATAGAGAGACGCACACCCTGAGAGAGAGAGACAGAGAAAGAGAAAGAGAGAGAAAGAGAGAGAGAGAGAGAGAGAGAGAGAGAGAGAGAGGGCAGTGAGAGAGACAGAGAGAGGAAGGGAAGCAAAAGAGTGAGAGGTATGACAGAGAGAGAGAAAAAAGAGGGGGAAGGAGAGGGGAAAGAGGGGAGAGAGAGAATGAGGGGTGAGAGACAGCAATTTGAGAGAGAGAGAGAGAGAGAGAGAGAGAGAGAGAGAGAGAGAGAGGAAGGGGAGAGACAAACAGAGGAAGATTGAGAGAGAACATTAAAAAACGTAATAATTTGATCGTTTAAAGCTCCTTAGCTCCTTTTTCATAATTGAAACTGAGACTTTTTAAATCTCTTAATGTTCACTTTTCTTATTGCGATGATGCTTTGGGAATTCTGTAAGTAAATACGATCAAGCTAATAAAGCTTACTGAATTAGTTTAGAGGTTTTCAAGACAGACAGACAGACAGACAGAGCAGAAACACAGACAGTCACAGAGATAAACTGAGGAGGGAAAGCACACAGGAATTTACATGGATAAAAAGACTGCATTTCCAAAAGTATATGGACACTAGAAGTCTGCATGGGTATAGAAACTTAAGCTTAAACTGAACTTGACCCACCTTCGTAACCTTGAAGCCTGATCCAGTCAGGCTGGAATGGTTTCTGTTCCTCCTTAAATGGTACAGCAGTTACGTTCTGTATCCCTCTACATCCCTCTCATCATTTATGGTGTAATTGTGACTGATCACTGCTTAACTTTATCTCTGGCTTATGCCAAACTTGGGAGCTGTTCCAAATGCACGAAAGGATGCTGGGTGGTAAGGCCTTGCCAACAGTCGGCGTTCCGTCTTGTCTCAAAGGTGTGGAATGGGTCCAGGCTCTATGAATGCAAGTCAAGTTCCAACAATAACAAACTGTGGAGCTTCCTGTGTGCATAGGGGTTTCAATATGCTGAAAAGGCCTTCCCCTAATGGCTGCTGCAAAGTCTGAAGCACATGATTCTGCAGAATTGAAATTAACATTTTCTTTCATTGAAACTAAGCCAGGGGTCGACAACATGCGGCTCTTTTACTGCGCTGTTGCGGCTTCACAGTAGAATTAGGTTGTAGGTAATAATAAAATAATCCTCCACTGCTGTAAAATGAAGCTCTGCCGATCGATCAAACACAGTTTTAGGAATAAATGGTCTTAAACGCTGGAGTTAATGTAGTCAACCCTGAAGGTTGGCGCACAGACTGCTGGTCACCATAGCAACACAGAAAACAGCCCCGTCTAGCTACTAGTAGAAAGAGCAAAGGAAAATATTTAAGACGAACATCTATAATTTTAGGAGACAAATGGACGTATTTGCATTTATAAGCACTCCAGCTGGTTTGCTGATACATTTAATCTGCAGCAAGAAACTGTCAAACACCAAAAAGCTGAAGTCAAATTTTCCTGTTCCACATGGTACAGCAGTTAAATTCTGGCACTTCAGGCACCATTTAAGGTGGAACTGGACAATGTGACCAAGAAGCTGGTGAATGAGAAGCTGGCTTCAGCCTCGTAAAAAGTTAAATGTTGAGAGACATTTTACAAGAAACTTTTCCACTTTTTACAGCCAGAGATGTACAACTGAGCTAAATCTTAAAGCAGAGCAAAATTAGTCAGTGTTTTCGTTTATATTATGTTTTTTAGTCTATACTAGTACACAGCAAAGATGGTAAAACGTTACTTCAATAAATGGACATAAGATGCATAACAGTAACAACACAAAACCAAAACATACTTTTAATCTTTGTCTTTTTTATTTCCATTACTGAGTTTATTCAATTTTTTCTACGTTGATTAGTCAGTTGCTTTTTCCCTATCAGCATCGTAGACAACATAATGGTAAAGTAATAACCTAGAAGTTGTTAGGAGCCCCCTGGTGGCTGTGAGGCCTTAAGCAGCTGCTAAAGTCACTTATTAGGTAAAGCTGGTGTTGGCTGTAACTGTCAGATTGTGGTCTATGGCTGAGCTGTTGTTGCTCGTATACATTTTCACTTTACAATACCAGCTTACAATAACTTCCAGTCGACCGGGGCAGCTCTAGCAGAAATCAAACTGACTCAATGGAAAGGTTTCATCCTATGACAGCGTCACTGAACTCTTTCCTGTGACCCATTTCATCTCCACTGTGTGTTTATAAAGACTGAATGACTGTATGCTTGATTCTATGTACCTGATTGCAATGGGTCAAACCCATGAATTACAAGGGTGTCCATATACTTTTCGGCCATAAAGTGTAGATACAGAGAGACAGATAGAGGAAAGGGAGAACAGACAGAGGGAATGAAAGAGAAACAGGAACGCAGAAGCAGAGAGAAAATGAGTAGAGAGATTTATATTGTTCAACTACAAATGGAGGCTTGTAGGTTTTATGGACCTTTTTTACACTCTGTCAATAAATAAATAAATAAATAAATAAAACAAACCACCAAATACGAAAGTTATAGAGACTAATGTAGAACAATACCAATCCATCATAGAGACAATGTGTAGCAGAGCCATTCAGAGGAATCAGACTTTGTAATGCCAAACAGCAGAGCTCACCCACCCTGCGATGCTTGTGCAGAATCAGACAGGACACTATACCAGTGGACATCACAGCCATGCTGCTGGTGACCGCTGTGAGAGAAATAAACAATCACACAAATAATGCATCAGTGACGCCTTGTGTGTATGTGTGTGTGTGTGTGTGTGTGTGTGTGTGTGTGTCTCACAGTGGATAAGGTGCAGTGTCAAAGCGATGGTCATTTCCCTCTCAGCATGTGGCAATTCTGGCAGGTAGGTTGGGGGCAACAGCCAAGATACGTCCTTCTGCCCAAATATAGAGTCCATCCTGAGGGACAGAAGGAAAGAAAATGAAGGCAAGCTACAGCACACTACTGATGCATGTTACAGGCTTTTAAATACAACAGTCATGTTGCTGAAATGTGTGAGACATACATGTTTACTTTATACCATGTCAGGCTGTGAGGTGTATTATATATATGTAAGCACACAAAGTACTCTGCACAATTTACATACCACCTTTCATTTATTTAGTTTCCAGTCAAACGGCCATTAAGTACAAGTTATTCATTCAGTTCAGCAGAAAAGTACACAGAAGCCTAAAGTGTATTATAAGTTTTTTCAGCATTCAGTGCGTCACTCTTTACCTTTATTACAGCTTCCATTCTTTTCAGGAGACTCACTTTCAGTTTCTCAGAGAAACCTGTAGGGATATTTTTTCACATCCTCTAAAGTTCAGTCTTAGAAGTTGGTTGCATTTTCTGCTTCTCACATTTCGAAAAATCCACAACACACTCACTGATGTTGAAGTCGGGACTTCTGAGAAGTCCAAGTAAGAGCTTCTTGACAGCTACACATCCTTTCAGGCTCACAGCACTGAACCGTCTTCTCACAGTGTAAGGATTTTTTCAGATCAGAATCAAGAGTGGAGCTTGATTTTCTCCTCTCTCTCAAGGATGAGAGCTGTAAGAACTGTTTATCTGATGGTGGCAGTTGTGGTGATCTACCAGGTAGATTAGTAGTCCTATCTCCTCTGAAAATGATCTTTTTAATTTAATGTTTTATTTATTTGCCCCTTCCTTATGCAAGTGAATTATCTTCTGTCTAATCTCTTATTATGGCACCCGTGAAGGTCTGGCATAAGCGAACAACTGGTTTTCATGGCTGATGTGTTGGATACAGGAGAAATGGGCACAGGTGAAGACCTGAGAGTTTGACAAGTTCGAAAATGTTATGGCCAGATGACTGGGGTGAAACATTCGCTGCGTATGAAGGTGCGAAGCTACAGAATGGTCAGTGTCCAGGCTAACCTCTATCCAAAGTTGCAAGTACTACAATGGGAATTTGAGTGTTGGAAACGGACACTGGAGCAATGGAAAAAGGTTGTCTGGTCCGATGAGTCCCATTTTCCTTTATATCACGTGGACAGTGGGGTACGCATGCATTGTTTACCTGGGGAAGCGTGTGTAATAATTTTCTTTTCATTTTAAAAAATGAAACAGAGCGTAACCATTTTGCTGCTCCTGAAAAGGCAGATTAGGAAACACAAACACACACACACAAACACACACACACACACACAAAATGATATGTATGCATCTCCACTCTCTACAGCTTCTATTGAATAGCAGTTGTGTTTCTGTCAAAGGCTTTAGTCCCTCGGCAGAGTGAAAGATCCTAAAACATTAATTAATAACAATGCGGTACCACCAACCGTTTGAATAAAAAACGCTGAGGTTTCCTAAATGCTTTCCGCACACTGTGAAAGCTCAGCAGTAATTCTCACATGCGCACACACAGATAACTGTACAGTCGCAAAATAGAGAAAAATGAGAAGTAGTGAAGGCCTGCAACCTTTTCTTCTGCCATCCCCACTGAACACAGGCCAGAGCTGTGCGGCTGATTGACAGCTGCTCCTACGGGAGAAGATCGCGCTCCAAAAGAGTCAAGCGCATCTATATTCTTGCGCAGAGCAAACAAACACATAATGCTCTGACAGTCTGATGCGTGAGTGAGCCAGAGATTCAGAGATTTCAGCCAGTGACTACATGCTGAAGAGACGGAGAATGCGAGGCAGAGTTAAATATGTAAAATGTGTCAAGTTAATAAGTGTGAAATATGAGAAAATGTTCAAAAGTTCAGTTCAGTAATATAAAGGTTTTTTTTATTTTTACTGTAAATACATGCATGATTCTAATACTCTAAATGTAAATGATCCTAATATGATGCTCATATCTACAACACCATAGTTCATCATTTCACCAGAGTTGACAAAAGTGTAAACAGAGTATAGTACAGTACAGTATATTTATTTTCATTGTTTAATTATTTTGTTTTTTCCTAAAAGACATACTGAGTAAACTGAATGAATGCTAGTTTATGATAAGGCAATAAGCTATAAGAGGACGTGTGTTACTGTGACTTTATTACAGGTATGGCATGACGCAATATAGAGTCACTAGAAGACATGGCCTCTTTTATAAAAAGGCATAAAAGCATCACCATATGTTTAAATGTTATATATTATTCTAAATATATTATTGACCATGTTATAATCAATAATATTCACAATAACTAATTCTTCCACCAAGATGTAGTTCAGGGCCTGTATTCACACAGCATCTCAGATTAGGGGCGCTGATCTAGAATCTGCTTCAGTCAGTAAAGTGAAAGTAAACAAGAGAGGAATCCTAAATCAGCAATTCTACTCTAAGGAGCTTTTTGGACATGGGCCCTGGAGTATGCTATTGTTGCCAAGCAACCACGGACTGCTGAGGGACAACTTTCAGGAACATTCATTCACCCATCATAATTTGTGCTCATCAGGGGTGGGAGGTAACAAAGCATAAGTACTTTGATACTGACTTAGTATACATTTTTTTTACCCATCAATACTTTTCTTGAGTATTTCTGTCATGTAATACGTTTACTTTTCATTATATTTCAAAAGAAAAATACTTTTTACTCACTAGATTTTCAAACCAGACTCGTTACTCTACATTTTTATTTATCTTACAGACAACTTCTGTTCAGGCACCTTATACAGCACTAAATTGTTAGCAATTTGAAATCCTACTGGATATGTCACCAGAATGGGGTTTTCACATTTTTACAGGTCACCTGTGATTGGCTGTTTTCACAGCTACCAAAGAACAATGTAAAGAGAAGCAGCAGATGAGGTGGATCACAGAATCCGAAGAGATAGTGGTAAGACAGTGTGCATTCCGGAAGGTGCAAACACATCGGAAAAAATCCTCATAAACTGCATTACTTCCAAGAACTACTGGTTCAAAAACAATTCCTGGCATATGCTCTATTAAGAAAATAAATAAATAAAAAACAACAACAAGAAAAATTGTTGTTTGTACAACTTTGCAGATGATGCATGCAGGTCTACCATAAACAATTATTTTCACTCAATGTCATGGTTGTGTGCATCTAATTACCACTCAAAAAAGAACACCTTCTTTCAATATTTGAACTAGAAATGCATCATAAGTAAATACTTTTACTTTTTTTACTTTAAGTGCATCTTGTGCACTTCTGCCACCTCTAGTGCTCATTACAAAGTACTGAAAACTTATAAACACTGTCTTTGCATCTTTCAGCAACTACAGGATCTGGACTACCAAATACCAAATTCTAGGTATCTTTAAATTAGATATTATTTATGTATCTCACTAACTGTGAAGTTGCAACCTTAAACAAATTGGACTCTTGGAAACAAACTAGGTACCTAATTTCTATATTTTATCATTATACAGTCTGCCATCGACTCAAGTCATACAAGCAGCTTGGGAAGAAGAGTTGAAATGTTTGTGGCTGGATGCCTTAAATATGAGATGAGATAGTAAGAGAAGAGAGATGTGGAGATCTACAGAGCGTGACAGAAAGACAGACAGACAGACAGACAGACAGATAGATAGATAGAGGACATAGAAATAAATTTGATGGACAGTTAACTGCGCAGAGGATAGATGGGTGGATGCATGCATGCAAGGACAGGGACAGATGAGAGTTGGGCAAAAAGAGGATAGTCAAAGAGAGGATAAGGGAGTGAGAGAAAGAGAGAGTGTAGTCCCTCGGTTGCTGCACAATTTATTAGCTTTACCTTGTCTGTCAGTGGTAAAGGACAAGCAGGACCGCTGTTGACCAGATATTATTTGGGTGGTAGTTAATTCGCTGCACAGCAGTGTCCCTGACATGGTAGAGCATGTGGCGCTGGTATGAGTGTGTCAGTGTTGCTGTGGTCACGCATTGGCCACTTTATCAGAAACCCCTTGCTTGTTCCACCTTGTAGGTGTTCAGTTAGAGACTGTAGCTCGTCTACCATAGTCGACCATATAATAAAATAGTGAGTGTAGACAAAGGACATTATAATGTAATAAACTGTCAATTTGGATGTAGAAGAGAAAGGGAGAGAGAGAGAGGGGGAGAGAGAGAGAGGCAGACAGGCAGAGAGAGAGAGATACTGGGCTGATCAGAATGTAAACCTGTTGTGCTGGATGACAGGTAACAGAAGCTCCTGCAGGGGGCACCGTCCATCCACACGACATTTCCCACTGTCACACATCTCCTATTCCCAGGTGGAGAGAAATGGAGAGAGTGTCAAAGACAGATAGATGGATGGATGGATGTATAGATAGATAGGTTCATGATGAATGAACCAATAGAAATGCTCTAAAATCACCGGGAATAAAATGTCTTTACATTAACTTACATTGAAAGGTAAGAGTGTTTTTTCCTATAAAGTTTTTCTTTGGACAGCGACACATAAAGAGGGAGAGAGAGAGAGGGAGAGACACAGATACACACACAAATATTGTAATAAAGAAAAGGCAGGAATACAGAGTGAGAAAGAGTGAGAGAACAAGAGAAGACAGGAAAAAGAGAGATAAACAATGTTAGAGAATGTAAAGAATAAACTAACAAATGAAGATAAACAAATGAGAGAAAGAGACCAATTAAGAATGAAAGAGAGAGAGAGAGAGAGAAAGAGAGAGAGAGACAGTGTGTGTGAGAGAGAGAGAAACGATCAGAGATAGCGAAGAAGAAAGACAAAGAGATACATAAATAGACAGATGATGAGGGAGACAAAAGGAAGACAAAGAGAGCATGAGAGGGAGAGAAATAGATAGACAGAAAGAAAGACAGAGACACAGAAGAAAGGTAAGAAACAGATTAAGAAAGAGAAAGACAGATGGAGGCAGAGAGGGTAAGAAAGAAAAGATTAAGCAGGAAAACAAAGAGAGATAAAGGCAGAGAAACAGAAAGACAAAACATAAGAGAGAAGGAGAGACAAAGAAAAGAGCACAAAAGAAAGACATAAAGAAAGAGAGAGACAGAAGGAGAGCGAGTGTGAGAGACCAAGTGAGCAAACAAAGTTGCCACTTTGACCAAACTTTTTTTTTCTTATTTTGACTCAAGTGGTCTTCCACATGCCTTACACCTGAACTCCAGCTGCTGTGTGTGTGTGTGTGTGTGTGTGTGTGTGTGTGTGTGTGTGTGTGTGTGAGTCATACCGTCAGAGAGAAAGGCTGAGCAAAATGGATCCTCACACCTCCTCTGTGATCACCACTCAGAAGGGAGAACACAAACCGCAGAACAGACCGCACGCTTGCCTGGACGGACACACACACACACACACACACACACACACACACACACACACAGTGAGTCAGTCTCAGAACAGAGAAAACAGTTCTCATCTTCATAAGGCTCTAATGGTGAACGGCCATTAGTGGAGAAATTAGCCACTCTAATCATCATAATAACTGACAACTATTAGAGAGGAACATTAGGACAGTTTTAGATTCTGTCTGTCTCTCTCTCTCTCCCTGAAAAACAGGAATACCAAGAAGCCTCATTTCCACATGCTCACGGAATGGCACATTTGCAGTCCTGACCATTCTTTATTTAGGAATTAATTATGTATGACTTACTGAAATATCAGCAGAACAGCACAGATCATACTGTAGCACTGACAGCTGAAATAAACTCAGTGTCTCTCTCCGTTTGTCCAGCAGATGATGATTATTTTGCTGTTGTTACTGATGTTCCGACACATTTCACAATGAGAGGTCAAAACAACAGCTATTTGGGAAACGTGGGGTTTGCGTAAAAGGTATTTGCGATTGTTTGCTCTGATGAGCAGAAGAACATTCCCGAGGCCGTGCATCCTGAGTTCATTTCTGCTGAGCACAACTGAGGAGTGTCAAGCCAAACAGCAACCAAATCACTGCCATGATTGGAACAAAACATTCCTATTTTAAACCTCTGCAGTCACGAAATGACCAACCCCTTCCTGAACTGAGCTGAGTGCATCAGGCTCCATTCACATTACAGTGTTCAACTGGTTCAAATCCCATGTTCTGATTATAGGTGAAGACCACTAAGTTCTTTGTTTGATAAGTACATCCTGATCTTCTCAACAGTGTGCTTGGGGTTGTTATCTTTCTGTAGAATTAATTTCCTCTCCACTAAAAATTTCCACAACAAAGCATAATAGATCCACGCCCATACTCAACACTCGACAAGGCGTTCTTTTCATCAAATGCTGTTCCCTTTTTCTCCAAACATACCTTTGGTGATTGTAGCCAGAGGGTTTTAGTTTGACTCCATCAGCCCAGCACGTGTTTCCAAAATGCATCTATCTAGATGTTTTGTATTCCTCAGACATTGACTTTAAAGTCACAGATGAAGCTTCCTTCTGATCACTTTTCCGTGCAGATTATGTTTGTACAAGCAACCCAATGCTGTACAGTAGATCGGTACACCACCATAGTGTTAGCTAAACCTTCCTGCAGGTCCTTTGTCATATGGGGGTTTTGCTTTGCATTTCCAGGCAGCATATGAGCAGTTCTGTCTCAGTTTTGATGGTCTTCCAGGTCACTTCCACAGTTCCCCTTAACTTCTTAATGACATTTCAAACAGTGGAAACTTTGATATCTTTTTATTGCCTAACGCTGCTTTGTAGGCATTAATTGTTTTCAGATTAAATTAATTGTCAGTTCCTCAGCCAGCTGCTTAGGCATCAACATTCATAGAAAGTGCTATTTTTTAAAAACAGTCTGCTGCAGAGGGACTTCTCACTTCAAAAAAATACGTAATTTGGCCAGGGGTGCCCAAACATGTACACTTAATAATTATTCATCAACTTATTTAATTACTGATCACTGTGTTTGTCTCTGTGTGAGCTACTACCAAGACCAAGTGATCTTACAAGGAAAGTAAGACCAATTCTGAATAAATGCTACTATTAAATACCATTGATTCTTAAGTACTTCTTGGAGTTTGCAGTACCTCAGGCAGTGTGTCCTGCTGTGGTGGACAGTCATATGAGATTCCAACTGGCACCAGGCTGACGTCGGGCACCAGGCCCTGGGTGACCGCCTGCCGGACGCGAGCCAGCCACTGACCTCCATGTCCACTCTCCACACAAACACAAAGGCTGAGCGACTCTCCTGCCCTCAGCAGCTCACCAATCAGCTACAGAGTCAGAGAGAGAGAGAGAGAGAGAGTCAGAGAGAGAGAGTCAGAGAGAGAGAGAGAGAGAGAGAGAGAGAGAAGAGGAAAGTTTATGTGCAATATAGTGGGCTGTGAGAGGGCTGTCTGCTGAAGCTGATATAAAACGTCACAGATCTGGACGGGTTTATGATGCTGAGAGGAATTATGGTCGATTGAGGACAAGAGAAGTGAGGAGCAATAACTGTAAAAGAAGTCCTATAAAAAGAAGATTAAACATGGATTGGAAAATATTTGTCAGAGAGAGGCACAGAGAAAGTGAAAAAAAGAGAGAAATGGAAGGAAAGAGAAGTATGAGGGACTGAAGCATTTCTTTTCCCCATCCATGGTCCTTCTGTATAGGGGGCAAAAACTAGATTTCTATTGAACTGAGCTACAGAACCTTAACGTCATGAAATCAATTAGAGAGAAAGCCTATATAGGCTGTAGTCCATTATCCAAACTAAACCGACAGTCAAATAGAATTGCACAAGCATTACTTTTGTGAGTGATCACTGAAACACAAAAAAAAATGAAGGCAAACACTGGCAACGCACAACATATATATACATACGCACACATATATATCTCGCTGTTGTTGGAACAAAACCTTGTATCTCCGAAATGACGACTTTACAGGAGAAGAAAAAAACCTTTTCTTTTAAAAGTTTTTTCCCCCCGAAGTCATTTTTGGCCGTTTCTTTTGGTCCATTCATCATGAAATTCATACACAATGTAAAGGGCAACAGGCATTTCCAAATTATGTCAAAAACTTAAAAACGCCAAAAATAGAGATACAAGGTTTTATCGTAAAAGCCGCGATATACCGTTAACTATATACACTGATAAGCCAAAACATTATGGTTCATTATGTTGATTTTCTCGTAACAGTAGTGCATGTCAAGGTCTGGGATATATTAGACGGTACAGGAACAGCTGGTTCTTGTAGTCAGTGTTGGATGAAGGATAAATAGGGAGGCATGAAGACATGAGCGAATTTGACAAGGCCTAAATCGCTATGGCCAGATGACTGGGTCGGAACATCTACATAACGTCAAGGCTGGTGGAAAGCTGCTGGTCAGACAGTGTCTGAGAAGGGACAAAACATGAACCAGCGACAAGGTGTTGGGACCCCACTGCTCATCGTTGAGGACAACAAAGGCCATCCCGTCTTGTCCGAACTGACAGAAGGGCTATTGGGGCACAAGTCATAGAAATTTTTAAAGATTTAATAAAGGTTAAGGGATAAATGTGTACCTCCTGCGCAGCTGCACACCAATCAGACTGTTGCTAACTCCATGCTAACCCCCGTCTGCCATCAAATAATGGGCATGCAAGTGTTGGTACTGGACCTTGAAGCAACTGAAGAAGGTTGCCTGGTCTGATGAGTCCTTCTGGGACAGTGCCCGGACGGTTTTGTTCCCTTTTCCCAAAGAATGGACTGGAATGCCAGTGAAGTACTTGGCATTCATTGCAGATAGTTTATTTATTAAAAAGAAAGAAGAAAAGAAAAAGACCATTCTGCATTGCAGTACTTGGCAAAGTAATAACATAAATTCACTACAACAACCATAATACAGTGCCCTCAAACCTCAACAGTGCGCATGAGTGTAGTAAAACTGAAAGGCAAAATAACAAAAGCAAGGTGGGAAAGTTTCACGCTTGTATTTTCTCTGAATTTTGCTTAAAGTTTAGTCTCAAGTCTTGAGTCATGAGTCACTTAAGTGCAAGCCCAAGTTGAGTCACAAGTCATAGAGCTGTATTTTACTTTCCCTCCAGTTCTCACTGTGGTTTAAATCTGTTGATTGTGCAGCTGTGGCATCAGCTGAATTTCCTCTCTTACTTGATGATATGGTATTTTCTTGTTAGCCGACATTTCTGAGGGTTCCCTCTTTTAAGTGAACAGAAGGTTTAGATTCCATCAGACACATTAAAACCAGCTGCTACACATTAGCGTATGACATATATGCATCTGGGAATTTCTTTTTGAGTGCCAGTGCACATCTGCAGAGGCACAAAGCCCATACAAATTCCTCACATGAGGCAGCATTTATGTAAGTACTGTAATGGTAGCTACACGGTTGGTGTTAGGCATAATGATTAACCGATTAACTGTCAGCTGACAAATAAACAATTCTTTGACAACAGCGACTGGTTTTAAAAAAAGTGAATTTAATTTTATTTCATTTGCAATAAAACAATTTCTTATCAGGAAAGGCTGGGTTATTATTCAAACTGAGGGACTTTTTTTAATTGTACACATGCAGGCGCAGTAGACAACTGGTTCCTCTAGACAGGCCTGCTGAGAAATAAAGCATGAAGCCAAAAATAGCCTAAAAACAATGACAATGTACCAAGCGTTAAGACAGACAACTGCTTTGTTCATGTTGTCCGAGAGAAAGCGTGACGCATGGCGGTGTGAGGAATTCACACATGACTGCGCAAAATGACAGAGAGGGACATTGTGGCTTTTCAGAGGCTTTCGGCTCAGCCAATTAGATTTCAGAATCAAAATGATCAGTTTTTCTAACTGATATGTTGATGCTTCTTGTTCTTGCTGGCCAACAATTAATTGCTAACTATGATAGTTGGTTATCAGTCAAAAGAATTGACTAAAATTGACTAAAATTTACGCCCCTAATTGGCATGCCCACATTAGAAAATATTATATTATTTATTTAGGAACCTAAATCTGTGTTTTCTTTCTAATTAGGTTAATCTTGTTGTTGCAGGCAAACAGTAAACATATTCTAAGGCCAAACCCATTTCACCTCTTGCCCCTGCCACTTAGCTCTACCCCTCCGTTTTCCATGTTCATACCTAGGAGTAGGGTGTCCCGATTCTTGTTGAGATAGAGGGGTAGGGCGAAGTGTTAGGGCTACATGGCCCTCCAAACGGAGGTTTTTCAGAGACTCACTCCAAGCAGAGTGATATGATGACAAAAGAAAAACCAGCAAGATGGCTGCACCAGCGACCAAAGAAACCCACAAATGTGAGAATTTTCTCCGTTAAAAGTTACAATAACCACTATATTATCTGAGTTTAATGTCATTTTAATGTATGATGATCCTTTTCTTCATAACAAGCATAAAAATCGCTAGTAGTATGCTGATGTTTTGGTAGCTAGCTAGCTAAAGTTTCCATTCCACCTTAATTGGTGCAGCAGTTACATTGTGGCACATCAGGCATCAGAACTGCTGCACCATTTAAGGTGGAATGGGAAAATTTTAAAAAGACGCTGGTGAATATCTGACTTCAGCTTCATATCACTGAAGAATTAGGGGTGTGTGATAACCAATAATTGTCCCTCTTTGAAGACGTATGATGCCCTAAATGTAACTAAAGCCCAGCAGTGAGGAGCTGAACTTTACCCTCCTCTGCTGTCACTGCAGACTGGCATGGTCGCCTACAGAGCAGCGCTAGTAGCTGTTAATGAAGTAATGTTCTTTATTTTAGGGTCCCATTTTGTAGGGGAAGATTTTAACCACTACCCCTTGTAGCTCAGTTTCAAGGGGCAAAGTGACACTCAAAAACATGGAATAGGGGTAAAAATAATAAACGGGATTGGCCCTGATAATGTTCCAATGACCAATAAACTTTACCATATTTCTCTCCTCTGAGTGTAAACTGGGTCCATGACATTTTTCATCCAGTTGCTGGTCACATAAAAGCTAAACGATGATGTTAGATCTGTACATATGGTCGAGCAGGCTAGGAGTGTTGGACACAGAGCTGTCAATCAAGCTGCTCATAAGCCATGCCCACACGGTCCTCAGATAGGTCTGATCAAAGTTTTTAAGTCGTGTTTTATCATATTTATATCTTTTATTTTTCATTCAGGATTTGCTGGATGTTTCATTCAATACTCAAGTTTAGTATCATACAAATATTTTAATATTTTAATATTTTACTCCTGGGATTTAATAGAAATTATTATCCAGAGTTTTCTTATAAATAACATGCAGAACCATTTTAAACTTTAATAGATTTTTTTTGAAAAATTTAAGTTCAATAAAATAAATCTAGCGCACATCTCAGTACCTATAAAAGGTGCTGCAGTGAGAACCTGCATCTCCACAGGGGCAAAAATGTTTAAAGTTTTATATGGCATTATGAAAAATGGATGGTAGAACAAAACAAACAAACACCAAGTAAATAAACATCGTGAGTGTGACACATTGACTGGTGTTCAAAGACACGTATGCTCACACACGCTCACACAAGCACTGTGCAGCGAGATGTTTGCAAAATCCTTCTTGAAGAGGCTGATAAGCTGATGTGCTGCTCCGTGCATTCATCCAGACAAACTTCAATTTTCTCCTCTTTACACACACACACACACACACACACACACAGACACAGACACACGCCTTCAGCTGTGTGCGTTCTGCGGTGCTAATCGTTTCACCAGCAAGCGAAACACTAACACACTTGCGAATGCACACACCCTGCTGTTCAGCCCGTTAAATAATTCTAGAGCACATACTGAGGCCTGTTCTTTCTGTAAAAGTTTGAAGAAACAGGCGCCTCACCAGAGAAACCCATAAAAACCCATACAAATCCAAAGAAACCCAGTATAGCACTGTATTCTCTTTCAACAACTACATGAAAGGCATTCACGGCTGCATGATTACTAAACACCATTGTTTACAAGTTTGAAGTCAATGTTTTAAGTGACACACAACTCATTTTGTTGAAGTTACATGTATAAAACTGTGATGCTGATTCTATACAATTTCATAGGTTTTTATATACTGTAAACTGTAAAAAATGTATTTGAGATGAATAAAGCTGTAGACGATTCTGAAATGACTGAGAAACCATTATAAAAATAAGAAAATATATAATAAAATTAAAATGTCTGGAATGCCTCATATTTCACACATGAAAGTTTGAAGAATCACAGTTTTTCAATAATATTAAACCATTTAGTTTAATTGCAATTATGAAAATGACTAAATAGCTGAGTCCTGTGGAACCTCAAATGATTAAAGTCAGGAATGTTACGTGTCCAGAATGATGAACAGAGCTGTAGATAAAACCAGAAGGTGAAAGTTTGTGAGCAAACTAAGTTAAAAGTGATTCCAAATTCTTGAATGGTAATGTAAGTTGAGGAAGAGAAGCTGCGTAAATCATTTCAATTAGACAGCTACAGCATAATTTTGATCATTTACTAACTTTTTGCTCCAAAATTTAAGAAAAATCCAAACTTCCAGAAATCATAAAAATGTTTTGTCTAGATATTTAAACCTAAGCTGTATAAGTAAGTCATGTATTTAATGTTATGAACATGGAAAGTGATTAGCAATAATATTGCAAGTATAGCTATTCCTTTTACACATTTTAAGATTTATTTACCTTTAAAAGCTCTGCCAAACAGGTCACAGGCCATTCCAATTCCCTACTATAGCAGAACTGTGTATGCTGAGTAATGCAAAGTGAGCTGGATAATTCATATCTATTACTTCAAAAATAAACTGGGTATGTTAACTGTTGACATCGACTGCAAACGACACAGATGGGCTGGACAATGGCCTACCAACAGGAGTGTCAATCAAAGTTTTGATTACTGATCACATGTGGGTGGTATTTTAGTAGATAGTATTTGAGTTTTTAAGTACTGCAGTTTATCATCTGTATATACTTCTTTAAAACCTGCCTTATCATCTGTATATACTTCTTTAAAACCTTTAAAATAATGACAAACCAGCTTAAATTTTGTCCACCCGCCAAAGTTTTTTCCCACTAAATCCATCCAAAATCCGTTTCATTTGGCAACACTACAAAGACTGGTCTCTGACAGTGCTGTACCTACTTGCTAGATATTGCATTAACAAGTCTAATCACTGCAGAACTGCACGTCAGACATGTCAAACTGCAGTACCCACACTGCTCTCCTTCACAAGTCAAACATACCAAGCAAAAAGGCTGTGTTGCCTTGGAAGTCAGCAGGCATCAACAACAAACAGAGAATCAGTAACTACTATGGCGGAACTGCAATCGATCCTGTGAGTAGTCAGTCAAACACGTGCTTAAGTCTGCATGGCCTTGCTGTGCGCTCATTCATCTCTTCTAACGTCAACACAGCTGAAAATAATGTGTAGCATGCAAAGTTTAAAGACTTACGGAGGTCATGATGAGCGAGTATGAGCTGTCCATTTCTGCTTGCTGCTCCGTGTCTGCATGCTGGGGGAGTAAGATGACACCCAACTTGCGAAGAACAGCCCTGAAGAGGCAGAATCTGTCAATCAAGCTGATACAGGCTGAAGAACTAATAACTTCATGCTGATTTGTGGTTAAGAATAAATGACATCATGCTTTTTTCCCTTTAATTAATATGTAGCACTTCAGTTCATGAGCACTGCACAGGAAAGTTCTTAGAAAACAAATAACCATGGATTGACTGTTATTACATTTTGTATTACCTTTCAAAGAAAAAAGTCTTCTTTTTACTTATTCTGGGCATGAAAAACTCTGCACCATAAAGCTTCATTAAAACAAAGGGCAAGATAACCTGCGTATCAATGCTGTCATAAAAAACCTTCTAAGTATCTTTTTTTAATCGTTTGTAAACACAAGCGTCTCTTTTACATTGTATGAAAACTGCGTGATGGAAAAAAACCTTGCGATGATAATAGAAAGTTCATCTCAAGATTTGGTAACATGAGTGTTGGGGGACATCATAATGCCCCGTAAAGCACTTATTAAACCTTAACAAGCCCATTGCTTGTAATTAACTGGCTGCTCATCAACACTTTAAGCAGTAACTAGGCTAAATTCAGCATTTTGAAGAGCACTTTTATTTGTGCAGTATAGATCATGATCTGTTGCACAACAATTTACACGTCAATAATTATTAAGCCCAGCCACATCCGATTTATAGCTGGGTCATTAATGCACCACCACGAGGCCGTGTATCAACTACATATTCATGTCATTGAAATATTGTATAAGAAGCTCCCAATTCAGTCTGGAAAAAGGAGCTGTTAATCTGTTAATACAACTGAGTGGAAAATAATATGGAGAAATATATTTCATGCATCAAAGAACCCCAATCATCAACTGATCCATTTTAAATATTGTCACAGGTTATACTGGACACCACGGATATGCCTTCTTACAAAAACTGCATTAAATCCCTATTGCAACCATTGTTGCAACTCATGGGAATTTTTTCGCATATGGTATGAAAATGTGAGGATGTTAAAGACTTCTGGATAAAGGTTACTGCCATATTATCTGCCCTGGTGGGGCAAGAAATTCCTGTGGATCCCACTGTATTATCACTAAACGATGACTCCAATTTAAATTTAGCAGGGAAACAAAGGAAGACATGGCTCGCTGGTTTAACATCGGCTATGAAAAAAATAAAAAAATTCACTGCACAGAGGTGGCTTCACCCACATAATGCATTTCAACTGCATGACATAGTTATGCAGTTGAAATAGCCACAGGCCAGAATTAATTAAGTTAAAACTCTCGAGACATGGAAACAGATTTGTTTTGAAGTGATGAAAGGATTAGAACAAATGTAATGAATGTTATGATGTACATTTTATAGGCCATTTTTTTTGGAATCTCATGCTTTTAATTAAACCTTGTTTAGTAAATTGTGGTGGATGGAGCAATGGGATGGAGAGGGATGGGGAAGGAAAGGGGGCTGTTTTTGATTTCCTTCAGTTCTGTATTATTGTGTATTATTACTGGTATCAAATAAAAAATTGATCACAAAAAAAAAAAAAATTAAGCCTTATAAACTCTACAGCTGGTGAACTTATTAAGCAAACAACAACAACAAATCACCTGGCTGCTCTTACCTACTTTATTGGGATTTACACTTTAATGGGATTACTTTATTGAATGTATGTAAACGATCTCTGTTCTGATTGGCTGTCGTGTATTGTTCCTTATTCAAAAAGCAAATCAGGTTGAAACACTCCTTATAACTTCAGTGTGAATAGGCGGGGCTAAATTGCAGTAGGTTGAATAGGCAGATATACACTATATGGCCAAAAGTATGTGGACATCTGACCAACACACCTACATAAGCTTGTTAGACATCCCATTCCAAAATCATGGGCATTAATATAGAGTCGGTCTCCCTTTCCAGCTATAACCACCTCCACTCTCCTGGAAAGACTTTCCACAAGATTGTGGAGTGTGTCTGTGTGACATTCAGTAAAAGAGCATTTGTGAAGTCAGGCAGTGATGCTGGATGAGAAGTTCTATTGTCGAATTTCCAATTCATCCATTCCCAAGGTGTTCAGTGGGGTTGGGGTCAGGGCTCTGTGCGGGCCGCTAGAATTTCTCAAACTCAACAGACCATGTCTTTATGGAGCTCACTTTGTGCACAGGGGCTCTGTCATGCTGGAAGAGGAAAGGGCCTTTCCCAAACTGCTGCCACAAAGTTGCAAGCATATCATTGTTTCCACTGCCCCAGAGTCCGGTAGTGGCGAGCTTAATACTACTCTAATCCACTTCTTGGCACTACAATTAGTTATCTTCGGCTTGAAAGGAGCTGCTCAGTCGTGGAAACCCATTTCATGAAGCTCCTGATGCATAGCTCTTGTGCTGATGTTGCTTCCAGCGGCACTTTGGAACTCTGTAGTAAGAGAAGTAACAGAGCATAGGCGACACTCTTCAGCACTTGGCGGCTCTGCTCTTTGAGTTTGCAGCAAAAATGGCATTCTAAGACAGTGGCACGTTTTAAGTCTCTTCAGTAGAACCCATTATACTGCCAGTATTTGTTTACAGAGGCTGCCTGGCTAGGTGCTTGATTTTATACACCTGTTAGCAATGAGACTGACTGAAACACCTGATCTTAATAATGAGGACAGAAACTACAAACTTGTCCACAAACTTTTGGCCATATAGCATATATGAATGCATTGTTTTTTTTTTGTCACATCACAAAAACAATTTCAAAATAGGCTGTTTTTGCAACTTAAGCTTCTATATATGGACTGTATGGACTAGGGAGTGAACATGATGTTTTAAAACTTCAACTGTATTTACATGCTATATTAAAGTCTACTCCATTCTGCATTCATTTTATAAAATGTGTCTATGATGAGGGGCCTTTAACGCTTAATAAGTGCATTACAACAATGATATAACTTCTGCCTGTATTGAAAAGCTGCCAAACATCTTTACTTTCGCTTGTAAATTCACCTTATCAGAGATATGAGGCTATTCTTATGATAGCAACGATATGTCAACATATGTAAAAACATCAAACGCACGTAGAGTTTATGAATGATATCTGGCCATTAGTGTAAAGCCAATGTAAATCGTCCCACGTGTAATCTGCTCTGGCTCATTATAAATCTGAGAACATTTAAGCATGGTGTCTTTAGAGCATTAACTTCCAAGCATGTTTATGTACCACTTCTGAGACTTAATATGTTATGGTGTCCCAACAGTACAGTTTGAATAAGCAGCTATTAATTAGTCTTATGATTTCGCCAATAACTACAAAATCCAATCTGTGTGGAGCTCCATTTCCTCACTACAGTATGTAAATGCTCATTCCCCATCTGCTGCACTGCACTAACTCCTGATGATTCCTTTTTATTTCTGCCTTATTTATACACTCAAAGAATGCACTATTAAATGCATAGACCAGCATGCAGTGGCAAGAGTAATATGTGCCTTGATAAGACCTTTCAAAAGTGCTGTGCTAAGCACAAAGAGTGTACTGAAATTAATTGGATCGTTCAAATTGACCTGTCCAATAAAGCTTGCGGCTAACAGTAAATGATCTACGGTTCTCAAACTTACAGAGTGGACATTGGTCAATGTGTCGCTTTCAGCCAGTCACAGTAATCCATGTCTGAAGTTAGTATCACTTATGAAAAGTTTCAGTATTAATGACGAGGAAGAGTTTAAAGTTAACTGCACAATTTTCCTCAAATGCAGTTCATGAAGACGTGTCTGTAGGCTAACACAGCTAACCAGTAATGGAAGGTAATACTTGGAAAAAAATTAACATAAAATGTGACAAATATTGCACAGGCCACATTTTATGTTTTTTATTTTATGTTAAATTCAGCAAATAAAAAATAATTGTGCATTAAAATGTGTTAGAGTGTGCTCTCTGTAGAGGATGTGGAGGCCTAAGGTTTGCATATGATACATATGTATGTATTTACTCCCTTTCTCTCTTCACACACAATGAAAAAACCTACTTTACTTTTAATGTAAGTCAATGGAACCAGACTTTTTTGAAATTCATTTTAGACCGTTTGGTCCATTCATCATGAAATTTACAGACAATGTCAAGGGCAACTGATCCACCACCCAAATAGTACCTGCTCTGTGAGGGTCCATGGGGGTCCTGACCACTGAAGAACAGGGTAAAAGGGGGCTAACAAAGTATGCAGAGAAACAGATGGACTACAGTCTGTAACTGTAGAACTACAAAGTGCACCTATATAGTAAGTGGAGCTGATAAAATGGACAATGAGCGTAGAAACAAGGAGGTGGTCATAATCATCACTTGTTTTTGTTATTTTCTACTCTATTCTGAGTAGTTTTGAGGTAGAAATGCTTTGTAATATTGATCTCATAGCAATATCAGACTATCAGTTTTATTATCACATCTCCAACTTTCACACCAGTGAAAATGACCACAATGGCCTTTCTAATGTTAAGAAGTGCAGATCTACAGTGTAAATTCTACGATCCACAGCACTGAAGCCTGCTGGACAGCTTTCTCTGTGGACAACAGAGCTGGCATTTGTGATTTTAAATGCCAAAATCCGCTTAATTCTCCAGCCAAGATAAATCAACAGATAAGCTGCGCGTTTATCGTTCGCCCTCTGTGTACTGGTGCGTGCTTGTTTACCTTATCCAGCCGTGCTGGACCTGGACTGGGCAGATGCTGTAGGGAACTCGCAGGTTGTGGAAGAAGAGCGTCAGGGAGATCAGAGCTTGATCTAAAGCACTTTGATGAATATATACATACACCAGTGGTCCATTCTGTAACACAAAACAGTGAATGACCCTTTTTACCGAGCGCACATGAGCACCACTCACAAATCACACTTCACACCGCATAAATGGTCATGAACTTTTGTTTTTGAGCTTGTTTTGGAGAGGTGTCCTCTGAAGCACTTACAGCACAAAGACACAAAGACAAACACACACTGGGCCCTCGAGTGCTCGCTGCACTCAGGGCCACTAACCATCCTCAACGTTGCTCAATTAAATATAAATGTAACGCTGCAGTTAGAGGATGCTGGTCTATTTTCCATCTGCTCTGCACCCACATCTTGACTTTTAAACACCGTACAGGCTTTCTCACATAACATTACTGCACACATATATACACAGTGCATGTCAAACAAAAAGCAGTGGTCTCTGGAGCAGTGGAACTGCATTTTCTGGAGTGATAAAGCACCATTCAATATTTGTAGTGTGAGCGAGAGTGTCCAGAAAACTAGTCATCCAACATTAGTACGTGACCTCACTAAGCTCTTGTGGCTGAATGCAATCAAATCCTCACAGCAGTGTTCCAATATCTAGCGTAAAGTCTTTCCAGAACAGTAGATGCTGTTTCTGCTGCAAATGGGGACAAAGGTCTTATTAATACCCTTCATTTCAGAAGAACTGCTGGATAAGCAGGTGTTTACAAACTGGTTGGTTGGTCGGTCGACGCAGATGGATAGACCAGTTGGTTGGTTAGTTGATGTAGACAGATAGAACAGTCAGTCGGTCAAAGCAGACAAACGGACCGGTCAGTCAGTCAATATTGACTGACCAACAGGTCTATCTATGTAAACAGACAGAGCGGTCAGTCCTTCAGTCAATGTGGATAAATAGACTGCTCGGTTGGTTGGTTGATGTATGTAACTCACTCAATTGGTCAGTGTAGATAGACTGGTTGGTTGGTCTGTGTAGAGAGACAAACGAGTTGTTTGGCTAGTTGGTCGATGCAGACAGACAGACAGACTAGTTGGTCAATTGATTGATGCAGACGGAAGACCAGTTGATGGGTCGGTCAATGTAGAGAGACGGACAGACTGGTCAGTGGGGTGATGTAGACAGACAGACAGGTCAGTCAGGCAATGTAGACAGATAAACTGGTCAGCAGACTGGTTGGTTGGTCAATGTACACATATAGACTGGTCGGTCAGGCAAAGCAGATAGGTAGACTGGTCAGTTGGTCGATGTAAATAGAAAGATGGCTTGGTCAGTCATCAATGTAGATAGATCAACCAGTGGATCGGTCAATGTACAGAGATCGGTTGGACCTTCTGTCTATCTATATACATAAATACATACATGGGAAAACATAGCATGAATTCCGTGTGTGACCAAAATATGTACTTGCACTGTGTGACATTATCGTTCATTTTACTGAAGTTGTCTCACCGGAAGCTCACAGTGTTTTTTTTTGTGTTTGATATGACAAAATGATCTTCTTTAACCTGTTTTGAATGTAGCCTAGTTCTGGATAAAAACAAGGGGTAAACAAATTGGAAATAAAGCGTACATATGAGAACCAAGAACAGAGTCATGTTTAAAAATAGTGTAACACTGTCTGAACTACCTCCAGTTTCCTCCCACAGTCCAAAGACATGCAGTCAGGCCAACTGGACATCTGTATACACAATGAGTATACACAAAAAATGTTACATTTGAACATAATTATTGATGATTTTTGGGAAGACTGGGCGCACAGGGTTAAAATAAAAACTAGCTCAGCATTAAAACTAGCTCAGCTACTTAAAAACAACCGTTCCAGCACCTCACTGCTGCACCAGTTAAGGTAGAACGACAAATTAGAATATTTAGCTGGCGAATAAAAAGTCAACTTCAGCCTCGTGTGAATGTTTTACCTGCAGAAGCTGTTAAATTGGTTGAACAGAAAGAGCTGTTTCCTCTTATTTTGCTACCATGAAGAAAACGATCAGTTTGCCTGGTCAGTTTCTCCAGCAAGAATTTAAGCACAACAATATTGCGTACCAAACAGTTTAGATCCAGCCTTCATGTAAAACATTTACAATATTCGTTGGCTCTCATTATTCATCGTTTCCTGATGTGTAGCACAAAAACTGTACAGTTACAATAACAAAAAGCACTTCAGAGATGTACGTTTAATCGTGCGATGGCAGACAAAATTGTGAGCCTTTGCAAATATTGTAAGGACAGGTGAATTTGCATATATTTGTGTTAGCAAATTCCTGGAGGGACTAACTAATCACACAAACCGGACACAGAACCACCTATTAACCTCAGCGTGCTTATGAGGTGCCAAAGGCTTAGTTCCTTAACCCCAGCTTCATTTTTATCAGTCTTTCTCGGTATGATGAGCAGGGTTTGCCTAAATAAGACACATATTGAAACTCCTTTGGCCCAAAGGTGGTTTAAACACTTGAAAGATTTAAGTGCAGATGAGTGCTGACATGACAGCCCTATGGTGGTAGGGCTGTCACTAACACTGTCACAAATAATTACACAGCAGGTTTTTCTGTGAATAAACCAGTTTGGGCTTTAATTTGTGAACTCATTGCAAACTAAAGATGAAAAACATTCTCATTTGATATCAAAAAATGTAGGTTTTAAAAAGCCAAGAGTCCACAAATTTTGATGGGAGGCGTATACTTTATATACAAACTCAATTCCAAAAAAGCTAGAACACTATGTACAACGCCAATAAAACAGAAAGCAGTGATATGCAAATGCTGTTCGATCTGTATTCAACAGAAAATAGTACAAAAACACATTATTTGATTTGATTGTTTTTTTTTTTGTAAATGTATGCTCATTCCAAATATGATGCTTGTAACACATTCCAAAAAAGTTTACCACAGTGTTACATCATATTTCCTTTTACCAGCACTAAACAAACCTTTGCAGACTAAAGACACCAACTGATTCAGGTTTTATAAGCCATTCTTCAACTATACAAGGCTTCAGCCTTTGTCGTTGTATTTTGTACTTCATAATAGCGCCTACCCTCTGTCATTCGTTTCTTGGCGTTCTCATGTTGAAATAAGCATGGATGTCCCTGAAAAGATGGTGTCTCAAAGGCAGCATATGTTGCTTCAAAATGTGTACATATCTTTAAGTGGTAATGGTGCCTTCACAGAGTGCAGGGATGTATACACTGTCAGATCCTGCCTTTAAAACTTTATGCTGGAAACAATCTGGATGATACTTTTCTTATTTAGTCCAGAGCATGATGTCCATTATTTCCATAAACAATCTGCAACGTTGACTCACCATACCACAATACATGTTTCCCCAGTGCATCAGTCCATTTCAGATGAGCCTGAGCCCAGAGAGCCAGCAGTGTTTCTGGACACTCTTGACACTCATGGTTCCACTGTGCATGGTACAGTCTTAACTTGCATTTGTGGAAGCATAGACAGACAGTGTTTGACAACAGTGTGTCAAAGTATTCCCGAGCCTTTGCGGTGATATCCACCACATAAACATGCCGGGTTTTAATGCAGTGCTGGGTGAGGGATTAAAGGTCACTTGGGTTTTTTGCCCTTGCAGTGATTTTTCTAGACTTCTTGCACTATTAAATGTTATAATGCACTGTAGAGGATGAAAGTCTTTGCAAACGCTCATTAAAGAGCATTTTTTAAAAACATTTGTACCAGTTGCTGTTGTATTTTTGGCAAAATGGTGAGTTTCGATCCATTTTTGCTCATAAAAACTAAGCGTTTTCTGGAGGCTCCTTTTAATCAAGCATGATCACATTACTATTTTTTAAAAATGTTTCTAGTCTTATTTTGCCCCCGTTTAACATGTAGCAGGAACCAGTTTTAGAATAAGCACATATTTACAAAAACAATGAAGTCGATAAGATAAAACATCAAATATCTTGTTTTTGTACTGCTTTTGTTTAAACACAGGTGGATTTACACATGACTGCTTTCTGGTTTTATTTCATATGCTGTCTTAACTTTTTTAGAATTGGTGTTTGTACTATTTTACTCTATACATTAGCTGTGCCGCTGTTTCATTCACGGCTTAGAATACAGTTGAGCTGCGGGACATGCTTACCTATGAAATATTATGTTGAATATCTAAATCACCACAACATTTATATTTAATTATGTGCTCTAAATGATGTGAATCAGTGAAAAGGAGAAGGATTTCCAATACAACTAGCCCCCCAAAGACTTGAATGCTACTGTTTTAATTCTACTTATAAAAAATTACTTTTATGATTTTAAGTTCTCTATCCAGTTTTAGATCCTCTCAGTGGTTCTTCATGATGCCATCACAGGGAGTGTCTCCTTACTTTCAGCTTCCTTGTTACAGGTCTGGACCCATATTAAACAAAAAATGTTGATTTCTGATTTCTGATTTCTGTGAAGCCGCTGCAACAGTGTCCACTGCAAGAAGTATTATACAAATAAAATGGGTTGCTGTGAGCAAGCTGACAGCAGCAGTGTAACCATTCTAGAAGACGTGTCTGGTGAGAGAACATCTGAGGAAAGGACGTCCTCTCCTTAAGTTTCAAAATCAAAATTCAGTTTGCCATACCTGGACAGATAAAAAAGGACTTTAGGGCACCAAACAGCATAGAGAAGTGAGGCTTCTAAGGCTGCACACCCTGCCTCTGAGGCATGACACACTGCACTGTCCAAAGCTTCTCCTGTCCTTGAAGGAGAATGGCTAGCTGGTGCGCTACGTGCTTCTTCACCGCATCAGTACATCGCTCTGCAAAGAAAAGAGCTGCTGTCCCTGCCAAGCGAATTTCAGCCTGGACTCTCAACCATGAAGGGCACAGGGCACAGCTTTGATTAGAGACACAGGGCACAACACAACTTTAACTAAAGCACTCCTAAGCAGGATTATAAAAACTGCTGGCTGATATTGAGAACTAATTATTTAACAAAACCACCACAAAAGTAACTGCCATCATCGACCACAGATTATTTTTCAAAAAAAAAAAAAGGTTACTGCTGATTATTTAGCAAAAACACATCAGATGTCGACTATTGATTATTTAAAATTACCTAGAAAAAATAATAAATCAATTGCTGATTATTAGCGAACAAACAAACAAACCAAAAAAAAGCCGATATTGACTGCCAATTTAGTCGTATCCAATCCCACCCGCTAGTTAGGTCTTCCCTAGTCACACAATACCACCAGCACTAGTGCTAGCGAGACCTGTGTAGCGCCAGCGCATCTTTTCGAACTGACGCTTATGCAACGTCACTGGACACCCGAGTGCGCTTGGAGGAAAACACCAACCGCCAGTTATGTTACATCAGCTAACAGACGCCAGCGCTGACTAGCATGCACTGAGTGATGAAGGAAGACTGGGGGGCCATCCTACCCACCCAGAGAGAGCGAGGCCAATCGTGCTATCTTAGACTCCTGGCCATGGATGACTGTAACATCACCAGGGATCAAAGTCAAGACCTCTTGATGACATCTTACATCGACTGACAATTATTCAGCAAAAACACTGGCCAATTCTGGTAGTTTGGTCGTTTTGCATTCACAAATTTTACATTACAAAAGTTTAAAAAGGTTAAAAAGGTTACTTATCATATATCCATTGGCAGTAATACTTAGCACACCAGTCAGACATCAGACAAGTGGATTGGAAATGTAGTTTTTCAACGCTACTGTAGGAAACTGCTTAAGTAGGACACAGCTTAACTTTTAAAACAACTGGGCAAAGGCTGTTTGTGCTTTTTTTCTTTGTTTGTTGTTTGTTCCAGCTGATAACAATTGCTGGACGATGTCTTGTCATAGCACTTAGACGCTCTCAATTTTGATTGGTTCACGTCTGCCCACTCATAATGACTCTCACTTGCAGCTAGTTCAAGATCTCATTAATATAAATATATATACTTGTTGCTTTCTGTTTCTCTCTGCACATTAACGAGCTGTTTCCCTGTTTTCTGCCATGGTGGAACCTTGCTCTGTTCTCTTGGTTTTTAATCATGGACTCTCCTGTTGTATAACTGCATGTGCGAGTTTTGACCCCTGCCTGTGACTATGGTGACGAGTAACTGGAAGCCCCCTAACAAAACTACTCTGCACATGTTTCCCACCTGCTCCCATTCATTACAGTGCATCACTAATGAATAGTACAGAGTATCACACATTAGTGGAATAAACAGAAACAAAAAGGAATTAACCCCTAACTCTACATTTCTCAGGGTTTATAAACAGAAGGAATAAGATACAGCTCCAAATCAAGACTTACTCTACAACAGAGGCATGCAGGTCAGCGCTGAGCGTGAGCTATAGATGCTGAAAGGACAAGAGGGAGAAATAATACGCCTGATAGAAAAGAAGGAGAAATGGAGTGAAGAGAGATGAGCATGATGTGTGAGTGATGGGACATGATTATGCTGCAGCATGAGGTGAACGGGCGAGGAGAAGGTGATGAAGAGCAGGAACAGGAGGAGAGAAAGATGAATGGAGGAGAGAGGAGGAGTGTGATAGAGGGAGAGAAAGGGAGTGTGATGAGCAACGTACCAGCTGTGTGGCTCGGTGGAGAGCAGCCAGCTGATTCAGATTAACCTGCACGCTGTAGAACATTAACCGGAACACCTTCAACAACATCCAGCTGACCAATCTGAAAAAGACGGGGGGGGGCAGGAGAGAGGATAAAATAAACAAAAATAAAGGAAGAAATACAAAGAGAAGCAAAGAAAAAAAGCAAAGAAGAGAGAGAAGAGAAACAGAAAAGAAAAAGAAAATAGAAAAAAAGAGACAAAGACAGAGAAAGAGAAAAAAAAACAGAAAACGAGGCAGAAAGAAGAGATAGTGGGGGAAACAAGCAAAGAAGAAAAAAGAAAAGAAGAAAAACAGAGAAGCAAAGAAAAAATACAGAGAGAAAGAGAAACAGAAAGAGACAGAAAGAGAGAGAATGAGAGAGAGAGAGAGGCAGAGACAGAAACACAGATAGAGAGTGAGAACAAATGACGAGAGAAACAGAAAGAGAGAGATAAAAAGAAAAAGAGAGAGAGAGAAAGAGAGACAGGCAGAAAGAAAGGAAAAAGGAAAGAGAGACAGAGAGGCACAGAGAAAGAGTGACAAACAGCGAGAGAGACAGACAAGGATAAAGAGAAAGAGAGAGAAACAGAAAGAGAGGCACAGAGAGAGGAGAACAGGAAGTGAGAAAGAGACATAGATAGAGAAGGATAATGAAAGGGAGAGAGAGCGCGCGCGAGCGAGAGAGAGAGAGAGAGAGAGAGAGAGAAAGAAGCAGAAAGAGAGGCACAGAGAGACAGAGAGGGAGAACAGGAAGCGACAGAGGGACACAGACAGTGAGGGATAAAGAAAGGGAGAGACAGAGAAAGAGAGAGAGAGAGAGAGAAAGAGAGAAAGAGAAAGAGAGAGAGAGCGAGCAGAGAGAAACAGAGAGAGAGAGAGAGAGAGAGAGAGAGGGAAAGAGAGAATCAGTGAGAGATCAGAGAGCGTCTGTATTAAAGGGTACAGTATTGGGAGGCTTGAGTAAGATCTGATGGTCAGACCGGAGCAGAGCAGGGGACACAACAGTCTGAAGCACAGACACAATCCTGCCAGCTCCTCCAGCTCTCTCCTTCTCCTCCTCTCCCTCCTCCCTCACATCCCTCTCTCCTGTACAGAGCACCGGCATCAGCCTACACACACACACACACACACACACACACACACATATATATATATTTATCAGGATGTGGGGCCATGTATATTTCCCATATATATTACATGTATATTGTCAATGCAATTACAAAACCTTGAAAAGGAATCGAAAAATATGTAGTTTCACACCAAAAAGCTGTATTTACCTGTGACAATATTGTATATAATACATTTCTGGAAAGAACAACAGCTCATATATAATGCAATTTTTATTTCTCCAATAAAGGCGGTGTTAATCATAATATAGTATGTATGTGTAAAATTCGGTCACAACAGCAAATATCATGAAGAAAAACTCCAGAGTTTCCAAAACTGGAGTTCAGAAAATTATTAAAAGCTACACAGAAAACAACCACCTGAAAGACCTGGTAGACACCAAAACTGTCCCCATCAGATAAACAGCAAGTTTAAATCTTTCATCTTTGAGAGAGAGGACAAAATCAAGCTGCTGCAGATCTGAAAACAGTCCATCCTTCCACTGTTAGAAGATAACTGAACTGAACGCTATAAGTCTGGAAAGGATGTGTAGCTGTCAAGAAGCCTTACTGAGAAAAGAAAATAAGACAAAAAAGAAAAACATTTACAAATCAAACAAAGAAGCTGCTGGTGTTCAAGGCTGAAATCCCTATTTTGGGCTGTAAAGCTAGTATAGTTCGCTGCTTTGGGTAAAACTCAACACAAAGCTTTGTTTCCTCTGAAATAAAGTCACTTTGTCAATGTTCAGAGTGCTGCAGATTCATTTACAGCTGCACTATGGTTTTTTGTTAAAATTGAAAGAAGTAGCATTATTGAGTCAGGAGAAAAGTCTGGTGAGTCTGAATAACCCAACATCTTTTTGAAAACTACTTAACCTGTTGTTTTAACAGAGGCTACTGCAAATGTGCGTTCATGAGGTCCTTCTGGTGCAGATTCACGGTGACTTGCATGCTAATAGCACTCCCTGCTGAATGAACTACAAACAGCAAGTGATTTCCAAAGCCATGCTTACATGCTTTATGTGTTAAAAACGAGGTGTTTTCCATCACAGTGAAATTCAGCTATCGACGCTTTGAAAAACATATAATATTATATTTTAATAACGTTCATACTTTCACTCATGTGAACTCCCGGGACACTTCAGCTGTACAGAAAAGGTTTTCTCTGACATTAATTTGACATTTATTTCTCTGAAATAAAACATCATGTATACATATTATTTAACATGATTAGTTACCTTCTTCTGTTCCTGTGTCTTGACCACATATGGGGCTCATTCCCTACCTCTAGAAAATCCTGAGCTAGAGCTAGCTGCTGTAGGCTAACACCCCATCACTTTAGTGTGCATGTTTTACAGCAGCGATTCGCAATGAAGCAAGCTGAAGTTCAAAAACACATAATTTATTTTTGGTTCCATGCATTCAAGCTAAACTTAACGTAAAGTAAAATAAGGTAAAGCTACTATTGCAGTGTGCAGCTAAGAGAACTAACTGTAGATCTCTCTCTCCTTCTTATAAACAGAAAAAAAAACTGACTATTGGGGTTCACTGGGAACAAGAATCCCAATTTCCCAACATATTTAGCATGCCGTTTAACGCTATATTAGTACTCTTTAGTTCTCTGTCAGTTTCCCATTATCGCCTTTTAAGCATCGTCACTGGGCTATTTGTTAATTATAGATGATATCCAATTACATCGCCCTATCACCCAGGCCTCTCTGGAAACCCTAAGTGTAGCTTTCAGTTTATTTCAGTTTCAGGCTGTTCTTGAACCCCTGCACCCCCCATCCATCCCCCCAGAATGGCTGTGCACGGGCCTGCTCACAAGACAGGTTAGGCCTATAAAGTCACAACATTTTTTGTTCCAAAAATGTTCAAAAACACAAATGCGCACACAAATAACACACCGAGTCACAGGACAGCGCACTTCCCCATCAACAAAGCTCACATTGTCCTCACTGCGGCATCGCACGCACACAGCCAGCGTCCCTAAAGAAGGCTGTTTATACTCCCCGAGTGAAAAACGTCTGAAAGTGAGAATGTTGGTTTAGACTATAAAAAAAGTTATTTAAAACGTTAGGGCCCCAAATGAAGTTAAGGCCCGTGGCGAGAAACAGATAAGATGGAGTGAAGGGAAGGGTGTGATGCACGATGGAAGAGTTGAACTGAGGTGAGGAATGGTAGGAAACAAAGGAAAGATGAGGAGAGGGAGCTTTTCACAGCCCCAGCCTCATAATACCTTAGCATTACTGCTCAGTCTGCCTCACAACCCAATACACCAAATCAACATAAGTGTCCAATCAGCTCTCGGCTGCCTGACATTCATCAAGACGCTGAAAGGGTGGAATGTATCTCCAGCAGCATCTTCTGAATGATACCTCGGAGTGAGACTGGAGGCTGCACATTGTAACAGCCTGAGCTCATCTTGACTGTTAAAATGGAAAAGAGGAAGTATAACAGTGACAAATCATTATATAGGTGCATATTCACAGTGACTTTACTGTACCTGTCTGTGCTGTAGATCCGGTTCACTCTGTCTCCCACAGAACTGGTATAAACCTTACGGCCCAAAACAAACAGCACACAACACACTCTCCTGACTAGCCATCCACGGTACCTGGAACACAAACAAGCAAACAGAGACATAAGCTACCATCCACAAGTTTAGAATCAACAATGTAAAGCCTATGGAGTTCCAGATAAATGTAAAAAATTATTAAAATATGCGAGTCCTATGCAACTAGTAATTTGTAGGAGCTTAAAATAAAAAAAATCAAACATTCTAGATGTGTTCAGAGTTGTATGCGACTCTAAAATGACAGCAAAAATTATAAAACACAAGGTGAAGTAATCATTCTTTTTCTTTTTGAACATGTTTGTATATGTGAAGCATGATGGTGGGAGCATCACAATATGGGGCAGTACTGGGGCATTACACGTCATAGATGGAGACATGAATGGAGCAATATACTGGCTCAAGTGAGTGGAGAATCTAATCTCAAAGGGGGCAAGATGGATGTTTCAACAAGACAACAACCCCAAACATACAGCCAAAGTAACTCAGCCCTCTTTTCTAAAAAAAAGGTCAAGGTGCTTGCATGGCCTAGCCAATCTCGACTCAATCCTGTTGAAAATTTATGGAAGATTTTGAAATTGTGAGTCCATCAGAGGGACCCTTTATAACCTTGGGAAACTGAAGACAGTTTACCATAAACTTTTCGAAGCTGCATTTGCAAACAATGGCTTTGCAGCAAAGTACTTTATAAGTACAAAGTCAAAAGACATTATGTGTGCTAATTTAAAGTTCATGTATGCACTGGAAATGTAAAACAAAAGCATATGTCTAAATATCTAAATATCTGTTTTATTTATTCTTACACTTCAGTGCAAAAACAGTTATCTATACGTGTATGCTTTCTACATCGTTTATAGTCAGTTTCACTATTACTTGTGTATGTGTGCAGGAGAGAGACTGTATTCTGTTTTACTATTATTATTAATTAAAACTATTACATACATTTGACGTTGAGTCCAGCACTGTTGATGAGTGAGTGGCCTTCTTGCTAGATGACTGAAGAGTTTTCATAGCAATCTACTCAATTTTTATTTGCCTAAATGGCAGTGCTCTGGTTTTGTCTGCATTGTTAGGGTAAAACCTACAAGCTGTGTAATGCATATCTGGTATTGGTGGGTCAAAGTCAACCCAAGGAATCAGATTTTTCCACAAAAGGAATAAAGTTTCTTACTCGTTTCATCTCAAATTCCATGCCAGGAGGCATCTTGACGGATGCCTCCTGCTTCAAAGAATTACCAACAAACACCATGATAGACTAGATGTAACTCAACACACAACTGGATTAGATCATTTTTCACGCAGTGAAGTGGTGTTTGGATGAGAATACTAATAAAGGCAATATCAAGTATGTTGTTCGCTGAATGAACTGCGCCCAAAAACTGTTGGATTGCGTAACAAAGAAAGAGATTTTCAATGCTGCTCTCCCGACTTAACACTTTACTTGCTCTTAGCAATTGTTAATATTGATTCTTGGAGTGGTTAAGTAATGTTTACAGGTCGTGCTTAAACACTGCTAAAATGAGCATTTTCTCCATTTTGGATATCCAGTGCTGCTATACATGCTCACAACCAACTCTAAACAGTAGTGCTATTGGTCGACTTAATTCACCTGTCAGTGTTTACCAAAACTGAACTTGATGTGAAGTTTCACATGCGAAAACTGATTCACTCTAGAAGTCTGTGATGGGAAACTGTTCACAGCAGTGAATACTATTGAAATCATTTGAGAAAAAGCTACTGTGACTGGACCTTAAAGCTAGACACGTAACATTACACGTCTCCTTAAACGCTCAGATTCTTCTTCCATTCCCTCTAATTATCCTGTACATCTGTGCTCTATTTACCAATATAAATTACTGTTTTATATTAAGATCGGTTTAAATGTTTGAGCCCACACTGTATACATTACTGCATAAACGTTTTTTAATCTGCTAAGTGATTCCAAACTTTTGAACCACAGTGTACACAGACACACACACACACACACCCCTAACATATTGTTTCCCTCAACAAATGAGGCAAAATGAAAACAATCTCGACTCAATTAGCATGAGCTAAACCAATCATATGCATGGTGCTGGAATATTAGCTCCTCAAATGAGTGAACATGTGTTTTCATTTGGTTTCCTTGCTTCGGGACACATCAAAAGGCTTGACAGGATCGTCAGCATGTGTGCGTTGAGGCCTTTTGAAGTGGAAGGAAATGAAAGACGCAGAAATTGAACGTTTGTCGAAAAGCTCTCTTGTCTCCGGATTTGAGATACGCGAGCGCCAAATCCTATTTATCTACTCTAATCAAGTGCATGAAGTCAGCGCACGCGGCCGCAGGAGAGCCACTCCATTCTAATATGCACAGCCATGGTAATACTGACAGTGGCAGTGGAGAACTTTACACCGCTGAAAGATTTTTTAAAAGGATTGCAACCAAAAAATGAAATTTAAAAATGAGTCATTAAAGGACTAATTGGCTGTATCATAGAGAAATATCTTCTATATCAGGGGTCTTAAACCTCAGCAAACCTGGGGGTCACTAGCCAAGCGGTCTTCTCTAAGGGCAGCCAGGTGAAAAAAAGGCAGGGAAAAATGTGCCCCGTTTTATGTGTGAATTTTAACTACATATCATTACTGGCAAAAAAAAAAACAAACATTGCTATGTTTCTACATCAACTGAACACGGTGGTTGTCCTTGACATTGTGTGAAAATTTGATGAACAGACCAACAGAAATGCTCTATATTTACTTGCAATAAAAACACTTTTAACTCTTTTTACCTTTAACTTACCTTAAAAGTTAAGAACGTTCTTGTCTCCTGTACAGTTACTAATTTGGAGATGCATGTCTTTTCTTTCGACAGTGACGACATACACTCATTTAAGCACATCTAAGTCAATATTTATTACTAACTCTTCTGTTACCACAAAAACTAGTACTACTACTAATAATAATACAAGTAAAATATTATTATTGTTATTATTATTAACAGTAGTAGTATAAACACATTGAGTGCTTGATAAATACTTTTGTCTTCAATTAAACTTGGTAAACTTACATTTAACACTAGAATTATATTGGACTCTGCAAGTGAAGTGTTGGCAAAATGAGAGGCTATTTGGCGTCCTCAGTGGATTTGTCTAATAATTTAACTAACTAAGGTCTAAATCTATAGATAAATTTCGCCTATCCAGTGTGTAATGTTCATGCTGGGTCAGGTTTTCATACCTGCCAACTTTATCCTAATAGAAACATGGAGTTGGGTGATGGAAAACCTGTAGAATTTGATAAAATCACTCCAGTTTGGGCTGTAAGTTTATTTTGAGGATCAGCCAATGTTATTTTACATAATTTATGGTGGCTGAAGCAGATCTACCGATCGGATATTTATATTCAGAACAATAGAGGAAAAAAAAAGGGTTTGTGGACCAAATTTGAGGAAAAACTTGAAATATGTGACGGGCTGTTCAAAGCTGCCAGTCTGAGACCCCTGTTCTGCTGCTATTGTATGAATTGTGGAAGGCCGTAGTTAGCTAAGTTAGCTTACAGCCATTTGTAATGCTAGCTACATTCTGAAACAAGGTAGCCCTCATTTACTGGTGTTACCAGCTGACTAATTTCAGTAGCAGACACCTTGAGAAATTTAAACATTGGAATTTAACACACTTGCACCCACACTCCACTATGAAGCAAGTATACTCCTATATGACCAGCCAGAACAACCCTCAAACAAGACCCCATGGCCAGCAACATTAGCTTAAGCTTGAATGGAAACTTTTCTTGCTTTAAATCAGGGGCAAGAAACTGAGAGCCAGAGTCCAGTTTGATGCTCTAGCACACCAATTAAACTGGGCGATTAACGGATGAGATTAATCAGGTGTGCTTGAGCAAGAAAATCACCAAACCGTGCACGAATCTGGCCCTCCTGGACCAGAGTTCTCCACTCCTGCTTTAAATGAATCCTAAGAGAATGAATCTGAGTAGTGCTATCAGTAGTGCTATGCTGGATTCATCTGAGTAACCTGATGAGAGATCCAATGGTTTTGATTACATTTTTCATGATTCATGAAAGACAGCTATATTTAGTATGAATTTGTTTATATTCAGCTAACTGCTAAACATGCTAGGTAGTTACGTAGTAAGTCTAGCTGAATGGATTTTAATTACTCAGCAACAGGGGCGAGTGTTGCAACTATTGATAGTATTTTGATGTCACGCAATCACGTTGCCTCCATTTTGGCAGGCAACTTAAAGTTCACTCAGGAGCGCAGTGACAAAGCCATAACCGACCCAACAAAGGCAGTAAAACATATAATTTTTTTTCAGAAACTCATTTTTAAAGCATATTAACCAATATATGTATGTACACTGAAGTGATGTACTTTATTTGATTTGTTGCTGTAGTGATAACAAATTAACAACCAGAATCTAAAGGGCTGAGATTTCCCACAGCATTATTTTCGCATCCCAAACTGCATACTAGCACACTATACAGTATGCAAAAAAGAAGTGCACTAATTAGTGTAGCAGTTAAAATATGTAAGTGTGTGTTTTGGGACGCAGTAGCCAGTGAGACACGTTCAACAGTGCAGCAGCTCCAGTGGCTGATTATAGCTTTTCTCAGTTTCTCGTTAGCTGCTCATTAAACATTTCCAAGTGAAGATGCAAGGTATTTCTTAATTAAGGATGCATTTATTAAGGCAAATTAATGTATTGACTGAGGTAAGCTGACGGCTTCGTATTCACCAACTTTTTGTTTGAAATTCGTTCTATGTTTACTATAACTGCAGTAAAATTTAAGGTGGAATGGAAAATTCCAAAAAGAATCTGGCAAGAAAGATGCTAACTTCATCTTTATTTATTGGTATAAGCTTATTATTTATGCGCTTTGCCAGTTTTGACCTTCACTTTTATCAATTTTTGTGAATCTCACACATTAGAATTTCCTGAACTCTAGAGAAATGCAGGTTATAGGGGTCCAGTCCACCAATCTAGCTGATCTTCTCCCCGTAGCATTTTCTGGAGACTGTATCTAAAGTGTCTGCGTATCATGTTTTTCATGGTCATTCTGGTCTGTTTTGCTTGGTCTTCATCCACCTGCAGGGTTGTGGCTGCAGCAACGGCTACGAGACAAACTCTATCAGTGCATATTCAGAGTTACAGCTTGCCTACCAAAAGTACCTGAAGCATATCTACCAATCAGACACAGATATTTAGCTTCAGAACAGTAGAGGAAAAACTCGTTGCAACCAGACTTAAGAATAAATTTTAAATATGTTACAGGCCGTATGAAGCTGCCAGTAGTCTGAGACCCCTGTTCTGTTCTGCTAATGTATGAACTGTGGAAGGCTGTAGTTAGCCAAGTTAGCTTAAAATCATTTCTAATGCTAAATTCTCAGACAAGGTTGTCCTCATTTACTGGTGTTACCATCTGTCTAATTTCAGTAGCAGACAGACCGAGACATTTTACCATTGGAATTAAATATACTCCCACAAGTTCCAAACAGTGGGACGGGGTGTTTTTAATGACATAATCCATTTGTGGCCAGACCAAGAAATTGTTGGGCAATGCCACAGCCATCTGTGGCCCGGCCAAGAAAGCATAACTGCCATCACTCTCTCTTGGTGGGTGGAATAGTCCTCCCTCTCTCCCCCGTGACTCAATACTAGGCAACACAGACATGTCTTAGCTGATGTAACAGAATTGGTAGTTATTGTTCTCCTCCAAACATGTGGAGCTCCAGTGACTTTGCCCTGGCAGGAGTTGTAGTGGAGATTCATGAGTCTCAGAAAAAGCACATGCTAGGTTTCACCCTCCCAGCTTGGTAGCACTGTGTGATGAACTGGACATGACTGAAGCAGGAATAAACATTGGGCAAAAAAAAATAAAATCTCTGCAGTATCTGCTTAGTATGACTTGCTAACACGTTTGGTCAGTTATGTAAGTGATGTTTCTGCTGTGTCATATTGCTCGACTCCACCCCATCTGCTAATCCATGAATTGCTTATATAAGCTCTTCAACCTCCATTTCTCAGATAAAGCACATTTTTCATCTTTGCATCCTGTGGTCCTGCCCTGATGGGCTGACTGACAGGTGGACGGCTGTGGAAATAAAAATGCAAACTGCTTAGAATGCACAGAACCAGAGCAGCAGGCAAGAATATAATGTTAAGAGGGGAGGTGCTGTTTCTCTTTTTGCACTTCAAATTTGTCTTCATTCTAAAGGAGGATCTGTCTTTGATGATGATTTTTCTACTGTTTGATTGGAGTGAAAATGCATAAGTTAAGTGACAGTCCAATTTTCATTTTGACACCATTATTACAGTATCACTTGAAATATCCATTCACTTGGGCAAATACACTTTAACTTGCATAAGGCTGATCATAATGTGTCCAGATCTCTGTGAAAATGAAATGTCAGTTCAAGTACAACAAATGGCAAATGTATTTCCATTCAAATAAAGGAATAAACAGACTTTTTATACGTTACATCTTTGCTTGAAATTTGTGTTGTGCTATTATGTTAAAGTCACAGCTGATCATTTATTTGATTTCAAGTTAAAAGTGGCCATTAAGTACAATTTCTTTTTCAGGAGACATTTCTGAGGAGATCAGATATGAGAGTCCACTTGTATAAGGAAGAGGAATATAAAAGGAAAACAAGTGAAGAAACAGGAGTTTCCAGAACTGGAGTTCAAAAAATGATTAAATGCTACAGAGAAAATGGGACTCCTAACAACCACCTGGAAGACTTGATAGACCACCAACACTGTCCCCATCAGATAAACAGCAATTAAAGCTTTTATCTTTGAGAGAGAGGAGAAAATAAAGCTGCTTCAGATCTAAAAACATCCACAGGTGTTTCTGTCCATCCTTCCACTGTGAGAAGACGACTCAGTGCTATTGGTCTGAAAGGATGTGTAGCTGTTCAAGAAGCCCTCACTGAAAAAAATAAAAAGAACAAAGAGTTCATGGTGTTCTCAATGGACTGGCCACCCCAGAGCCCAGACCTCATCATCACTGAAGTCTTTTGAAAAGGATTGAGGCTGTAATAAAGGGAAAAGGTGGACACACTAAATACTGAAAAATATATTTAGTTGTAGAGGTTTCTGTGTAATTTTCAGTTAAATATATACTCTGGAAATGAAGGGTGGTCTCTGAATTATGCAGAGTACTGTATGTGCTAATCCTGTGGGTGTATTTCACAAGGCCCCAGCTTCATATTCCTCCAAGTGTTATAAAGCACACTGTGAAACTCTTTTGGTACAAAGGTGGTTTAAAAAACCTGAAAGGTTTGAGTGCTGATTAGTGCTTATGTCAAAACTAGGGGATAAAATGGGTGTCATTATTCCTAAAGCAGGGCTTTTCAGATGTTCAGTACTGCAGTTTTTGCAAAGAAAAGAAAAAGAAACAGAAAACATGCTGTTTTACTTGAAAAAAGTTTTGAAAACCAAAGCATCCTTAACGTTTGACAGGCACTGTAGGTTTTGACCTACACTGGTTTGTTCACTTCAAGTTTGGAGAACAGGGAGAACCTTACCTGGTGTGCGTTTCCTTCACACAGAGAAGATTCTGAAAGCCGAGAGACGGTGTCTTGTGCAGTAGCTTCTGACCCTAAGAGACGGAAGTAAAAGCTTTGCTTAAATACACAGTCACAGGAACTACAACTAGTCTTGCCCCCTGCAGATTCATGTTTCCTCCATCACTTTAATCAGCGCAGTGAACGAAGACCAATTATTAGCAAAAAATGGAAGGTCCAGGTGTTATTCATGTGACAAATTTGAAACGAGAGACGCTAAGTGGGAAATGATACATTAGACATCTGAAATAGAACTCAACTCCCCAGCTGGGCTGGAGTAGCTGAGATTAAAACCCTTACACACCTGGGGATTCGAACCAATAACCATCTAATTACAGCTCCATTACCTCCACTTCCTACCACCACACATGATGCCTCTACAGGGACGGCGAGCTTCTAGAAAACGAGCTTAGTCATCCGCTGCTTCGCAAAAAACTCGTGACAGAGTGGTGGGGAAGGAACCCCTGGAGTGTTCATTATTTTTTGCTGTCTTCCCCTAACTGCTGTTTTTTTCCACCCAGTAAACAACATGTTTACTTGTGCTCCAAATCACTTTTATGTGTTCTCTTGATAATGTTGTATAAAGCCTGCATCCAAAAATTCACAACCCAAAACTTTGTACTCGTAATGTACTCCTAATCAATAGCCTTTCATTTTTTTGTTCAAGCTTTTATAAGGAACAAACACACTCACCAGACTCTCCGGGGTGCACTGATGGCAGCATTGCCCCACCAGGGGCCTGAACTTGCCAAGGAACGGAGCCACAGCCTTCAACTTTTTCCGAATCTTCACCCCCCAAGATAACTGCAAAAATAAACATACAAAATCACACACTGACACAGCTGCTTGGCTTTGGGCACCCACATCAGTGAGAACAGAATGTGTTGGTCTTCTACTATGAAACCGTCGCTGAAAGTGAGGGAAAAGAAAAAAAAAACTGTCAATCTGTCAACACTTTACACCAAACATTTCAGACATGATACCACCACCACCGTGTTTCACAGCTGGGATGAGGTACTTTTGCTTAAGTGCGGTGTTTGTTTATTGTCAAATGTTTCTCATGTATGCCTTATTTTACCTTATCAGTCCATATAACATTCTTTCAGCAGTCTTCTGGCTCATCCAGGCGATCTTTAGGAAACGTTAAGCAGGTAGTAATGTTCTTGGAGATTAGCTGCTTCCTCCCTGCTATCATTCTATACCCAATATTCTTGTTCAGTGTTTGTCTGATGGCAGACTCATGAATACTTATTAAATATATCATTTAATGCTAAATGCTAATGCAGAATGCTATATCCCTTGTTTTGGAGATTTTTGTCATTGAACTTGCCAAGGAACAGAGGCATGGTCTTAAATTATTTTGTTCCAGATAGTCAACCCCAAAAATAACTGTGCAAATAAACACACAAAGTCACTTGCTGACACAAATGCTTGCGTTTGGGCACCCATATCAATGGAAAGAGAAGATGTGATGTCTGTTTACTATGTAACTGTCACTGCATGTGAAGGAAAAGAAACACCACCATGTTTCACAGCTGGGATGAGGCTCTTATCCTGGAATGCAGTGTTTGGTGTTCATCAAATGTAACATTTTTCTTTTACATCTGGAAGTTCTATTTCACCTTATCACTCAATATAACGTTTTTTCAGTAGTCTTCAGGCTCATCCAGGTGGTCTTTAGGAAACTGTAAACAGGCAGCAACGTTCTTCTTGGAGAGTAGTAGCCTCCTTGCTATCATTCCATGCACAATTCTCTCGTTCACTGTTTGACCTGATGGTGGACTCATGAACACCGACATTAACCAGTGCAAGAGAAGCCTGTAGATGCTTAGAGATTACTCTGGTGTTTCTGTGTGATCTGTCAGAATTGTATATGCCTTGCTTTGGGAGTGATATTGATGGGGCCTTAACTTGTCAATAAACAGAGCCACAGCCTTCAACTCTCAGATCTGCACCCCTGAAGATGACTGCACAGATAAGTTACACGCTGACACAACTGCTTACATTTAGGCACCCACATCAATGGGAAGAAAAAACTGTGATGTCCTTCTACTATGAAACTGCCTCTAAAAGTGAGGGAAAAGAAAAGAAGAGTCAACATGTCAACACCTCTCACCAAAAATGAAATGTGACACTCCAGCCATTGAGCAGTCTACAGTCTTTCTTGAAGCACTACAACTTCTATTACTTTCTCTCTCTTTCATCTGTCCATCTCTTTAACTGACACCTCCATGATTGCTCTCACAGTCCGCTGAGCCAGGATATCATCTTAGGAAAAGCAACAATACATGGGAGTAGCAAAAAAAAAGCTCAAACACACGAACACAAATGCATTTCATGATTTTAAACATGATATAGACAGACAAACAGCTCCTGCGTTCATTTACTGTTTTCTTTAATATTCTTCAAATTATTAATGGAGTTCATGGTTCACTTGTATGACAAAAAGGACAACAAGCCAAAAGCTGAAGTTAGCAGTGTAGCTATCTGGCTTTAGCTCCTTTTCAGCTGAAAGAGTAACAAAGTAATCATGGGCATCTATTTGTTAAATGTGCCAGTAATACACCTTTCAAGTCCCTGTAGTAGTCTTCTGGTTTGAAGTGCTGCAAATTATTGAACATGCATAACTTTGCTTTGGCATATCAACATCCTTTCCAACAGCTATGAACCACTTTTTGAACATATGTCCTGAGGAAAATGGTGGAAAACACCTTTACATGTTTAGCAAATGCTTGTCTTACAGGAGACAGACCTGTGATGGGAGTGTTATCCAACACGCAAGCCAGTCGCTCTGCCTTCTTGTATTAGCATCCATTTTTTCCACAGCCAGGAACACTTAGCAGGCATTACTTAATTTAACTGTGTCATTGAGAAACGGAAAAAACTATTTTGTTTGCTGAAGTTACACAAATGCTAAGTTGAATGCATATGTTAGCATATAGATCAGTGGCTAGGCTAGTCAGTATTAGATGACACCACAGGGATTTCCAAGGCCCAATCCCATTTCTTCTTTTCACCCCTACCCCTTGTTTTCGAGTGTCACCCTAAACCTTGGAACTGAGTTACAAGGGGTAGTGGTAAAAAACTTACAAAATGGGACAACCCTTAAATAAAAAATAAATAAATAAATAAATAAAATAAAAAAAAAATTGCTTTATTAACAGGCTACTAGCACTGCTCTATATCAGCTATTCGAATTTTCCCATTCCACCTTAAATGGTGCAGCTGTTACATTCTGGCGCTTCAGGCGTCGATACTGCTGGACTATTTAAGGTGAATTGGGAAAGTTAGCTAGCTAGCTACGGGAGACATTAGCATGCTATTAGCGATTTTTTATGCTTGTTACGAAGAAAAAGGCCATAATACATTAAAACAACATTAAACTAACTAGGTTATCGAATTTTTTAACAGAGAAAACACTCACATTTCTGGGTTTCTTTGGACGCTCGCGCAGCCATCTTGCCGGTTTTTTCTTTTTTTCTCATATCACTCCGTTTGGACTGAGTCTCTGAAAAACCTCCATTTGGAGGGCCATGTAGCCCTAACACTTCGCCCTACCCCTCTAAAATTGGGACACCCTAACCGCAGACGTGAACGCACAAAACAAAGGGCTAAGGGCTAAGTGGTAGGGGCAAGGGGTGAAATGGGATTGGGCCCAATAGTTGTACGATGCATTTGCGCAAGGTATGCTGGGTATTAAAAGAACATTGATGAACAGAAACATGGAAAGACATACAATAACGGATCATGAATACACAGAATATTAAACAACACAAAAAATAACATTAAACTCTATAGTTTTAGGCCAAAATGAGCTTTTAACATGGACACGTAAAAAAGCTACAGAGAAGTCGTTAAGACCTAAACATTTGATTTACATTGTACATCTGGCGGTCTCTTAAAACTGATGCTTCTGTACATGGACTGGCAGTAAACAAACTAAACTGAACTAAATATTTATGAGCGAATACAAGAGCACATCACAAGCGATGATGTGACTGAACGAGAAGAAAACTAACTCTGCGTGAAGAGAAGTGTCAACATCACATAGAATAATTTCTCAAGCTGAATTTCAATTGAGGGTGACATCAATTCAGGCTGATATTGATCTGCACATTACAGCACAGACAGATAAGACACTGGCCCGGAGACAGGGAGATTGATTTATCATTTAGAAAAACGTCTGCAGTTGATGGCATTACAGCGTTTCGGATAAATCTGTGTGGGGAAATTCCAATCAGAGCACTCAATTATTCAAAAAGATTGCATAATGGATGAGGATCCATGACACGCAGGTTAATTCTTTTAATACCCTCCTCTGCTGAAATCCAATTTTTACTGATGATGATGTTCTATTAGCCTGCTCCTGCAGGCACCCCCAAGTGCTTATGGTCAAACGTAATGACCATGCAAAAATGATCACTTGACAGTTAGGCAGACTGCGTGGTCCTGGAACTGTTTTATTAAACTTCATTTTCAGTTTTGCTGGAGTATTCTTCACGGATGGGAATCAAATGTATTGCTTCACAGAGTGGAAGAGAATTAGTCATGAAGCTGTGACTAAAACATTTGTAATGTTGATTTACAATGAAACAAAAATGAGAATAAATTAGATGTGGGTAAATCACCGGAACATCCACTGCATGATCAACTAACACACCAAGAGCTTCAGATTTGTTCTGGTTAACATGAACCCTGGTGCAACTGCTGTGTTCTTAAGAACGAGTGAGAGTGCTGCCACATAAATCCTGGTGTGCACCACATAAGTGGACCAAGACCCCTTGTGGTGGTCATTCTTGGCCCACTTCCAAACAAACTCCTGTAGTTCCTTTGAGGAATGAACACAAGACAGCCCGAAGACACCTGAACAAACCAAACACAGGATGAGCCGTCTCCTCTCTTCAGACCTTCTTTGGTAACTGCAACAGACATTTTCACACGTGCATGGATTGCATCATCTCTTCAGTCATGGGCTGGAGGTTAGAGAACCAGCCCTGTGACAGGAAGGTCGCCGGTTCGATCCCCTGAGCTGACAATATGTGACTGAGGTGCCCTTGAGCAAGGCTCCTAACCCCCAACTGCTCCCCGGGCATGCGGATAGGGCTGCCCACCGCTCAGGGCAAGTGTGCTCACTACCCCCTAGTGTGTATGTGGTGTTTCACTGCACGGATGGGTTAAATGTGGAGGTGAAATTTCCCCGTTGTGGGACTAATAAGGGTCACTTAATCTTTAATCTTCATTCAGAACTGGTAATTATACAACAAATAATTTCAGGGAATATACTGTATGAAACTATATAACTCATTAACGTGGGAAAATGTGAATGATAAAATTAAAAACTGTTGATCAGACTTATTTGAGAACTGTGCAGGTGTGGTCCTGTAGTTAACATGCTTGACTGACATCTCTTAGTCTAGCACTCCCAGCCTGCTACACTACTAAACCAGAACTAAACACAAGAGTGCAAGCGAAGCAGGAACAAATGAATGAAACAGGGTCTACAACAGACAGTGCAGGAGACACTGCAGTCACCATGACTGACTAAAACATCATCCAGCTCATATGTGGCGATGCTTCACCTTACTGTATCAAGGGAATGCAGTCAAGGCCAGCTGGACGAATGGACGAACAGATGGACAACATCCAAACAGACAGTTAGCTTGATAGCTTAGTTACATTTGAATGCTGGGGTAGCTTTCGCTCGGTATGTTTTTTTTTTTGGCCTCAAACAGAGAGAAACCAGGAGGAGTAGGTTATGCTTATGCAAGCTTTACCCAAGATTGAGACCACCCAGTTTACACAGAAAAGGGAGAAATTTGGTAAAATATATCTGTCATTTATCAGACATAGGAAAAGTATCCATACTTATACATATTTTGTAGATGTGCTCACAAAAGCACTAAGCAAATTACAAAGAAAATACCTCTAAAGTTGTGTCATCATTCTGTATTATGTTTCATGCCTATGTTAAGAACTCCAGGTCTAAGATGGTTTTCTCCATCACAGAAATGAATGTCGTTTTGGAAAACGAGCACTAACACCAACACATCATAGGACTGGCAACTTCATCAATATACCCCTACCAATCCAGCAAGCTTTGTCAAATGTGGTAGTTTGGAGGCTTTGGCAGTTTTAGGCTGCATTTTGAGTAGCAGCTGTTGGTATATAATAGTACTGAAGTTTAGACTTTAAAATTTGGTTGATTATTTAGAGGATCCAGTGACACTCAGGTAAAAATGTACCTGGGAGTTCCCGATACGAGTACAACACTGACTACAGAATGACGCCCGACCTCAGAGGTCTATGACCGCACACATTAATTATATTATGTGTTAAGCTGCCAGTTTTTGCCATTTCATAAAAGCAGTAAGGCCATGTGTTACAGGGGTTTCATCCTGCTTTGCACTGTGAGAAAACCACCATAAAGCACAGCCTTTCCTGTTTTTTCTTGAATGACAGATAAAACAAGACATAAATAAAACCCATACAGCATGGTTTAGAACATCTGGTGGATATTATCCCAGCTACCAAAAGTCTGCCCAATCATTTGTGATCTTTATATGACTTTTGATCACATATTTTGGTTCAAGAACCAGAACTTAAAAGCAGCAACGCATTAATGTATCTTTTTCTGCTTTGCTCTGCACTACGGCTTGAAATACGTCTCTGAATATATGGGATACAGAAAACATGTGATCCAAGTGGTCACATCAGGGTTTGGTTTTGTTTGGAATCAATTTTCCAAACATGTCTTGCGCACGAGTCGCGTTGCCCGTTCGGCGTATCCTAGCCCACTTCCCAGATTTCATCCTGCATTTCCTGCTGGTTTCGTTTTTCTCGTTACTTTACATTTGCTTTCAGCTTTCAATACCTTAAAACAATCTGCTGCTCTGGAGTCACCTACTCCTGTAGTTGACAAAGTTTAACACCAAGGTTGACAAGGCTTACACTCATGAGAAAATGGATGACTGAGAAATAAAGAGATTCAATTCAGGCAAGTACAGATTAGAGCAGCCAAAAGGATGTTTAATTTGTTTGGTCATTAAGTATTAATTTATGTTGTATGTCCAATATGTTAATATGTTCTATGTAAATAAATAGAGCTTTCAGAATTAAACAGCTAAAGGCTAAAAGCCTGGCCAGCATACTATTTTATAGTGTTTTACAGTTCATTTACCTGTCAAATATGGCAGTATTGTTGTCACTACACAGTTTAGACAGAATTTTGTTAAGCTAAGGTCAGTTTTGGACACAAAACTTTGGTGATGCAGTTCAGATCCAGTCCAGACAGAATTTCGTCAGGGCTCAGGGCCGTTTTGGACTCAAAACTTGTTGATGCAGTTTGTTTCCAGTCCGGACAGCACTTTGTTGGGCTCGGCTCAGGTTCAGGTCGGACCCAAAACCTGATGATGTGGTTTGGGTCAGGTCTGTACAGGTTTTTATTGGATTCATCTCAGGTTTGGGCTCAAAACTTGGTGAAGTTCTGGTCAGGTATTGGACAGAATTTATGACCAGCTCAGATCAGGTTCGGACTCGAAACGCGCTGCTGTGTGTTTGTTCTGGTTTGGACATTTTTTTTGGACTGTATTTGGCTTTGAAATAACGTTTAGATCTGATTAAAGCTCTGAAACCCATCCACAGATATAAAAGTATCCTAAAGTTAAGTGCACCGCAATGTTCTGGAAATGTTCTCGCCGGTCTAATAGAGTGAAATAAATGAAAAATGCTTGCTGAACCCATGAATTAGCACTTAATTCAATCATTCCTCAAATCTTTTGTCCACAGTCAGTTCACAAGGTATGTCTAGACTAACCAGATTTCAAGCATGGCTCAAGGTCAGCTTTTAAATGAACAGTCCAGGACAAACGTCTTGCTTAATATAGTCCAAAACAGCCCATTCTTTCTCTCTTATTATTCAGATAAGTGAAAAAAAAACAACTCCATCTAGGCTTGCAAGAAATTACACAGCTGATTTTCCCCAAAGCAAGTGCGCCTCACCACTGTTTACGTAGTGGCAGCATCTCTGTGCATGCATTATGCACAGCCTGTTCTGGGCTTTGAATCTTACTATACTCATCTCTGAGAATTATTATGATATAATCATCGTACAAAACTAACCCAGAATTAAACCAATCAGACACTCAAGATAACTAGTCCTGACTGTTTAATCCATGGGAAACTGACTGCACTCTTTGCACTCCAATACCAGTAAATGAAACAAACATAATACAGCAGCGCTAATGCTAATAAGTGCAATTTGGTGTTAATCAACATAGCTACAACACACTTCACAGAAATGATACAATTTAACTGTGTTTAACACCTGCGATTTGCCCGAAATTCCCACGATTCGCAGAATTAGACAGGAACACCCGCGACCAGTCAATACACTCACACCACACACACTGCAAAACCCCATTGATTTGTTAGAGTAATTAGTAAATGAAGTAAATGCTGTAAATGAATAGCGCTGTTTGTCATTAGACCTCTCGACAGTGATGGAGTGAGCGCAGCAGTAATTAGAGCTATCAGTTGCAGCCTTTTGTGAACCAACAGCAGAGGCCAAAATCGTGACTTCAATTAATACATGATTAATATTGCGGCCCTGAAGCTAAAAATAATAGTGGATCTTTGTTTCAGTATGCAGAACACACTGCCCAAACAGACAGCTTCAGGGTGACTAATTCTCCCAGGGCTTTGCTTGGAATCCTTGCTACTGTATTAGTTATGTATAAGTATGCATGCTTTGTCTTAGAGTGTTCGGACCAAAGCAGAACATGCTACCTTTTTGCACTTTAGTTCTGGTGCTTAGCATCCATAATGACATATTTAAGATCAAACCAAAAAGACGTAAATAAAAGTCAAGCGAGTAAAAAGGTCACAACTGACGGGGAAGATTTTAATTACTGTGATAATGCCCACCCAACTTTCTGAATCAGGCTGTTCTCTGTTCTATCTGGGCTTTCTGGTTTTATTTACAGTCATGTTTTATCTGTCTTCTGACATTAGAGCAACAAGCCTCCCTGAGACTCCCTGTGTTACCGTGATTTTGTTCTGAGCTTTTTTTTTTAATTTAGAGGGTGGGGAAATGAGCGAAGACTATGAGACAGCTTGACTGGTCCCCTTTTATGGAAGATGCAATATTAGCTCCTTGCAATTCACACAGTCTCTGTAGTTCTACACCAAACATTCAGTCAAAACTACAAGTGAATATATCGCTGTTGTTGGGAGAAAACCTTTGTATCTCCAAAATGGTAACTTTACAGGGGAAGGAAAAAACCTACTTTACTTTTAATGTAAGTCAATGGAACCAGACTTTTTTCCATGTCATTTTGGGCCGTTTCTTTTGGTCCATTCTTCAAGAAATTTACACACAATGTACAAAAACTGAAAAACGACAAAAATGGAGATACAAGGTTTTCTTCCAACAGCTATATGAATTCTTTAATATGTTGGTAACACCGTATTTGGATGGTCCACTGTAGATACTTTCTAGATGATGAGCTTATCTTCAACTAACATTCAACTAATTATCGATTAAATGCGACAGAACTTGCAGTTGCAGGTGAAAAATTCTACTAAATCTGACCCTAACACTAACCTAACTAAACCCACACCTACTCCAAAACCTAACACTAACCTAACTAAACCCACACCTACTCCTAAACCTAACACTAACCTAACTAAACCCACACCTACTCCAAAACCTAACACTAACCTAACTAAACCCACACCTACTCCTAAACCTAACACTAACCTAACTAAACCTACACCTACTCCTAAACCTAACACTAACCTAACTAAACCTACACCTACTCCAAAACCTAACACTAACCTAACTAAACCTACACCTACTCCTAAACCTAACACTAACCTAACTAAACCTACACCTACTCCAAAACCTAACACTAACCTAACTAAACCCACACCTACTCCAAAACCTAACACTAACCTAACTAAACCCACACCTACTCCAAAACCTAACACTAACCTAACTAAACCCACACCTACTTCAAAACCTAACACTAACCTAACTAAACCTACACCTACTCCTAAACCTAACACTAACCTAACTAAACCCACACCTACTCCTAAACCTAACACTAACCTAACTAAACCTACACCTACTCCAAAACCTAACACTAACCAAACTAAACCTACACCTACTCCAAAACCTAACACTAACCTAACTAAACCCACACCTACTCCAAAACCTAACACTAACCTAACTAAACCCACACCTACTCCAAAACCTAACACTAACCTAACTAAACCCACACCTACTCCAAAACCTAACACTAACCTAACTAAACCCACACCTACTCCAAAACCTAACACTAACCTAACTAAACCCACACCTACTCCAAAACCTAACACTAACCTAACTAAACCCACACCTACTCCAAAACCTAACACTAACCTAACTAAACCCACACCTACTCCTAAACCTAACACTAACCTAACTAAACCCACACCTACTCCAAAACCTAACACTAACCTAACTAAACCTACACCTACTCCAAAACCTAACACTAACCTAACTAAACCTACACCTACTCCTAAACCTAACACTAACCTAACTAAACCTACACCTACTCCTAAACCTAACCTAACTAAACCTACACCTACTCCTAAACCTAACACTAACCTAACTAAACCTACACCTACTCCTAAACCTAACCTAACTAAACCTACACCTACTCCAAAACCTAACACTAACCTAACTAAACCTACACCTACTCCTAAACCTAACACTAACCTAACTAAACCTACACCTACTCCTAAACCTAACACTAACCTAACTAAACCTACACCTACTCCTAAACCTAACACTAACCTAACTAAACCTACACCTACTCCTAAACCTAACACTAACCTAACTAAACCTACACCTACTCCTAGACCTAACACTAACCTAACTAAACCCACACCTACTCCTAGACCTAACACTAACCTAACTAAACCTACACCTACTCCTAACCTAACCTAACTAAACCTACACCTACTCCTAGACCTAACACTAACCTAACTAAACCTACACCTACTCCTAGACCTAACACTAACCTAAATGTTGTTGATAATCAACTGAGTATCACCAGAAAGTTTGGTTATAATTTGCAGATCATTTATAGGGGACCATCCAAATAAAGTGTGACCAATATAGTATCAAGTTAGTATATATTGTATATTGTTACAAGCTTGACATCCTGACAATAAAAGAACCGTCTTCAAAAAGGTTCTATATCTTCAATCTGAAGAACGACTTCATGATAAAGTATGCAAATGGTTCTTTGAGTGTTCATGGTTCTATAGAAAGCCACTGTCTTTATTAAAGAACCCTTGAAGAACCTTTTTTTTTTAAGGGTGTACCTCTGTAACATGATCACACTGTAAGCCAAATATGGATTTGTCTGCCAAATCCATGAATGTAAATAAATGTAAATGTAACTATATTTCAATTACACTGCCCATATCTACTTTAAACTCAAAGCTGTGTGAATGAAACTTGCAGCAGTTTTTTTATCTAGACTGTTTTTTCAGTTTTTCTTTTTACTTTTATATCCTGATTGGACATGGAAGATCTGCCCTGAGATCTGCCAATGATTTCATACATGCGCCTAGGGCTGTCCAGCTAAACCATGTATGGGGATGTGAAACGAACAGGCTCTGGAAAGATATATTTCCAGCTGGACTGAGTTAGCTTAGCATATAGCTCATCTTAGAATGAGGATAAAGATAGAGAGAGGAAAGCAAGGGAGGATATTACAGCAATATTGGGGTCGAGGGCATGGAAGAGCCTTAAAATTATCTATAGCCAAAGGGAAGGCCTTTGCAAACCCCAGCGCTGATAGAGATAAATTGTGCTGTGGCAAGATTTTTTTCCTCCTTCAGCACATATCATGAAAATCCAGGTGTGGACAGAAAAATATGTCTTGATGGTGATTTAAACGGGTATAGACAGTGACAAACTGCTAAGTGGGGTTACTCTGAGAAATATTGAAAGCCCAATTAATAATCATGATTAAGCGTGATCAGCGTCTTTCAATACACAGTCATGGCATGCTCAGATGAAACAGCCATAATTTGTCAAGTCAAACACTTGCAATTTGTCAGCAAAGCAAACAGATTTATCTGGGATTGTCTGGCGCACACGCACTCAAATCCCTGTGATTCATCATAGCACTAATTTGATAAGCAGTGAAGTTCATTCCCTAGAAAAAGCTTTACTGTAAAGGAGCAGGAATATTATTACAAGGAACATCTTTCATGATTAACGCCAGAAGCAGAGATGAGGGCTTGTACTCGTAAAGTTACTCAGAGCAGCAGTGCTGATCTAGGGTCTGGTCCTGTTGGTAAGGCCATCGCAAATATGAGAGAAATCTGGTCCTAGATCAGCACTCCTACTCTATAAAACTTCAGCAATAAGAGCTCAGATAAAGGGTAAGTACCACAGAACTACGGAAGTTAACAGTTAAAGGAATAGTTTGGTGTGCAACCAAATGTACACAATTCCCACCAAACCCCCACCCAACCGCTTTGGTGTCATAAATTTGCTTTTTTAGTTTTGTACTGGAGCTACAAGGCTAACATAGCTAACAAGTGACAGGGCCAAGGCTTAGACAGTTGTGGTAAGGCCAAGGCTTAGACGGTTTAGTAGGGCCAAGGCTTAGACGGTTGCAGTAGGGCCAAGGCTTAGACGGTTGCAGTAGGGCCAAGGCTTAGACGGTTGCAGTAGGGCCAAGGCTTAGACGGTTTAGTAGGGCCAAGGCTTAGACGGTTGCAGTAGGGCCAAGGCTTAGACGGTTGCAGTAGGGCCAAGGCTTAGACGGTTGCAGTAGGGCCAAGGCTTAGACGGTTGCAGTAGGGCCAAGGCTTAGACGGTTTAGTAGGGCCAAGGCTTAGACGGTTGCAGTAGGGCCAAGGCTTAGACAGTTGCAGTAGGGCCAAGGCTTAGACGGTTGCAGTAGGGCCAAGGCTTAGACGGTTGCAGTAGGGCCAAGGCCTAGACAGCTGCAGAAGGGCCAAGGTGTAGACAGTTGCAGTATGGCCAAACCTTAGACAGCTGTAGTGGGCCAAGACCTGGATAGTTGTGACAGGGCCAAGGCTTAGAGAGTTGTGACAGGGCCAAGGCCTGGATGGTTGTAAGAAGGCCAAGGCCTGGACAGGTATGACACAGCCAAGGCTTAGACAGTTGCAATAGGGCCAAAGCTTAGATGGCTGCGATAGGGCCAAGGTTAGCCAGGCGCGACAGGGCAAGGCCTGGATGGTTGTAGAAGGGCCAAGGCTTAGCTGGTTGTGACAGGACAAAGGCCTGGATGCTTGTAAGCAGGCCAAGGCTTAGATGGTTTTGACAGGGCCAAGGCTTGGACAGTTGTGACAGGGATAAGGCTTGGATGGTTATACAAGAGGGCCAATGTTTGGGCAGTTATGCTGCGTTTGCATGGTTGTGTTTAACAAAAAAAAAAAACTGGCAGGATAAAGCTACATAAACGTTGGCTTGATGACAGCATTACTGTCAAAAATACATGATTACTAGAGGAGAGCTTAAGCAGTATAGATTGTTTGTTCAAGGTGGAATAAAGCAGAAGGACATGGTCCTCTTATTTGTTGTCATATAATATTGGGTTCATCTGGAATTCAACAAGGGGATGTTCGGCATCTTTGGCTCTGTGGTCTGCAGAACGTTGCCAATTGTGATGGCAGAATTTTCTGTTGCAACTCCAATAAAGACTTAAAGACTCAGTCAGGAGTAAAAAAAACCAAAACAAAACAAAACAAAAAAACAACGCTTAATTATGTCCACGTGCTGCCAGTCAGGTTGGATTTGGCAAGAGTTTTTTGGACGACATGACACATCTTTAAATAGGTTTTGATCAAGTTCACTTTGAATACTCTTTCAATGCACTTGCAACCATAAGATTAACTCGCTTAGGGTCCGAAGCAAAACACACATTGCAAAATGGTTTTCTGGAGGGTGCGTGCAATTGCATATTTCTACCACAGAGCTCTCCAAATCCTGATAACTCACACAGAGCAGCTTTAAGCAATCTCAAATATACCTGTCTTGCATATGTTCATACTTTTGTCCAGTTTTATAAACCGTATGTCATGTAGTGTTAAAAGGTTTGCTGAAGAGGAACAGCTTCACAAAAAAAAACCAAATAAACAATTCCCAATTATGTACATCAGCCAAGAGATCATTTGTCCATATTGTGGAAAGTAATTTTTACCCAGTTTTCTCCCCAATTTAGTCGTTTCCAATTCCACCCGCTAGTTAGGACTCCCCCAATCACACAATACTATCAACGCTAGGAGGGTGAAGGCTAACACAGGCTTCCTCCGAGACCTGTGAAGCACCACCGCTTCTTTTCGAACTGTCGCTCACGCAACGTCATTGGACAGCTGAACGCGCTCGGAGGAAAGCGCCAACTGCCAGTTTTGTTACGTCAGCTAACAGACGCCTGCGCTGACTAGCATCGCGTTAAGTGATGGGGGGAGAAGGAGGGGCCATCCTACCCACCCAGAGAGAGCGAGGCCAATTGTGCTCTCTTGGACTCCCGGCTACGGATGGCTGTAGCATCACCAGGGATCGAACTTGCGATCCCCTGATGATAGGGCCAACGCTTAAACAGCCAGAAAAATATAGGATAAGGTCCCTTTAAAGTCAGGAAGTAGTTTGGGTAAAACTTTGGATTGTAATCACGAAGTTGAGGGTCTTGACATTCCTCTATCAATCACACTATAAAGTACATTTCCAGAAGGCAGTGTGTACTCACAGCAGGTCGTGTGGGCTGATAGATTTGGGGTAGAGTTGGGGTCTCTGTGGAGGATCCTCTGCTCGCATGACTCATGTTTCAGCGAAGGAAAGTTATTCTTCAACCGTCCTTGGCCTTGAGCTTCAAGTGTGAGAATTTGATGTTAACTCTTATAAAAAGGAAAAGATATTTTTCAGAACTGACAAACTTATTCTCTAAACAAAAGAACAAAACAAAACAAAACAAAACAAAAACAAACAGGCATTTAAACACAAACAGACAAACTCTTGCTGTCAGCTTTCACCAAACCATGGAAGCCGTGGCTATTTCAGTGTATTACGTACGCCCCCACATTTTTCTTTTATCCCCATTTTTCTTTTATACTCTTACAATTTCTGCCAAAATAGGCTTTAGACACATCATTTTCATAAAACTAGAATTACCCATGGACACCTCATAACACCAAAAAACAATATCTCTGACAGCATGATTAAACACGTGCTAACGTACCTGTTAGTGGTAGGGATGTAGTCTTGGCTGGCTTTAGGACAGGCAGCTTTAATATTAATACTGCTCGCTCCTGGAAGGATCTAGAAAAACAACAGTGGCATTAATACTAAAATCCTAAGAATGTAAAAAAAAATACTTTATCAGTCTCCCTCTGGTCCTCCCTCGCTCCTTTGCTGCGAGCGCTGGTGGAATTTTCTATTATCTCCAACATCAATCACACACACAGGACCTGTGACTTTACAGCTACAATTACTGCTGGTCAACTCTGTGTCCTCTGACCTCATTTTAATCCCTCGCTCCTCTCCTCCACTTTGCTCTCTCATCAACCCGACGACAACCAAATGGATGGTTAACATGAGAGCGAGTGAGGGACAGTGAGAAACAGTGCGCTATTTCGTGCCTGGCCTTTTTTTCACCTCCTCTTTTTCTCTCGCTCATAATTTCCATTCAAAACTGAGCCGAGACACCTGAGCTATTTCATTACCACATCCAGCTACACCGTACATTGTCTGTTAATTGTTATCATGATATTGGCCTTTGCAGTACTGATAGAAAGCTGCAATACAGGATTATTAATGCTAACAGAGAGTATAACTAAAACAAAAGGCAGAGGAAAAATGCACTCAGTACAGTAATTTAAAAAAAGCAAAGACTAAATAAAACAAATGCCCACTGCAGCATGAGATAAAACTAAATAGAATTATAGAGAATAAAAATGTTTTTGAGGATATTTGTTCAAATTTAAAGATGTCGTGTTACTGAGTCTAGAGGGAAAAAAATACATGCTAAAATATGGTGTTCATGTGCTGCTGTGAGTCGCCTTGTAAAGCCTGAAATAATTATTTCTTAAAGTCCGATGCTGTGGGTGGGATTTGGAGTTTTTGGACCACGTCTTTACATTTCAAAGCCACATGCACAGGCTCAAAAAGTAGGTCTGGCTCGATGTTTAGGTCAAATGCAACATCAACGTTATACTGAAGATATGATGACAATAGTAGATAATTCACTTAGATCCTCCAAAGACATCCAGGGAGCAGTTGGGGGTTGGGTGCCGTTGCATGTAATTAAACATTTCCACCAGAGAAGTCTCCAAATCAACAACTCTTACATGGTGCAGCTTTAAATACCCAGGAAATGGCGCTGTCTTTGAGTACTGTGAAGGTATTGTCTTTGGTGATGACTTTTCGTATCCTAGCTGACCATAGTGTGCTGTAGTACTACTTCTGCACTGCAAAACTCGTGAGAAGGAAACAACTGAGTCCAAACTGGTCCTCAATTTATGCTTTGGTTTCTGACAAAATATTCACTTTCATACTAAAAAAGTAAACTAAAAGTAAATAAATAATAAACTAAAACTCTTCAAACAAACCTAAAACTACTAACACACTCTTTTAATGAACTAAAGCAAAACAAACATTTTGAAACTATAATAAATGTGCTGCAATAAGCAAATGAGCCTTAATGATGTTCCAGAAGAGTGTCGTTTCTGTGTCTTATGAACTAAGGACACAATTAAATCAAAATCACATCAGCAGCATAAAATACTTAAATACTTAAAAAAAAAAAACACTATATTCCCATCAGACAGATGTTTAAATAGACAGATACACTATACTGCCAAAAGTATTCACTCACCCATCCAAATCATTGAATTCAGGTGTTCCAATCACTTCCATGGCCACAGATGTATAAAACCACGCACCTAGGCATGCAGACTGCTTCTATAAACATTTGTGAAAGAATGGGTCGCTCTCAGGAGCTCAGTGAATTCCAGCGTGGTACTGTGATAGGATGCCACCTGTGCAACAAGTCCAGTTGTGAAATTTCCTCACTACTAAACATTCCACAGTCAACTGTCAGTGGTATTATAACAAAGTGGAAGCGATTGGGAACGACAGCAACTCAGCCACGAAGTGGTCGGCCACGTAAAATGACAGAGCGGGGTCAGTGGATGCTGAGGTGCATAGTGCGCAAAGGTCACCAACTTTCTGTAGAGTCAATCGCTACAGACCCTCCAAACTTCATGCAGCCTTCAGATTAGCTCAAGAACAGCGTAGAGAGCTTCATGGAATGGGTTTCCATGGCTGAGCAGCTGCATCCAAGCCTTACATCACCAAATGCAATGCAAAGCGTTGAATGCAATGGTGTAAAGCGCCGCCACTGGACTCTAGAGCAGTGGAGATGTGTTATCTGGAGTGACGAATCACGCTTCTCCATCTGGCAATCCGATGGATGAGTCTGGGTTTGGCGGTTGCCAGGAGAACGGTACTTGTCTGACTGCATTGTGCCAAGTGTAAAGTTTGGTGGAGGGGGGATTATGGGGTGGGGTTGTTTTTCAGGAGTTGGGCTCGGCCCCTTAGTTCCAGTGAAAGGAACTCTTAATGCTTCAGCAGGAACCAAGAGATTTTGGACAATTCCATGCTCCCAACTTTGTGGGAACAGTTTGGGGACGGCCCCTTCCTGTTCCAACATGACTGCGCACCAGTGCACAAAGCAAGGTCCATAAAGACATGGATGAGCGAGAGTGGTGTGGAAGAACTTGACTGGCCTGCACAGAGTCCTGACCTCAACCCGATAGAACACCTTTGGGATGAATTAGAGTGGAGACTGTGAGCCAGGCCTTCTCGTCCAACATCAGACTCTGACCTCACAAATGCGCTTCTGGAAGAAAGGTCAAAAATTCCCATAAACACTCCTAAACCTTGTGGAAAGCCTTCCCAGAAGAGTTGAAGCTGTTATAGCTGCAAAGAGTGGGCCAACATCATATTAAACCCTATGGATTAAGAATGGGATGTCACTCAAGTTCATGTGTGTGTGAAGGCAGACGAGCGAATACTTTTGGCAATATAGTGTATTTGAAACCAAAGTATTCATTGGCAAATATGTACATAAACAGCACTAGATTTCTGTGGTCGACCTGCAAGTCTTATCACTGGATTCCTATTATAAACATATATACAGGCAAACACAAAGATGCGGATGCCCGTGGTCAAATTTAACACTTTTCTATGTAAAAATAAGTGAACACGTCTTCCACCGTGAAAACATCTGCACACTTTCACAGTTTATTTGCTGAATTTACCATCTTTAAAAAAAAAACATAGCTAATCAAAAGCTAATCATGAAACACTATTTTTTACATTGTGTTAAACTCACCAAATGAATAGAAATTGTACACTAAATTAGCTGAAAAATATTTTTTGTTGAAGAAGTAATTTTCAAAAAATGTCATTTGAGCAGGGGCAACGAAACTTTTGCATACGATTGTATACACTGAATACCACCATATGTTGCCATGTAGGCCCAATGATATCAATCCTTTCTTTGCTTGTCACATCGAAGGTTCATCAGTGTGTTAATGTTCTGCAGAAATTGTAATCTGTGACAATATAATCCCAAATTGGCGTTCTGCCCATGTCATTCGGACCTATTACCAACTAAACAGGGAATCTAATGATAAATACACACACAGGTAAACGAGGGAATTCAGACACACAAGTGTCCACTCTGTCTGGCCAAACAAGAGTTTAATCACTTACCTACAGGAGACATATAAAAGTGAATGAGTGTCACAATCCTGCAGTCTTCCAGCACTGTTAATTATAGTCTCCCTACTCATCCATTTTAACCTCCTGAAAGGCTTATTAATTAGCTAATGAGTTGAGTCAGGTGTGCTGGAGCAGGCAAACACAATGAATGTCTCAGAGTGAAGGCTGCAGCAGAGGCTAGCACTCGTATACAAAGTCTCCACTCCAGTTCTCACTCAAGAACGTTTGAGAAGGCCTGAGCACAGTGTACCGACGTCAAAGCTCGGCTTCAGTAATACAACAGGTTTAAATAAGTTTAATTAAAAGTGACATTTCATTACAAACTCTGTTGCTGTGCATCTCATCTACTGTTTCCACTGTAGCTGTTTCCGCTGCTTTTCAAACGGTTTTCCATTGCGTATGAAGTACTGAAGGTCTTGAATGATACCAGTTAAGTGCTTCTCAGAAACAAAGCATTTCTTGGCTGCGTTCTAAGGATCCTACAAATTGGGACAGGCTTCAGTGAGATAATGGCTTGGAAATGCAGCCTTCCTTGGCTGTAGCCTTAGCTTTTAGACACAGAGGATGCGTAGTGCAGGTTTCTTTCATGAGCATAGTGTTATGTTCCAATTTTGAAAAAGAAAAGGCTCAAAAGTTTGAAGGAAACCGTAAAAACAATTCTAATCTTTTTTTTTTTTTTTGGAAAATGAGTTCATTCTGTAAAGAAATTCTCAACATCCACTTTACAATGTGCTCTAAATTCTATTCGCTGAATGGCCAGATTGAAGCTATATTTGACAATATACACAGATATTTACTTTGCTGGTCTTCACAGCAAAAAAGGGCATTCTTCTTCTCTGGTCCTCCCCACAGGCTTCATCTCTAAATTTACGGCTTTCCCAAATAGCCTCCTTACTTCCCCTTGAGACATTAACCTCTGACCAGCCCTGAAAATCTGAAAAGTTTTGGTGAATACAGTTTTCACTCTGGAATTACACTGAAAATCTTTCTTAAATAGTTGTATTCATCTATGAGCAATGATTCTCCATTTGTTTGTCTTTTTTATTGACTATTACTGTTGTGTATTCATCTCCTGTCTTCTGTGATTGTTTTTTTGTATCTAGTTTCTGGGTTTGTTTGTTTTGGTTTGGCTTTGTATGTCTTTTTTGGCTTGTTTTGTTTTCCATTCTTTTTCCATCTCAGAGAGCCCTAAATTATCCTTTTGAACATTTGTTTTACATTTAAACTTGACTGTAACAGTCATTACCTGACAAGTGCAAAAAAAAGTTTTAGAGAAAGTTTCTACTGTAGGCCCTCAAAGTGATTTGACTCGGGGGTCTACAAATCTGCAGACAATCTAAAGAAAATACATTTTGATTTGGTATCATAACAGCAAGACTGATCCAACTGCAAACTCTTAAAATTATGGTTCTTCAAGGGTTCTTTAGTAAAGAAAATTGTTCTATTCAGAACCATAAACACTATTTTGAACAGGGTTGTAGATGGATGGATAGATGGATAGATAGATAGAACTTTACTGGTCCCAAAGAGAATCTTTAAAGCACCAAAAAGGGTTTTTCTATTATTTGAATGTTGTAGCTTGTAGTGATGGATAAGAACACTTTTTGGTAATAATAACCACAATTTACAATCCATTTGTCTTTTTGGTCATTTTACAGCAATATGAATTGTCTAATTTGGCTAATTAGCTACTTTGCTTGACAACTTCTTGGCTGAAATTAACTGATCTGATCTGAACTATGATATGAACTGATACTCTACAAATTGCAGTTAACTCACAAACAAACATTCTAGCTTACTTTGGCGCTCCTATTGGCGAAGTAATAGTACTTAGTGTATTTATCTTCACCCGAGAGAGTAAAGACTTTGCTTGTTGTTGGTTTTAGCTGAAAGTGTTACCAAAGACAGAACACCCTTTGCGTACCATTAGGTCCTGCTGGGGCCAATCTTGGTACCAAAAACCATGAAACTGGAACTGGATCTAGACCAACGGCCAACAGAAAATGCACAGTTCCTGCTTTATGGTGCTAAAAGTCCTGGTGCTCTGGTACAATCTAGTGAATTCTGGGCTAGTCCATAGAGAAGCGAGCCAAAAACTGGAAGGTTACAGGTTCAAATCCCAGGACTAACTGGGTATTTCTGGTTATGCCCCTGGGCAAGGCACTTAACTTCCCCTAGCCCAGGTGGTGCCGTTCTGCTGGTGCCTTCTACCAAAGTGGGTGTAGTTAGGCAGAAAAATATGGTTCCTTTGTAAAATCAATAAAAGTGTAACATAACACAACTTTGTGCTGTGGAAAATTGCAGCTTAGCTGTTCTCAGGTTTATTCAATTTAGCTACCTAGCATACAAACTGCTAGGACAATGTGTCCGAGTCCATGTTTGCAAGCGTTTGAGTCTGTTTCCTTTGTAACTGTACTGCACCCCACACTTCCTTCCCCAAGTAAAGACTCACAGTTGCACATGCATGACATGCATGTATGACAAGACAGCAGAAGACGGTTTAACGAATCTATTCATTGCAGGGTTTGTGATTCAAAACACGCAGGCTGTTCCGTTCTACACGTAGATTAAACCAAAGCTTAAGAGAGAAAAAAGGCTGAGGCTGTGAACAGAATTTCAATGACGTATTGAAGGCAGTTGTACAAAAGTCTTAAAAAAATCATGTCAGCTAACCTCAGTGACATTAAGAAGTTTCTGAAGGAAATCTAACTACCCTCATGCATTATTGAGACTGGCCACTATTTGGCATGTACAGTGCTTTGCTAAAGTATTTGGGCCCTTGTCCAAATCTGTCATTTTACTGAAGTACTCTTCATACATTGAAATTTTGTTCTCTTGGATAAGCTATTTTTATTTCAAAGCACCAAAACTCAATATGAATTATTAAACAGTGACACTGTATTATGTCAAAAATATTCTTAAGGAAAATCAAGAAAATGAAATAGTTGTTTGCATAAGTATTCAACCCCTGTGTTGCTGAAGGTCTGAGCCCACACAGGTGAAAAACAACCGCAAGAACAAGGACACAGTTGCCTTACAATTTGCTTCCATCTGTAAATCATATAATAACTCTTTCTTTCTGGATACATTTCACACAGTTAAAGAGAGGAGTTACAGACGAGTGTAAACTAAAAGGTGAAAGCTATATGAAACCATCCAGACAGTTTCTACAAAGTTCAGTTTTGTCCATAAAACTTCTCTGCTTGAGTAAAAAGAAACTTGAATAAGAAGGACAACAATTACTTTGAAGGAGCTACAAAGCTCAGCAGCTGAGAGTAAAGATGACATCTTAAATAACACTTTGGTGTTTGGAAACAAAGCCATTCTCAAAAGAATCATGTGACTGCATGCCAAACAACAATGCTGAGTAAAAAATAAAGATAATTTAGAGGAAAAAGTGTACACTTACATATTTTATAATGTGTCAGCAATTATCCAACTAACCTGAACAACTTTGTCTACTAAACAATGCTAGATTCAGTCTCAAAAATAAGCCAATACGGTACATATTTTCTCCTAAAAGACTTTAAACTATTTTAGCTGGAAAAGGTGGCACAAAATATTAATGAATGAAGACTTCTGCATACAGGGGTGGGCCAACGTTCATTTGGTATTCCGGTCAAAATTCTTCCTCATGTTATACCGGTACAAATAAGCGCAGAAAACACTACAGTGTAACTCAAGCTAAAGTTATCCCATTTAGCCAAAAGGCTGGGTCAGGGATGCTTCAGCCACATTTCAAATGAAAATGAAAACGCAGGAGACCCTCAATCACCTCCCGCTCTCTAGTTTGTTTCATCTGAAATAGTCCACTTCGTTTTTGAGGCAGTGAACATACGAACAAGGAACGGCTGGTCTTTTGGGGTTAGCTTTAGCCTAACATGGACACTAGACTGATGAGGCCTGGTACTGAAGTTTCAATGATAAATATTTTCCAGATGACTCGAGAAATTCAACAAAGCTGCAGTTTGGCAGCTTCCTATTTAAAAATTTCACCTCATATGGTGCAGCAGTTACATTCAAGCACCAGAATGTAACTGCAACTCCATTTAAGGTGGAATGGAAAATTAAAAGAAGCTGCCAAACTTCAGAAATTGTTATAAATTGGTTTATCTACATATTTTTAAGTTTTGTGACAATAAAAAATCTCAGTTCTTACTTTAGTTGTTAAAAATTGTCCTTATTAAAAGTACATCCCAGAGTAATAAGCAACTTAGAACCTACAAAATAGGTTAACTTAAGCATTTAAAAGAATTTTGTTTATATACCTGCAAGACTGCCGTTTTACCACCCACTACTATTTTACTGGTCAGGGGCACGTCAAGGAGTGATGTCCTGTCTTAAAGTCTATGCATGCAATTTGTTGTTTTGTTTTAGGCACATACTTGTACGACATATTGCAGAATTAAGCAAAGAGGCACAAGCACTCATTACGAATGTCAATGTGGAGATATGTATCATTTTTGTGGGATAGCAAGCTGTGGATGTTCTTGCAATATTGTTTCCTGATATTTTCTAAACAGTGTGCTAGAACATCACCAATGTGTTCAATTATAAGCTATACTCTAATAAGTATCAAAGTCTAGAGAGAGTTTTTTCACTTATTAAATCTAGAGAGATTTATTTTTACTTTATTTGAAAGTTAGTACATTCACATACAGCTAAATAAGCTAAATACACACAAACACAATCAAAGGCAGTCAGAGAGAGAGAGAGAGAGAGAGAGAGAGAGAGAGAGAGAGACGAAACTGTAATCTCTGAAAAGATAATCTGATTATTACAGCTAACATTACACTAGCATATTTGCTCATGAAGTAGCTACCTAACTTGTGCTTAAGTGAATTAATATTGTATCTAACATTACAATTTAGTTGTTGCATTATTAATGGAGTGTGAAACAGCTGTTATTTAACCTCTAATCTTGTTTGACTGGTGACTCCTCTGCTGCATCCACAAGCTGGGAGCTGACAGTTAAACTACCCAGCATTTAAAGCATGCTTGGAAATTTGGATGAATTACAACAGAATGCTGAAACAGAAAGAAAAAACAAAAAAACATAAAAAGAAGAATCTCTTACTGTGTAGACACTGATCCAGTTTATGATTTAGAAAAAGATTCACTACTTCGATGCAACCAAGATGGAGCCAAAATACAAAGCAAAACAGCACATGCAGCAAGCTATCACTCACGTTGATGGTACGCAATTATATATTTCTTTATCCCCCGATAACCTCAGCCCTGCCAATAAGCTAGCTGAACACAGAATCACATTATAAATGTGGCTAAAACAGCATTTCATCATTTAAAGAACATCACAAGCATCTTGCCCCAGTCTGAAAAGCTGAGCTGTGCATTAATCTCCCACAGGCTATGGTAATGCTCTCTGTGCTAGACTTCCTCGAAAGCCTAGCTTGTTCAAAATGCTGCAGCAAGACAGCTTACTGGAACAAAGAAAGAATGACTATATCATTCCCACCCTTAAGATGACCCCACTGGGTTCCAGTCAAATTCAGAAATTTTTAAAGTGCTACTTTAAAAATTTGAAAAGGTTTTACTGAATACTTTACCAGCCTGCTTACTGTGTATAAACCCAACGGAACTCTCAAGTCATCAGAAACTTTCACTCATTTATAGACTGAAAGCAGGTAAAAGTGCATTTAGCCACTACAGTCCTGCTCTGTAATTTTACAGGGCTTGACATGATTTTCTAATAAGAGCGTCTGGGGCCAACTATGAGAATTTTAGGGCTCAATGTGGGTGGGAATGTGCACTAACTCAGTTTGTTCCCAACCTAATATGAAGTGTCTAAACCAATCCAATGCCTTTTGAAGGTGGAGCTCTAAGTAAGGGATGATGGTCAACATTGGCCAACAGTGGCATTTTGCTAATATCAGGTCCAAGTGAATGCTGGGGTTGTGTAGGTGCAGAGCACAATATGTCTCGATCTGACCACCATATGCGCTCACAAGGCATTTGTAGCTAATTGTGCAAATGGTTCCGAGGACCACCTACTTACTGCGTGCTTGTGAGGCCATTAATAAGCTTGGGACAAAGCAGAAAACGAAAGTTTAGTGATGAAGAGATGGCAGTGAGAAAGTAAGAAAAAATGTATAACTTTGACTCTCTGTTTTGCTCCAGTCTCAATTAGTACTTTCTCCTGCAGGTAGAAGTCGTGTCAGGGTTAATACAGCTTCAAGAAATGGGCCTTTCATTATAAAAGAAAAGTCCCAAAAACTGCTGCTAATTTACATCTGCTTTTAAAAGGCGGAGAAAACTACACAAACTTTAGAGAATCAGGCAGGTAGAGAAATGCATGCACATGGACCACAGGCCGCAAATATATGGCAGGTTCATCAATAACGGACAGACTGCATCTGATTTAGCACCTAAAACTGGTGCAAAAGGCTTAGTACATCAGGCCCTCTGTCTTCAATCTTCTGACCAAATAAAGTCAGCTCACGGTCACCACAACCTCAACCATCAAAACTTTTTCCATCAGTTCACTTCTATCTTCCCCCTTTGTGCTTTTGATCTTCTTCAAACTTGTTTATTTGATGAGGATCAGAGCTTTATGTGTTTAAATAAATCATGCTCGCTCTTCTTACACTGAAAATAAATAAATGGTCTGTTCCCTAAATTACACATCCTAAGAGTACTAAAAGGTGCAAGTTATAATCCTTAATAGAGCCCAACAAACAGGAGTTTTTTGAAACTGATACTAAGACTAAAGGGATCTTTAGTATGAATAGATAAATCAATAAGCAATTTATAGTTTTCCTGCACAGATTAGGAAAAAAAACAACTAAACTGTCTGGGGAAAAAAGAACTCTGAGCTTCAAACCTTAAATAAAAATCCAAATAAAAACAGAAAGCAGTGATTTGTACATCCACTTCCACCCGTATTTAAAGAAAAATAGTATCAAAGCAAGATACTTTAATGTTTCACCTTATCAACTTCATTGCTTCTGTAAATATACACTCATTCTGAAACTGTTGCTTGCAACATGTTCCAAAAAGTTGGGACAAGGGCAAGTAAAGAAAAGAAACATTGTTTAATCGATTAAAAAATGTTTTAAAATATCTTAAACAGGTAATGCAAACATTCTTGGGTGTAAAAGAAGCATCCAGGAAAGGCCTAGTCCTTTATGAGCGAGGATGTGTTGCCGCATCAGCAAATAATCCAACAGTTTAAGAACGATGTTCCTCAACAAGCAATTGCAAGGATTTTGGGGTTTTTTTTACCTTCTACTGTGCAAAACAGCATCACAACATTCAGGGCATTTGGAGAAATCTTCATGCATACAGAAGCAAGGCCAAAGAAACAGCATGCTACTATGATGGAGTGATGAGGCAAACGCATTGCCCATCACCAGAGACTGTGTATGTGTGTGTGTGTGTGTGTGTGTGTGTGTAATACTTACCTGAACACCTACCTGTAATATTCACCTATTGTCTGTTTCCTAGCAGGGTCAGCAAAAGGGAGGCAGAGCAGATGGAGCCCACTCAAGAGCGCACCGGAGGGCCCAGGGCTAGCTCATGGGAGGGGTGATGTCTCCAACCTAGGTCACAAAAAACAGAGCGAGACAGGTTAATAAATGTGCGCACTAAATGAAACACCTTACCGGTAATATAATATGTTAAGGCCTTAAGAGATTGATTGTGATTTTATTTACCTTTGTTTTAATTCACTCCTATAGGACAGCAACACTCCTGCAGAGTGAGATGGTTTAGCTCAGGTGATGCAGGGGCAGGGCTAAGCCTATAAGAGGTATGGGAGAGGTGTAGCAAGGGAGGCTAGCTCGAGGATACTCACCTCAGATTGAGAGGAAGCTGAGCGAAAGGGAGCAGAGCCAAGCTAAAAGTATAGTTCTACGGCCTTGCGGCCAAGGGCTAATCATACTTTACTGTACTGCCAATGAGTCGGGTCAACATTTTAACTATCGTTTGTTTTGGGTTTGCACAATTTTTCTTTTGTATGTCTTCACATTCAGAGTCGTCCCATCTTCAGCCTGCAACTGCATTCCACTTACCATTCAGTCACAACCTACCCGGTGACTTTGTGTCTCCTCACAGGGCTCGGCGAAGCATCGTCACAGATGGATATCACCATATGGACTCAGGAATACTTTGACAAACCCCCTGTCAATAAACTCAGTTAAGACTGTACTATGCCTGGCAGAAGTCATATGTCAACAATGTCCAGAAACGCCACCAACTTGTCTGGGCTCAAGTTCACCTGACATGGACTGATGCACACTGCGCTGTGGTCTGACCAGTCAGCCTTTCAGACTTCATGGAAATGATGGACATTGTGTTCTGCAGGCCAAAGAAGTAAAGGACCATCCAGATTGTTACCAGTGTAAAGTACAAAAGACAGCATCTGTCATGGTTTGGGGGTGTGTTAGTGCCCATAGCATGGGTTACTTGCACATCTGTGAAGGCACCACTAATGCTGAAATATAAATAATGTAAAGTGCGAAATTTCAATTTAATACAGGTCAAACAAAATATACTTATCACTGCTTTCCGTTTTATTAGCACTTTGCATACTGTCCCAACTTAGTGAAAACTTACTGGAATTGAGATTTGTATTCATGCACATTTTTGAACACATTTCTAAGAAGTAAACATGCCCCTGTGGAGAGATGCCATTTACTCTGTTGATAAGCAATATGACAGCCAGCGGATATCTGCCTGGCCACTCGACAAAGCTGCACTGCTGACCGTTTCTGTTCCAGCTTTGTGGCACTGTGCAGCGCTTTGCAGCAGTGTTGTCTGGCAGTGAATAAAATGTGAGAAAAACAAAATGAATAAATAAATCAAGACTGCTCCTTAATATCACTTCAGTTCACATGACACCGCCTAAGAATGACATAATCCAAGATTCGAGAAGACAAAACTGCCAAGTTTTAAAAATTTTAAAACTTAATTTGATCTAAGTAGCAATCCACACTTGTCCAAAAAAGGATATAAACAGGCCTCGGCTGAACTTTTTCCTCCTTTTTTTGCTGGCACTGTTCCTTCACATGAACCAGTGTCACCTGACTGAGGGGGGAAAAAGAAAGAAACTTGCTAATTGCATTAGCAAACACTTTCATTTCAGTCCAAAAGCTGAAACCCAAGTTAAACCCAAGCTGGAAAAGCTCAGGCAGCACAGGAAACATTATTTGAGAAAAATATGAAGACACTGACTGGGTGTGAAATAAGGCTTGCTTTCACCTCTGAGAGGGAGAAAAAAAGCAGATTATGAGTTATGTCCAGATCTTCTGATGGACACTAATTGAAATAGGATTTCTCGTTCCCCACCAACAAGTTCGGTGCAGGTATTTGTGGAGTATGATGTAGTTATAAAACACAGGGCTTGAACAAAGTGCAGATTTCTGTCCATCTTAATCAAATATAACAGTTTAGTCAAAAACACATTTCGGGACGTTTTCCACTAATCTCAAACATGCGCCACTGTATCCAAATGTTTGCCAAGAAGCACAGAGATTACAGTAATGCTAGAGTGCAAAAGTTCATACAAGTGAATGTGTTTATCTTCAGCCTAAGAAAACAACATTATTAAAAGGTGCCACTAAACGACACCACTAAAGAACTACTTTTGGTTCCCTAAAGAACCTTTCAGTGAATGGTTGTTTAAAGAGTGATATTTGTAAATGAGGGGTATAAAAGCTGATATGCTTCTATAAAGACGCAAGTGAATATTTTTCTGTAATGGTGAGAGAAGGAATTCATGCATAGTGTTGCCAGTAGAATGTGACCCAAATGACTACTAGAGCAAAATCAAATGAAGCAGTTTGAGGATGGGCTGGCAGAGGAGGTGCAACATTTCAAAGATTTATAAGATTCAATTTCAAAACATTCAAAAACAGTGAAGCAAGTGTTAATTCTTGAACAGCTAACGGAAAATCACAAGGCATGTCTCTTCTTTTCTGTACATTTGGATTTCAGGCCACCCCACATCAGTCGTAGCATTACGGAGTAGATACAGTACAAAGTGCTGCTATACTACATAGTGTGTCGCAGTGACAGCGCCAATAAGCTTCAAGATCAAGTGCGTCCTATACATTTATACTCAATGTTTTTAAGCTGAAAGATACAAGGTGAAAAAAGACCAGTGAAGTTAGCTGAGGTAACAGACCATTAGCATTTGTCATTTGTTTATTTAATCTGACTTCCTTTCTATGTAAATTTAACCAACACATGAGCTGGATTTCAGCTCAGTAATCAGATCTCTCAGTGCATGTAGACTCTTACTCTGATTTCTTTCATATTTGTCAGTCAGCGCATGGGTGAAATAGACCACGGTACCAGAAATAAGCAAGCAGCGTTGCCGCAAGATGGTAGTAAAACACTTTTGGAGCGATGCCTGACTCATGTAGACCTGGAGTTTTCCCATTATCTGATTACTCATGTGCATATAAACAAGTTGATCGGATTACTGACAAAAACTGATTTTCTGCAGTTAACAGATTATTAAGTGCATGTAAATGCACTCACTGTTGAACAGTGCTTGGAATCACAGAGTGCCGCCGCGCGTCCACACTAAATGTCGGCGGCACTGTATGTACTTTTATTAAAAAATACTTTTACATTTTTGGATGCTGTGCATCGGCCCTTAGACACTACCCATTAGAGCTCACGTTCATATTACATTTTAAGTATGCTGGCAGCCCAAGCCCAGACCTCAACATCATTGAATGTGTTTGGCATTACTTAAAAATACAAGCAACTTCTAAGACTGAACTTTGGAGGTGTGGAAAACTATAGATAACTATTGAGAAACTGAAATTGAGTCTCCTGAAAAAAATGTAAGATGTAATAAAGGTAAAGAGGACACTAAATACTGAATTAAAAACTATATCAAATGATTATATTTGTTTGTTAAGGCTTCTGTGTAATTTCCCTTTAGATATGTTCCCTGCTTTTTTTTTGATGATAAAAATGAATAACTTAATGGTCATTTTGACTGGAAATTAAATAAATGAAACGGTGTTTTTTTACACACTGCTGTACATATTTGTACCCTTTGATCTCAGTGCTATAAAATTTCATCATGGAAAAATGTGTTAATGTATTAGGATTTGCTTTGTAACTAGGCAACTAAACAAACATGATCGTGGGATAATGACACTGAAAGATTTCTCTGTTCATTTACATCTATTTCGGAGTGTTCTTTTGGCACGCCATACTGCAGGCATCCCTATTGTTTGTAAATACAGCGACGGGCCAGGAAAAATGTAAGCAATTTTAACCGATACATTTCTGAGAATATTCTCTAAGGAGAGAGAGCATTGAGTAATGGCCTTTAAATGCCTTCTGTACATTTGTAAGAGAGAGAAAAAAATCCCCTCTTCCTTTTAGCAACCAGTTTAGACGAGAAGTGACGTAAATGTGCAGACGATAACAAAGGGGCGAAAAAAAACAAGCAAAGCGGAAATTACAGTAAAGCTCAGGTCAAGAACGATGCTGGAGATTTAGATGTTTCTCGCTGGAGTCACAGAGTACCTTTCATATGAGGCCAAACTGCGTGTGTGTCAGCATGTGCGTGTGTGTGTTTTTGTACTTTTGGATGTAAGGGTGAGTTTATGTGGGAGTGAAAGTGGGTGCTTGTAACAGAGGGATGATACTGACTGTCAAAAATAACAACATTCTCTTTCACCTCTGTTATTTTTTCCCTTTTTTTTCCTTCTCTTTTTAGAAAAAACGCTTTGTTCTTTTTCCTATCTCATTCTAAAATCACCTCTCATCACCCACACAGGTAAATAGAAGAGCAGTAATTACAGCTCTGTTGGACATTACCTTTATTCTAAGGGCAGCTGCTTATGTTAACAAGCTGTGTGAGTGTAGAGTTGTTCTTCAAAATGAATAATCCATTAGTTGGCATGAAGTTAGACGTTGGAACGTCAGTCTGAACCTGATGGGACCTGACTAGGGCTGATAAAGGGCGCCGACTGAAACATCTTGGTGCTATAGAATACCGAGATGTAAAAAAGTGCCCACTATCGATAATTTAGACTACATCATTAATGTGTTAGTGTGTGTTGTGCTGATCTGAGTGGATCAGATACAGCAGTGCTGCTGGAGTTTTTAAACACCTCAGTGTCACTGCTGGACTGAGAATAGTCCACCAACCAAAAACATCCAGCCAACAGTGTCCTGTGGGCAGCATCCTGTGACCACTGATGAAGGACTAGATGATGTCCAACACAAACTGTGCAGCAGCAGATGAGCTATCGTCTCTGACTTTACATCTACAAGGTGGACTGACAAGGTTGGAGTGTCTAATAGAGTGGACAGTGTTTAAAAACTCCAGCAGCACTGCTGTGTCTGATCCACTCGTACCAGCGCAACACACACACACACACCCACACCTATATCAGCACCACACTGCAACAACAAGATGTAGACACTAGATTCAAAGAAGTTCACGGCATCTCATCTGTAAAAGTTATTAGTTTGATTGTAAATCGATGCAGCATTTCCTGGGGGCTGAACACCATTCAATACCACTTTCACGCAGGTCTGTTCTTGTAGTGCTGTTTTGAGAATTGCCTGCCCCTGCAGTCACATAAACACAGTGACTGGTCAGTTTGCATGTCAGTCAAATGGCCTTTTCATATGAAGGTAAGCAGCTCTTGGCCATGCTGATGTGTGCTGGTGTGTGTTTCTGTGTGAGTGTGAGAGAGTGAGAGAGAGAAAGGGTGTACTGGATGTGTGTGGGAGAGACTGAGTGGGTGATTGTATAAGTGGGAAAGGTAAAGTGGGGGATGAGAAAAAGAGACAAAAGGCAGAGTAAAGGAGAGAGAGATGGGGGTGGAGAGAGATCCTGACCTTACAGATTCCCATTAGAGAAACTGACGTGAACAATCAAATGCCCCTGCACTTCCTCCTGAAGGGGCGGCTGGAGGATGGTGGAAGCGTTGGGAATGGGAAAAGGGAGTGGGAAGTGCGCTGGCAGTGGGAATAAGTGGGCTAGTAGTTATTAATAGTGTGTGTCAGGTAATTAATGTGAGAAAGTGTGAAGTGAGGGAGCTGGGAAGGGGGGATACCGCAGGGAGACGCCGAGTGTGTTCTAATTACTGATGATGACGGCACGGCCCATTGTCTCCAGTTAGGGGTGAGTTATGTTTTTATGATGCTACAAGCACACTGTGCTGAGGATACAGTACTTCAGCATTCACAGCAATGAAACAGTTACAAAACAAACTACAGGTGCTTTTCTTATGGAAAAATTCACAAATGGGAACCTCTGTCCTGAAATCATACATGCATACATACATATATACTTGTATACAGTACTGTGCAAAAGTAAAGCGCATTGTTTAAAACCATTCATCTCAGCAGTACTCGTTATTTGCGAGTAAAAACCCCATACACATAAACAAATACAGTAAAATAAACAATAATTTCTTACTCTTAATAAAGTTGTTGTAAGCTAGTTTTAAAAACCAAGGTTTGGTCCAGATGTCTCCTGGACGCCCCCAGCCATTGCATGGATTTGCTAAATTCCAGTAGCACACTTGATTTAGCATAGTGAAGGGCTAATTAGCCAGACCAGATGTTGGATGATCACTACAAGCAGTACTGGGCTGCTATGAGGTGAGGTTTAGAAATGGTTAAACAAATACACTGACATATGTAAAATCACCATTTATTCTACTTATGTTATTTGCTTTTATTCTAAAACTGGTGATTTTCTGAGCAAATAAACACTTACTGCCAAGATAAACAGCTTAGAAAAACTGGGCATTTATTAATCAAACAAAGAAGCTGGTCACGCCAGAGTCCAGGCAACACTGAAGGTGTTTGGGATCGTGAGAAGCAGAAAATGCAACCAACTACTAAGACTGAACTTTGGAGGTGTGGAATAAATTTCCCAGCAGATTTCCCTGAAAAATGAATCATGATTAAATATGTATAATAATGTGATCATGATTAATTATTTTTAGTACATTTTATTGCTACATATGATGTTAGCAATGTGTCAAATACATTGTTGAACTAATAATGTGACATGATTGAAGACTGGCCTGCGTAATTCTGATCAACATTATTTGTTTCTAATTGTTCAAGCACTCATCTGGAAATGTGATTGGTCAGGATGCTCACAGCACACAGAAAATACTGTGACTGGTTAGGAGGCTCATTTCATAATGCAGCCAGTATCATGATAATAGTTAACAATTGATCATGCAGCACTAATGTAAATATCTGTGCTCATTATACTGAAAGAGTAGTTTGAATCCAGATAAGGACATAAAAGGATAATGCAACCGATATAGGCATTAAAATTCATTTACTTTTGTTATTTCTGGTGGAAATAGAGACAAAAAAAGCGAGGTTTTTAAGCAGTTACACTAAAACAGCGTGCAGAGTCGACAGCAGTCTATCACAGGCCGCGGTTTTGGCACTGAGCATTTTTCTCATAAGGTGTGCAAAAACCATGTCTGAAGCATTCAGAGAGAGACAAGCATGTCTATAGTCGGCAACGAGAAAATGAACCGTATCACTGCTTTAATTTGTGACAGCGATTTCATTCTAGCACAAAGCACTCGGCAGAAACAGGCCTGTCTTTGTGACTGGAAGTGAACAGCGGCGCTGAATTCTGATGCCGCTTCTGCTGGCAATCTTCCAACAAAGTCGACAGGTTAGAACTTTTTTTTCTTTTTCAGAAAATGCATTTCACGATGGAGCATTGCTGGGAACACTAAAGCTTACTCACTTTTTTTTCTGACGGCAGGCAAAGTGCCCAAAACTTCAGACTTTAGACGAGCAATGAAACAGTGTTTGTCCTCGTAAAGCATGGTCAGACACTCACAGTTGAAACAGTGCGCCGGCTATAATGCTGTAAGTGGATTGATTTGGAAAGATTTAGAGAGAAATCTCCGTTCTCTTCAGCGCGCTTCCAGCCTTTCCAATCAATACTCCCCGATCCTCTACACCCTCCAACCTCATCCCCGTCTCCAATTGATTTTCACTACAACACTCTTTCTCTTTCACACTTCATGATGTACTCATTCTATAAAAATACTGACAGAGCACGGCGTACAGCTCCACATAGGCACTGAAACACCTATAGCTCAAACCTTTTTGGAGAGATTGATTAAGTTCATGAAGATTACCAAAAAAAAAACAAAAAAAAACACCCATTTAATAACAAATAAAGCAAATCGAACCTTAGAGTCAGTCACACCAGGTTAAAGTCTGTATAAAGCAGTAATAAATGTATGTTCAGAAAAAAGTGTTACTAACCATCCAGCCAAATTTGAACGATTAAAAAAAATCATCTAGTATATAAACTTATCTGCTCTGAAATGCTGGAGGCGTGTGCGTGAAGGCACTGAAACCACGCCGAAACGAGGGAAAGGTGCAGCCTCCCTTGAGCTTCGTATTTGCCAGAATGTAACTGCTACGCCATTTAACCTCTTATTCTCCAGGGTATATTTTGGTTTGTCCATCTGAATTTACATGATCAAATTGTAAGGCAAATTATTCAGTAACTGCATGAAATAAACATACATTTTTATTTTATTTATTTATTTATTTTTTTGTAAAAGCTCCCTTCAAATTAACAGAACACGTGTGTTATGATCACACATATTGCTATATGCTTACAATTTACTGCTGAAACCCAAAAATCTTAGACGCACTTGGTATTTTTTTATAAAAATAATTTTTACAGAGCAGATCACTGAAGAGACGCCATCTGTTTATAGTTTATAGCCCAGATTTGTAGAAAAATGCGTCGACTTTCAGTAGACAAAAAAAAACTGAGTTCAGCTTCTTTTATTACAAGGGTTTCAAATTACATTACCCATCTATTTGACTGTGGTCGGTGTGGTGTAGTGGGTAACACCTCTGCCTTCTACGCTATAGACTGGGGTTCAATCCCCACCTGGGCAAACACCCTACACTATACCAATAAGTGTCCTTGGGCAGGACTCCTAACACTACCTTCGCCTACCTGTGTAAAGGATCACACTTTAAGTCGCTCTGGATAAGAGCGTCTGCCAAATGCCATAAATGTAAAGAAGACAGTTACAGCTCTCATACGACACCCAACTTTTGAATGTAGCTTATGAAATATGATAGTTATCAAGAAAGTTATGAAAGAATATGACGAAGTGTGTTTTGGAACCACTGGTGGTCTCAAGAAGTTGGAGAGGGAATGGAGGAATTTAAATAAGAAGCTGGCGAATAGGAAACTGACTTCAGCCTCGTACTAACATTAGCATACCCTTTAGCTTGCTAGGTTAGGCAGCAAAGCCTCTCTTGGAATGAAACAGCCGTTAGCAGCGCTTCAGTGGACACATGCACACAAAATTTGCTTTCATTTCCCTGTAGCTTCTCTTCAAGTGTAAAATACCACTACAACGTGTAAAATGGCTTTATTGGACTTGTAGCTACAGCTATACATGTTTAAACCACCAGAGCCAGAATCCAATTCAAAGATAGAGGACACAGATGAACCTCATTCCTCTCTGCAACCGAATGGCCATTTTTTTCTTCCATTTATGTAAGTTAGCAACCGGTATTACTGAGTAGCATAACCTAGCCAAGTAGAGTTAGGCTGGCAGATCCACTGATGCTAATGTCCTCTAGTTTTTATAATGATACAGTGTTAAAGGAGGCGTTTTGTTACTGTGTTGGGGGAGGGGTTACAGTGTTGGGGGAGGGGTTATCCTAAGCATGGCTCCGGCGCATCACTGAGCTACGATTTCAGGCCTGCCCAAAAAATCCTGTACACAAAAACGATGAAAAACAGTTTAATGGAGTGCCTCAACAATTCCATACAACACAGTTCATAGTCTCTTCACGTTTTCCACACTTATTTTCTCACAAGCATAAAGTGTTTCAAATTTCCATCACACAAACTTTAAGGCCAAGTTCCTCTTTCGGTCGGCTGCCAAATAACTCTGGTTCAAAAGACTATTCTTCCTCAGCTTGATTATGGTGCTGCAGTTTATGGACTGGCATGAAAAGGTGCACTTCAAAAGCTCGCTGTTCTTTATGATTCTGCTGTGTGCTTTTCCCTCCTCATCCCTGTGCTCTGACCAGCTAGAGTGACCCACACCTAAAGTAAAGGTCTTAGAAGCATCCCTAATCTTATTTATTTATTAAATGTTATTCATTACATCTAATTCTGTATTTACGAACCTTCTCAGATTAGAAGAGCTGTGTCATTGTATTATAAACATGTTTGATTTATTAGGCAGGATTGATTTTATATGGTTAAATGTCCTATGCATTATGACAATATACATGTGTGTGGAGAGTGATGGGGAGGGTACAGAGCAGGAGGTTTAATGTCTGAAGAACTGTAAAAGTTCAGGAACCACTGGCCTAGACTAATGGTCTAATAACTAACAGGCTGCATTAACAGTCATCTGTCATAATGACATTTTGACAAGATGTGATTTACAGTCTGTAAAACAGCCTGTAAAAGTATTTATTATACTTATAGCAATAACTACCAAACCATAAGAACAAAGGCCTCTTTTCCAAAGCAGGGCTGAACAGTTCTGAACAAGGAGCGTAACAGTTCCAGTGGCTTTTCCACACGTTTACAGTTCGACACTGAAAGCCTAAAACCCAGGCTCAGCCCGTTTTTTTCAGCACTAGGTGAGTGTTAGCTTAGCTAGCATGCTGCGAGCTCTGTTCACCATAGAACAGGTTCAATTCTGACTAAAAAAAGCTTTACTGACAGAAATTTAGATGGTAATGACTTAAATCTGAGGAACCTCTTCTCTGGTGTCTGGAGCCGGAGCCTCCTAGCTAAGCTAAGGCTCCTCTCCTAGCTAAAGAGATCCAAACACACCAGTGCGGGTCGATTTGACTAAATGGTGCTCTGCTATCACAAGTATAGATAATAAAAACATAAAACAGCAAGAGCAAAATCGACTGACTGGTGTTAGACTGACAAAGCCAAAATCTTACCTGTTGTGTAGTATGTTAAGCTGTAACGTTATCCTGCTAGGCTGAGCTAACACGAGTGTACGGCACCTCCCACTGCAGTACGGGCTCAGTTCTAGTGAACCCATGATTAAAAACACCCGTTTAGGGGACAAAGACTCATACCTTAGAGCACAAATTCAAATGACTGGTCTAAAAGTGACAGAAAGATAAAAATAGATTTATTCTGTGGTGCTTTGAGCTGTACCCTGCTGGGCTACGTTAACGCTAGTGTAGTTATCCGGCTACAGGTAAAACCCACCGCAGGCTGTTTCAGTAACAGATGCTCAAATACCACTGATGGAGGGGATGAAGAATCTGAGAGCACTCTGAGAGACTGGTTTTGGAGTGTCCCATGGAATCAAACGTGTCTTGTGAGTCCAGACCAGCGCGGAACAGCCCAGTACAGCCCTGAGAACCGTTTGGCTCGACAGTGGAAGAGAGGCCAAAGTTTCTGAGCAGAAGTACGAGCATGCTGTCTGTGTTATCTCTTGTGGAGACACGCATGCCATAACAGGGCAAAAGATTTAGGATGCCAGTTTTCTTTACGGCTGTTTCTTGGGCTAATCCACTGATAACGTCTCTGCTATAAGGACTTAACCTAATAACCTAAGTCTGTGCCTGTGTTAGTGTATGAGTGCTGTAGTGCAGAGGGTGCATGGAGGAAGCTTAGACAACTTGAGGTTCGTGCCCAAACCGCAGCCTTATTTTGACACAGCAGCCAAAGTACAGGAGAGGAAAATCACTCATTTTCAAAAGAGGGAAGCAAGGCTGTAGCCACCTACAGAACCCAGCCAAGGTTACGCATCAGGACACAGACCTGGATGACAGTAGCTCACACTCCCAAACACAATACCCAACTGATCCATAACCTCTACACACCAACATCACATACTTAACTGTTGACCTTTACTCATTGTGTTAAGAAATAAATACAGCCCAGCTAAGCATGAGCAAAGCATCATGGGAGCCAAAGTGTGCTCTGATGCCACAGTATGATAAGCCAGGCATTCTTCTGTTACACCTTACCAATAAAGTAACTGTATTTTAATGAAAGGGCAGGACTCGCTGTAATATGAGTGCTATGCTCAGTGCGATAAGCTATCTCATAGACCTCTGAGGACATGCCATCAATTTGTGGTTTGCTATTAGTGTCTGGCGAAGCCCTATAGGAAAAATGAATGGCATTTTCGAAAACTGCCTCTATTGCACCCTGACTACAAATCTCCCCCCCAGCATCTCGGCATGATTTGAATTATGAGGTAGTTAAGAAGCTGAAAATTTAAAGGGAGGCAATGTCACCAAATGAAGTTTTGTCAAGTTTGTAGAGAACTTTGCCAGAGGTATGCTATAATTCAAACAGCTGGAGCTATTATACTATAGAGATAAAGTAGTGTATAGCTATTGCAGTAGCCTTACTTTCACCAAACTTAAAATGCGTAGGAGAGTTAGCATTTTGCAAAAATGTAGCTCATAATTCAAAGCACCCAGTGATGAGGGGAGAATGTACACAGGACAAAATGTACCAGGTTTGGAAGATTTTTATAGCCACAGGGTGTGACTGGGGCAATTTTTGAAAATGGCTTAGACCCGGAATTCCTTATTTGGACATAATACTAAATATAAAACGAAGCATGACCTCAGAGGTCTATTCAGATTTTGACCAGTGAACCGTCTCCTCCTCTGTTAAAGTCTAGGCTGCATACTGAAAAATATGAGAAACAAGAAAGCAATCATCCAAATACATTTACACTCTAAATAAATGTCAACTGACACACAGTGAGAATGCAAATTAGCTTTTCTTCATTAATCTAATGTTGTACAACTGACTACATGGTGATAATTCCAATATTTAGCCATATTTCTACACTGTAAACAAATGTTATGGGGCTCCGGGTCAGGTTTGTGGGTCAGAAGAGTCATGGGAGGAAGTGAAGTTGTTAATTTTTTATGAGTAAACGGCCCCCGGGTTGTTCAGCTGTGCCTCCAAGTATGGGTCAGCTCAAATACTAAATCAAACTTTAATAGGGCAGTGCTGGGTGATATCTATACATTATGAAACCATCTGGGTCATTAATATAAATGCATATGGCAGCTACCCCCAACAGACAGGCCTTGTAGCATGGCTGTAAATTTGAGGTCAGCTCTTAAATGCTAAGAAGCCAAGATGATGTGAATGGATTTATGATTGAACAGAGGTGTGCAGGCAGTACAAGGGAGGAATTTATGATTCATTATTTTTCAGATCTGTCTCTTTTTAGTGTGAATATTTATAGGCAGTTGTTATTCAACTAAAAATTATTTTGGCCTTTTGTCCACTTTCAGTGATTCACTGATGTGTTCAGAGACCATCATAATCTGGATTTATTTTGGTGTTAACTTTCTATTTTATGTTCAACCGTGTAGAACAACAAATCGGTTTTTACAGTGTGGTTAACCAGCAAACAGACCATAACCAAAATGAGCCAATCTTCAACAACAACAAGGAGACTCTAGCCCTGAACTGAACCAAAATCATAATCCTAGACCTGAGTCAGCCATTATACACCTAATCACAATGTCATTATTCACCTAATAACAGTTCTCCCAAAAGCTAACGACACATTCAGCTACTCAAATTAAGCTTTTCCTTGTGTATGTATTCTACCATTGCAAACTACCTAGCATGTTAGCCTGTCTGTGATGGAGCAAAAATACAGGCTACAAAAGCACCTGATCACTGCTGTAATAAAAGCCTCCACTACCCTTTTTATGTAATTTCCAGTCAAAACAGCCATTAACCCTGTAAAATCACAGGCGGTTTACACACGAAGGCTTATTATTCTACAACAACAGGGACTTCCATGCAAACTGGTCGAGGTATTCTTAGGTTATAGGGGTTCACAACGATTTTAAACTGTACAATCCAATCTTAAAACCAAACAGTTACAGCCATGTCCTCCCAACAAAATCTGTTCCCAAAAGAGTCTGGCATTATGTTCTTCCTCAAACAGACACAAATATCCACACAATCAACTCCTCTCAGCTGCCTTTAAATTTCCCTCTCATGAGCAGCTAAAATGGCAAAAGGAGACATTTCAGAAATTACATATAAGACAGTCCACTTGCACAAGGAAGGAGAAGACCAAAGGAAAATAAGGGAAAAATCAGTTTCTAAAACTGGAGCTCAAAAATGATCAAAACATTTAGAAACAAATGGGACCCAAAACAACCGTGTAAGACTCGGCAGACCAACAACACTGTCCCCATCAGATTAACAGCACTTAAAGCTTCATCTTTGAGAGAGAGGAGAAAATCAAGCTGCTTCAGATCTGAAACCACAGGTATTTGTCCATCCTTCCACTGTGAGAGGACAACTCAGCCCTGTGGGTCTGAAAGGATGTGTAGCCATCAAGAAGCCTCACTGAGAAAAGGTAGAAAAGATAAACAAATAAAAAAAAACATGTACGCTACAACACTAAAATGGGACATCTAAGTAGTAGGAGTAAAGTTTTATACATTATACATTTTATAGATATATAAAGTCTAAATTTGCAACCATTTTGTAAATCTGTAAATTTGCAGAAAATGCAACCAGCTTCTAAGACTGAACTTTGGAGGTGTGTAAAAATATCCCTGCAGATTTCGTTGAGAAACTGTAGATCTGTAGATGTAAATCTGAAAAGAACTGAAGCTGTAGTAAAGGCAAAATGTGAACACACTGGAAATGTAATATTATATTTGTTTTTGAGGCTGTATAATTGTCTGTAAATATGGTTTCTACTTTTTTTTCTGGCACTACAAAACTTTCACTTAAATGGTTGATTTGACAGGCAGTTAAATACATGAAAGGGGGGTCTCTGACTTCTGCACAGTACTATAACTATTACATAACTGAAGTACATGTGAAGTATGTGCTCTAGATAAATCTAGGCCATACATATACATACTCTTACATACAAATACTTCATGGCAGCTCTAACATAGGGCTCTGCTTGCTTAAAACTGCACCATCACCATTACATAATTCTGAAAGATGCCTTGCCTAGCATGAAGTCACAGTCATATAATTTTGTCTATTTCAATCAGCTAATTGAATTATTTTCAGTCAAATTAAAGGTTCTGCAGAAAAGTGCTCCACTTCACCTTTGTGAAGCTTTTAAATGAACTGTACTTCAGTTAAATTGCCTGGAAGACTTCAGAATCTTCAGTGATGTGGACATAACAACTGCACATGCAGTGATATTCTGGAAAATAAACTAAAGGGTATCTAAGCCAAACCACATTTATTTTAGATATATATGGGTGTAAAGGAATTGCAGTGCAAAAAGAGAAGGTCTTTATTTAACATCCATTTAGCATGAGCTACTACTACAAAGAGACACTGATCATCCAGTCTTTAAAAGTCTATTTTAAACAGTGAACAGTTTTAAAGTAAACAAATGTATCACTGTCTCCTGTCCACAAACTGCAAAACACCTCATGCCAAATTCATTAAGGTGACGTCACAGTCATGAACACATTCAGGTATGACGGCCCATTAAACCTATAGCAGTTTAGCCCCAGCCATTCATGTTGAAGTAACATGAAATAATGATACTGCAGACAGTAGATTAATGATTGAGGCACAAGACAGGCCACTACTGACAGAGCCAGCCAAAGTCATTTATCTTCTGTCAGGCCGGTGGCACAGTCCTATTCGGCCCACGAGATTATTTTACTTTTCCATTCTTATTAGCCCGTTTCACCCTGAGATGCACTACAGTCCCCAGCATGCCCTGCCCTACCAACAATAACCTATGGGCCAGGGGTTACACAAAAAGAAAAGATGACTGGTGTCTAGTTTAAGCAATTTTTTTGAAAAACTACCTAAAACAATTTATTTTTTTATAATTATTTTTGAATGAGTATTCAATGCCTATTTTGCTGTTGCAGTTTGGCATATTTTGAATAAACAATGGCCCGTCTGGGTTATCGCCAAATGTTAAGTAAAAAATGAAATAAAAATATAGCTGGCCCACAGATTTGCTTTAAGGTGTCACCACGCCTAAAGGACAGCAACATCTAAAAGGGTATAAAGTCCCCCAGCATTTGGTTGTTGAGCAGCGGAAGTGCATACTCTGGAGTAAAGGAGCTTCATCAAATACTTTGAAATGAGCTGAAATGTCCAGAACTAACTATCCAACAATCAGCACCTGACCTCACTAATGCTCTTGTGGCTGAATGCAATCTAAACCTCACAGACTTCCAGTTCCAATGTCTAGTTTGAAGCTTTCCCAGAAGAGCAGAGGCTGTTTCTGCAACAAAGAGATACCCTTGATTTCAGGAGAAACTTTGGATGAGCAGATGTCTACAAACTTTTGGACATATAGGGCATGATGTACTGAACGTTTTGCACCAATTTCAAGTGCAAATCGGACAAACACTGCCCGCATGTTCTTGTAATACCGAAATGATGCTACCCTCATTGCTTTTGGGTGGTATAAATATACTTGATAAAAAATGTGATAAACATATTCAATATATTCTTCAACAAAGAAACAAAATTTCCTCTAGAGCTAAGTTCTTTTGGATGTCCTTTATTGAGGATATCAGTTGGAAAAGGGCGTGGCTTTTGCCTCATAAATACTGTATGTCCAATAAGACCAAAGAAGTTTATTTCAAAATTTCACATGAGATTCCCTGTAAACTCTATTATTTCCAAATTTGTTAATTAATAGCTTTTGCTCCTTCTGTGGATCTGCTGATGAAACTTTGACTCACCTTTTTTTTCAGTGAGAGAGGAGTGACGACTTTTGGTCCGAATTATGTGCTCACATTTTTAACCCTGTCAAAATGACTTATTCTTTTAATCTCAAAGATATTATTTGTTACTACAACAACTTTACTAACAAGCCTCTAGACTATACTGTTCATTTTTTCATTCTAGGTGCTAAATTCTTTATTCACAAACAGAAGTTTTCAAATTCTCAGCCAACCCTGTTCCTCTTTTTATTTAAGCAGTAGAACATGAGACGGAGTGTGTTATCACGAAATAACATCACAAGTGCCGTTGATCATCACAGACGTGATGTTATTTGCGATAACACACAACCTCGAGTGTTCTATTGCTTTTATACAACAGTTAAATAAATAAAGTGAGAAATTAATAAACTGGGCCGTAAAAGTGGCATTTAATATGTTTTAGTGTTCGCAGTTCCTTCCGTCAAATTATAGTTCCGTAACAAGCAGCTCGTTGCAACGTCAGAGTAACGAGCTCTGCCCACTCACTGCACAGCCGGCAGTTCGTTCTCCAGCTCCACACAGACCGACTGACAGTTTGGGAATTTAGTGTCGTCTCATCTTCAGAGTCTGAGCAAATCGGCTGACGGTCAAATGTGATCTTAAAAGTGTCCATTTTCTGTTTGTGGCAAAGTAAGAAGTAAAAACGTTCAAATGGCTTGAGCGTCTCCTACAGCTGTCAAAGTCGTTGCTTAGCACGGCGTCTCAGTGGAGTGGTACAGTGTTTGTGAAAAACCCTGTGATGTTATGGCGAAATAACAGCACAGTTTGAATGCTTCTCAACCAATCAGCTTGCGTGGCCGGAACTAACTGTTGTATAATGGAATTTAAATCACTTCTCCAATCCTTATATCATATAGAAACTAAGAGAAGTAATAGATTTTTCAATTACAATGACCAGCTTTATGGAGAGAAACCTGATTAACTGGCTTTCCTCTTGTTGGTGTCTGTATGTGTGCGTGTGCGCGCGTGTGTGTGTGTGTGTGTGTATGCATCCTCCTTTAGGCATATAGGGTGTTTTTGTTTTGTTTTTTTTAATGCAAGTTGTTGGGTTGCATCCTTACTCCCTTGATGTCATGGTGTGCTAACATTGCTTAAAGTACTGTTCACATATTCTGATTTGATGTTGTCTGATGGTGGATTGTTCTGACATTTTGTTGTACATTTGTAAAATTCTTTGTATACAATAAAAAAAAAATGCCCGCATGTTTTACGCGAAACTGCCGCATAAGCCTAAATGCCCAGGTTACAGTGTTTGTGTTAATACGCAAAATGCGGAATATGGGCCCTTTAAGCTGCTGCACATGTCCCACAAAATTCACTGACCTCAGGATTAAAAAAAAAAGACCCTAAACTCACCCTAAAATAACACTAAGCGAGCAGCTGTTTAAACTATAGAGCTGCTGCAGTTTAGAAGTTCATGGGGTGAAGAGTTCAGCAGAATCAAACAGGACCATCGTTTACACACTTGATGATATTATGAAGGCATAAAGGAAACTGCAGAGCGCGAGTGGAGGAGGAGAAGAAAAATGAAAAGAGGAATAAAAATCACAGGAATGGCAGAGAGCTGAAGAAGGTGCTCTGCAGAGAGCACTGCTGCTACACTCAGATTATGAGTGGCTCTGCTTAGCCAAAATGTCAGGTCATTTGCAGCAGATACAGAGACAAGCGCAGGCTAAGCTCAAGGTGTGCATTACCACATAACAATGGCTCTTCATCAGCCTGAGGATCTGAAGCAATTCTGGCTGTTACTCAAGGACAGAAATGAAAAGACCTATTAAGGATAATGTAGACAAACATGGACCCACTTAAAATTTGTCCTTATGAGTCCTTAAGAGAAAAACACCATAATGAGCTAGCAGAGAAAGCAACGCACGCAGCAGCCTGACACACACACACACACACACTTACACACTCAGGGCTTATCAAAGGAACTTATTATGCTCTTTTTCCAAATCAAGCCTGATCAAAAGGCCCAAATACATAATTGTGGCTTCAGTGTTCAATGGAAGGTATCACATGCTCTTCTTGTGTTATGAATGATGAGGCCAGCGTACCTCAATAAGAGGTCAGGGGCAGCCTCAGAAACTTGTAAAAATCACGCAAAACCTTCTCCCGCAGGATACGACAGGATGAGTCATTAAAAAGGAACAGAAACTTGGGGTGGGTGATATAACCTCAAAGTTATATCACGGTATTTTCTACAGGGAGATTCACTCGAAAGAGGCCCCGAATATTTTGTTGTAACTCCCGTTAGCAACCTGAACCAAAAAAAATAAACTACATACCTTGACGTATGTGTAATCGATTCCATTACATGCGATGCTGGAAGTGATTCTGCCGTTTTCTGCCAGACGGGGCTATGCACCCAGAAGCTGCAAATGGAGGTTAAACGATGCGCCGGCTGTCCAGCGCCTCATCGCTCCGACGCAGGGGCATCCCGGCTTGTTTGAAGCTCCTTATACTGAGGAGCACATTGCACATTGTTTCGTTCAGATTGCTTCGTCCTAGTGAGAGTTATTACAGAATATTCACAGCCTTTTTCGAGTGAATTTCCCTGTACTATTCAGGCGATACTGATATGATTTCACAATGTAAAGAAGAGTGAAAACATAACAGTAACAATAATAATAACAAAACCATGCAAAAAGAATAAATATTGTTTTACTAGTACCAGTATTGTTGCTACTGTGGCATTATTGTTGTTGTTATTATTATTATTATTATCATTATTATTATTATTATAGCAGCAACTAAAAAGTATTCTTCATTGGGTAAATACTACCACACTCTTCAGTACAGTAGCTACTTCAGCATATTCTTCAGGATAAAAGCAAGTTTTAGTCGTTCTGTCGTTTTTAACTTTTCACTCACCCTCAACTCCGTTTGGCACCTTCTACTTGGTGTCTAAAATAATAATTCAGTTTGCTATATGTCAAAAAAAAGAGCTCACTATTCCAGGCTTGTTAAGTTTATCACATTAGGTTTACTCTGTGCCTGCTGGAAGGGTTTTACACGCTGAGGTGTTGTTCTTCATCATGCTTAACAGTTTCCTCGTCCACCAGGCTAGAAACAATTGCCCAATCACAAGTCAGAATACTGTACAAGGTAAACAAACATACATTGCTTTTTTAAGAATTACATTTTTATTGGGCAAAATGATGGATTTTGGTAAAAGTGTATCTGCAGACCTTTCTTGCTGCTCCGCTGTACGTATTAATGACCAGCATATGTGAGCTGCAGCAGTCTGAAACCCAAAAGTGTCCAAATGCAAAGATGCTCAGCGACGCTGTATAATTTAAACGTCACACTTTCATGTGTGCGCACATTGGGATTAATCACAGACTGAGCAGCTAAACTTGCATTAACAGAGTAAATTGTTAACTGCTGCTGTAAAACAAGTTCACTGAAGTTAAATTTTTTAGGTTTTGTGAAGCTGACACTTACGAACCTTGTCTTAAGTGAGCGCTTTATGAAACAGGCCCCAGGTACAGGATGATATCTGCAAATAATACTGAGCTTTGAGTAAGAGAGGTTGGGAAATGATGAAGTGAATACACTGACAAACATAAAACCAGTCCCTTTTCACCCTGTTCTTCAATGGTCAGGACCCCTACAGGACCCCCACAGAGCAGGTTCTCAGTGCTGCAGTGAGACTGACGTGATGGTGGTGTGTTAATGTGTGTTGCGCTGGTACAAGTGGATCAGACACAGCAGTGCTGCTGGAGTTTTTAAACACCTCAGTGTCACTGCTGGACTGAGAATAGTCCATCGACCAAAAATATCCAGCCAACAGCGTCCTGTGACCACTGATGAAGGACTAGAGGATGACTGTGCAGCAGCAGATGAGCTACTGTCTCTGACTTTACATCTACAAGGTGGATCAAAAAGGTAGGAGTGTCTAATAGAGTGGACAGTGAGTGGACACAGAGTTTAAAAACTCCAGCAGCACTGCTGTGTCTGATCCACTCAGACCAGCGCAACACACACTAACACACCACCACATCAGTGTTACTGCAGTGCTGAGAATGATCCACCACCCAAATAGTACCTGCTCTGTGGTGGTCTTGTGGAGGTCCTGACCACTGAAGATTATAAAATGTGAAATGCCTGAGAAAACAGTACATCAAGATTAAAGTTAGAATAAATGTAACATCCAGAATGACTCACACTTGAAAAGTGGTGATGAAATTTTGAGGAAGATAAGCTTAAGAAAACTGACTATATACAATTACAGTACATAATTTAAGTTAATTACAGTATATAACTCAAAATCCTTAAAATATCAAATAAAAGTGTTTGGTATCTAAGATAGAGACTGTATAAGATTCACATTTATATATCAGTATTAAGAGAGTATATATACACAACCACACACACACAGTACTGATGCCTGTGGTGCATTAAATAAGATCAGTGCATCACTAATACATTACAAGCTCCTTTTACACTGTGTATTTCATTATGAAACAATTAATAGAAATGGTCTAAAATGAAGTGGAAAAATGTTTGTTCTTTTCGTTGAAGCATATTAACGCTCCTCCGTCTCTTATAAAGCCCTCACTTCAGAGATACAAGGTTTTCTTACACCACCAACTACATACATGTGAGTATATATACGCAGACTCATGTGAACACAGCTGAGCACCCCCCTGACCAGGGCAGCAGACAGGGTTCTATGTTAAGCCAGGGCATCCAGGTCCCATGATGGGCTCTATAAAGCCGAGAGCCTGATAATGCTCTAATACAATCAGCCCAAGCAACAGCCATGTGAGTCCCATCTACTGCAGGCACAAACATTAAACAGTACAAAACAAGAGATAAAAATACACCGCAGCATTCCTGAAGGAGGGAGGGACACAGACAGAGAGAAAGACAGAGAACATTAGGAAAGTTCTTTGGTATGCAATCAATATATGTGAAGGGGTTTTGTGGGGGGAGGGCAGCACGAGGACAAGGTTGAGTGTGTGTCGAGTGATTCTAGACTGAAAAGAAATGAACGCAAATGTGGAAAAACACCTGCGCCAGTGCAGGACAGCAGGGATTGAATTAAATGAGTTGGGATGAGAGAAAGAGAGAAGTGCGCACTTCACTTAACGAATGAGTGAGCGAGTGAGCATATGAACGAGTGAGTGAGCAAGTGTATGAGTGGTCAGAAAGATTAGACGGGTTTTCGTGAGACATACGAAATCCATTTTTACATTCTCACTCTTTATAAATACATATGGTTGTACGTAACTGTAAGGTCTTAACTCGTTAGGCCTTAATTGACTCATTAGGCCTGGTTAAGCAGATCAAGAATGGTCATTAGGAATTATCAGCTGCTAACAGCTAACTCTGTGCTCACGTGACAACCACAAGCTCCTTTAAACAGCTGGCTGAGGATCTGAAAATGAAGCTAACTGACGCCTGCAAAGCAGCGAAGGCTATAAATATTTTCAAAGTGCTTCCAACTCGCAACTTCCACAGTCTGAAATGCAAGTAAGATACAGCAGTTAAGGGAAACTGCTGAATGCAAGAGCAAGAACACTCTCAGATAGAACTGCCTGTATGCCAGGCAGAAGGCAAAGGCAAAGCAAAACCCCCATATGACAGAAAAGGACTAGCAGGAAGGTTTAGCTGACACAGGAGGAGTGGTGCACTGTTCTACTGTGCAGTGTTGCGCTGCTTAAATAAACACTATCTGGACGAAGAGTCATCAGAAAGAAACGTTACCTGCGACTTCAACCCAAATGTCAATGCCTAAAGTATACAAAACTAGATGAGCCAGAGCTGTTTTGGAAACTGTGAAAAATCTGAACGCTTTGGTCACAAACATTGAAAGTATGTTGGGGAAAAAGAGGAGCAGCATTTGTCAATTCTTAAGTATGGAGGTGGATCTATCACAGTTTAGGGTTATGTGGCAGCCTGCAGTAAAGAAAACATTGCATGAGTAGAATGGATTTCACTATATTACAGCAAATTCTGGAAGCAAATGTGACAGTTAGTCAAAAAAGTGAAGCCAGAAAGAGGCTGGCTTCTACAACAGGGCAAAGATTCAAATCATACCTTAAAATCCACCATGGACTACATCAAGAAACACAAGCTGAAGCTCTTGGAACGGCCCTCACAGTCTCCTCACTTGATCATCACTGAAAACCTGGGGGTAGATCTTAACGATGATGTGCACACAAGACAGAGAATACTGCAGAACTGTAAGTGTTCTGAAAGAGAGAGAGGGTGAAAAACTCCTAAAACACTCCTAGTTGGCTACAAAAAGCATTTGCAAGATGTGATATCTGCCAAAGGGAGTGTGCTGACTGTGCAAGGTGTACAAACCTTTGCACATGCCACAATTCCCATTTTATTTTTTTTACATTTTAAGATAATCAAATACAAAATAACTGCATTAACACTTGCAGAAAAACTGTGCAACTGTGGCAGGTGAGTCCAGACTTTTGTATACAGCTGCATAAGAGTGTAACAGTGGTTAATATAAACTTATACACTGTCATGGTAAAAAACTTCATCTCTCTGAATGGTACCTCTACAGAAGAAGGAAAAATGCAAGTAATGCAGGGCCTACAGGTCCTTTTAAAGTGAAAATGCTCACACAAAGTAACGAGAAGTCCTGTTTGCTGTAATATAGCACTATTTTCAAACAGTTTTTGAAACAAATTACTGTGAGAGTAACTTAGACTGGTGGGGTCCCACAGTGGGGTAGCCTCCTAAAATTATCAATGAGAAAAGTCCATATCTCACCACATAAGCTTGGTGTAAATAAGGTGTTTTTATACACAGATTCTGTAAAACATGTATGACTGAAGTCATTTCAATACAATATATTTCAATTTTATAATGCAGATATTTTCTGTTCTTTCTGTGTTGAAAAATATTTGTCACATTTGGCGCAGCCTCTTTCACCATTCATATTTATTTGAATGTACATGTTTTTATGTATTTAGGTTGCAAAGCTCATCTGATTTAAACAATAAACTTGCACTAAATTAACTGCTTGCATTGTTTTACAAGTCTTTTTATTCTTAGCATCTTCTAAAACTAGCCCCTCTGGTGAGGTAACTAACCACACCATCTATGGGGCAAATTGTAACATTTGCACTTACTCAGCTTTTGACTGAATTTCTTTGTTTCAATACAAATAATCAAACAGATATTACACTGTGATTTTATTGTCTCATTCAATTTTGCTTCATTAATTTAAATCAGATGCTGATGGAATTGACCATGCCATGGCTGGACTGCAGCGAGAAGTCACAAACTAAACCTGGGTTCTTCTTGTAACCAAGATTTAACTTTTTTTGTAAAACAAAACATTATAGTTACTTTGTACTTTTTAGTGTTTATTTCTGTCACCTTTAGGTCAGTAACAGAAATAACTGACCCCTCATAAAAATGATTTCATTACTAATTCATCAAATCCAAATATTCATCGTGAGCAATTGTTTCAATTCATTTCGCTTAGCAGAATTCATGCCCAGCATTTTGGATCACAGTGTGCAGCACACCAGATGGTCACTGAATGAGAGGCCAGTGATCTCTGCTTTACATAAATGTGGGGGTACTTTAAATTTTATAGTCATACATCTTTTTTTTACAGCTGTTGTTCTTTAAAGACCCATCCATTGGACAGCTGTTTAGAGACGGCGGGCTTCGCTCTAAAGAACTTGCTCTGTTTTGTAATGAATGTTTTTCAACAACAATGAATTTTTGTTTGACTGAGAGTCATTACGAGTTCTGGCTAACAAGCAGCACTATTTGGCTACACCAAACAGCCTCTGGGCTCCTATTGAAGTTGTTGGCAAGACAGAGAGATTATGAACTGGCTATACTTTGTATTAGTTGGACAGCATTTTTAAATCAAACCACTGTTTTATCTTCCAGCATCTCATGGACCTAAATGACTCATATTCCCTACGGAGCAGCAAGCTGGATTTATTTTAAGAAAAGTCAGGCTAAACTCTCACCCCATGCAAATGAGGGTAAAATCTGCATTTATTACATTAGTGAAATAACTGACATTATTCTTATACATATTTAACCCAGTCCTTTATATTCTGTGACTATTGTTAATTATGTAAATGATAATAGCTGTTTTGACTGATTAATGCGCTCGGATGCTGTGTGAAATCCATAACAACACGCACTGCGTCTAATTATATAGCATTGTGTCAGAGAGCCGACTGTGAAAACTGCTTGCAAGATTAAAAAAAACCAAGAGCTAATCAGGCCAGTTAGCTAAACAGTCATGCATTTATCTAGTGTACTGACACCCATCACCAAAATAGTCTCAATCTCTAGTCAACAAAGTTCGAGTGCAAGTTAAGTTCTTTTCTCTAAGCGCTTCTGAATAATAAGATGTTAAGGTTCATTCAGTAACAGTAATATTACAACCCAAAGTCAGCCATGTAGTCAGTAACAGGCAAAACGCTAAATCAAACGTTTTCTGCCAATGTCTCAAAGGACAAGAGCACTGGTCAAAGGGCACAGGATATTTTGAACTTCGGTGATAAGCCTCTCTTTGTCCATGTTTGTACCGGAAAATCATTGTAGGAATTTGGAACCAATGAAGTGACGGGGGGCGGGACTACCTAGCACCTCGCATCAGAAATAGAACCGGGGCGTCCGATAACACTGCAGCAAAGACCAAACACAACATAGTTTGCAGACAGTACAACCTACCAATACGACCAGTGTAGTTTGGATGTAGTTGCTGACCAAATTTCAGTGCGAAAAAGTTTAGGTAATAGGTTTGGCTCTTATTTTCACCTTGTGTTCAATATAATTGTAATAGTGGCATTTATGTGGTATTGCTTTAGGTCCAGATCACAAGATGTGGGGATAAAAACCCGATATTTCAGTTGAAAAAAACTCACATATTAAAATCAATATTAATTTGATATAATGTCTTCATGACGCCTTATAGACTAGAACAGTTCAGGATACGTTAAAAACAGTCATACTACCTAGTCAACCATGCATTATACGTATAGAAGACTGGGTCTCAACCCTGTAATTTTCTTTTTTTTTATAAATCATTTTAATAATTTTTTTCTTTTTAATATTTTGTATATAAGCAAAATATGTCTGCTACAAATGACGACACAAAGTTTGCTTTGAGCATCTACCGTTTATGAACAATTCAGCCAAAACTGACAGAACCCTATAGACGGGGATAACGGCACATTATAAAGAGTTTATGTAAAATGATAAATAAATTGCAGTAAATATATACTGTAGTCCTCAAATACAGCAGACTGCTAGAAAAATGATGCATTCTGGGAGAAACAGGCACAGCTTCTTTCCAGGAAGTTAAAATGCTGGATTTACAGTAAATAGCTGTCATTTGCGAACCATATTTGGAAAGTGTGGGCTGTTCTTTGTGCAGTCCTGAGCAGCCTGTTTCTGTATATTATGGGTGGAGATTCCCAGCATTTCTTGCACTGTTGTTAGTTTTTGTTAATTTGCTTTTATTTTTTCACCTACAGTTTATTTATTTCACTTAAGCTTTTTTTCTGTTTTAATGTGTTTTTTTTACCCCAAATATATCTTTCAAAGCATTTTACATGTTTTGTTATGAAAGCCAGTTTAATTCAATTTAACTTTGTCACAATACTCAAACAGAAGGATGGAGTTTTTATAAAACAGGCTACTTCTCTGGTGCCTAAACATGACATTAGACAACGACAAGAGTGTATGTCAGACTATATATATATATATATATATATATATATATATATATATATATATATATATATATATATATATATGTATGTATACAACAGACAATAAATACAGAAATACACGAACAAATAACACAAAACAGCATGTAAGCGGGAGAGGTAGCCCAGCTGGCGTCTCCAGTGTTGCCGAAAGACATAACAGTTAACTTGTTATGATTAACAGATATTTGGTTACTGTTGTCTTTGTAGTCTTAATGACTGATGTAAGTGCAGTAACAGCTGTAATGTGAGGTTCAGTTCAGTAAGACTGATAAACGGTGCTACGCTGTTGTGAAAAAAAATTGTGATTGTCCTCTTAACATCATAACAGTCTGCATGCACTGTCAAGCATTTGCTACTAGAAGCTAGATAGATTCGTTGTATTTGTCTATATCTTTACATGTAGTAAAACAGAGGGTCCTCAGACAGCCGTGGGTGCACATCAGAGCACATAGGATCTGTATATTAGAAATACAGTAAACAATTGTATTTACAAATTAAGTACTGTAGCTGTACAATACGTACAAAACTGCTGCCAGTAAATTAATGTACTTTTAACAGTTCAATTTTTTACAGCGTAACAGACTGACTGTAACAGTGGATAAAGACAGGCTTTCCAAGCCAAATACATACAAGAATATTAATCAGAATAAGTATGATTCACGAAAAGAAAGTGTCAAATGTGGCAAAATTTCTTTTGACCAAAAAGTAGAACAGAAATATCACAATAAAACTGAAATACATTTTATTCAATGGGAATTAATATGAATTAATATGGAGTTCTCATTATTTACTGTATGAGGTTCAGTTGTATCACTGTGTTAAACTAACTCTGCTGTGGGGAGGCTGTACTTTAGACTGCTTAGCTCTTACTCTGAGTTATTTACATGTTTCAAACTGGTGCTCTCCTATAGGCAACAAGAGGGAGATCGAATCAACATGAGTGGATTCTGTGACTTATTCACAGAACTCAGTAATCAAAAAACTCTTGAATAAACACTTAAAAAGTCTTCAATCCTGGGAACTGCCTGTCTGATTGCAGCCAAACACTGCAGATGATGTAGCTATGGGAGCATGAGAAGACACTAAAAGCACATTCTACTTGAACCTGTTTAACTACATAAAATATCCATGTTACACTTTGCCCTGCATTAGCTTGTTCCCTGCTCTCCCCCCACAAATCCTCAACTACAAACAGAACGCTCAACCTTAAGTGCATCTTTACTGCTGCAGAAGCCCAGGTGAGGCCTATGGTGACACTGGCCTATAGCACTGTGCCATAAACACTGAATAAAATATTATCAATGGGCTTTAGGCTCATCTTACTGTTTACACACATCAATGGATACAAGAGCCGTGCACAGAGGGCATTCAGACAGAAAGTAGATCAAAATCTCACAGGAGACACATATTGATGAGAAAAAGGGAGTGTGCTGGTGGTGAGGGTGCAGCTGAGCACCATGACGCTGTCTGATCTTCACTTCAAAGCACCTTTTCAAGTGTAAACTTGGTCAATAGGCTACATCCTAAATGTTGCCATCACACTCACTAATTAATCATGTTATATCGACTCGAGAAGTATATGGTTTCTGTCACTGCTATGTTCAAACAAGGTTTCTCTAGGCCTTGACAAATAGATAAATAGATAAATAAATAATAAAAAAATAAACTTAAACATAGCTGTGTTCTCTTCACAGGATGTTTTAACTTATTGTGACTTAAAAAAACAACAACAACAAAAAAAAACACAAACATTTCATTTGACCTAAACCTTTGTAAACAGTTGTTTGTATATAGCACATAAGGAGGACCATGTATAAATAAAGCAGGTACTTTATTTGAAGACTATCTACACAGAGGCATCATAACACAAGCATAGAATATTATTTCAAAAGCAATATATTAAAACATATGACAGCTTATGCCAATATTTACAAAAAGAGAAAGAGCCAGTGGCAGCTTTAGCAGGACGCTAGGAGCAAACAGTGCAATGGAAACATGCGCATTTGTAAATGAGGATTACTGTTGTCCTTTACTGCTTGTGCGATGTGAGGCGCTGCCACACTTTAAACTCTTTTACATACAGAGGTAGCAATTCAAACGTAATCCTGCAACATAGTCCTGCTGTAGGACAACACGAGGAGGAGGAAGACCTGCTTAGGACAGATTTCAGGTTGTTAGATTTAATCAGTACTGTATATCAAACCCCCTCTACTTCCTGCATCATGTTTGATGTGTGGCGAATTCTCAGGAAAGCAGGTAAAGCTTGTAATCCAAATATGTGAAGAATAAAGTGAGTAAATGTTGAGATTTTGCTTGCATTGATATTATTGGTAGCAGGTTTAGCTTTCAATATTTTTTATCCATTTACAATGGATTTTACAAAGGAATTCAATTTATACATGACAATGACTTTTTTACTCATGGAGGTTCATGTTGTGCTTGTGAACAATATTCCTTCAGATCAAAAAAATAGGAAATAAGAGCTAAAATTTCAACATCAATTTCATTTTTTAATTTTGTGGAAAGAAACAACCATATGTTCAACTTCAATTCATGTTAGTACAAACTCTTACTGCAATTATAATGAATCAGTTTGAATATAATTAACAATTCTAAGAAATGGGAAATTAAGTCTTTCCTGCCACAACATAATTCCTACAATTAAAAGCTGAATTTTAAGATGTTTTAATTTGATTTTTTATACATTTGTTTAGTATCAACATTTTCTAATAAAGAAACTTTGTTTCTTGATTAAAGGTTAAAAGCATCTTTACCAAACAATTTACCGCTATTTGCCAGCAAATTAAAATTCACTGCTCTGTTTCTGAGAATTTTAGTTTTCTTTGTTTCTTTGTTTTCATTTCTTTCATCATGTATTCTGGTAACCAACAGGAGCTATACTTGGTGTGGGTCTTTAGTACGTATGACCTCATTTATATGTGTATTTTGATGTGCTCTTGCCTTGGACAACAATGCTAATCACTGCCATTGTGACTTTATTAATAGTTCTTGTTTACTGTGCTGCACATTTTGTGTGGCGCAGCGCGGTTATTGAGAGTTTTGTGAATCTGGCCCAAAATGTAAAGTAACTGACTGATATATTGAATATATTGACAGAAGGGCCCTTAAACTAAAACATTTGGTCCATTTGTAACACTGTTATGAAGCACCATGCTTCTTTAAGCAGAGGCCTGGTTAGGAACATCATTTAAGATAGCATAATCCTTTATTAGTCCCACAATGGATATATATGTATATATATTAATTTGTACTTTAACTATTTGTAAATATAGACAGAATACTTCTATTTTTAGAGGGTATTTCTACTTGTTTCCTTCACTGATATTTACACATGGGGGAAATACGCACAAATATAATCACCATTAGCATCAAATTTTTATAATACAACTGATATGTTAAATGAACCTTTAGCCAACTGTGTCTGAACACATCGGAATTAGACCTCCGCATTTACCCATCCGTGCAGTGAAACACCACATACACACTAGTGAACACATGCACACACACACTAGGGGGCAGTGAGCACACTTGCCCGGAGCGGTGGGAAGCCCTATCCGCAGCACCCAGGGAGCAATTGGGGGTTAGGTGCCTTGCTCAAGGGCACTTCAGTTACGTACTGTCAGCTTAGGGGATCGAACCAGCGACCTTCCGGTCACAAGGCTGGTTCCCTAAACTCCAGCCCACGACTGTTCTTAACTGGGCCTCTGCATAATAAGTTCCAGTACTCAGGAGTGATGCTTCAGTGTTATAAATGGAACAAATATCTGTCACTTTAGTCTAATTATTATGTAATTTATTTCATAAAACATTGTCATCTTGCAAATACTGACACAAGCTGTTCATTAAACCGCACGTATTAAATTATTAATACATTATTCAGACTTCAGGTGTCATGAAAGGTGTACCTATGTCATGTAGGCAGCCCTTTTTTCATGCTCTGCATAACAGCATTTTCCTTGAAACTTGGATGTGGATGATCTTTTATAAAATATATAAATAAATAAAACAGAAATTTTAACAATAGAAAAAAAACTACCCCTGCATACCGCATCCACATCTCTTTAGTAGTGTGAGCTCAGCAAAGAGGCTTTCTCAGAGCAATATAAAGAGCCTGAAAAGAAAGTCATCATTCAACAAAAAGAGTGCACTGGGAAAGCGAGGAAGCATCCTACTATGACCCCAAACACCACGACTGTAATTTCTGCTCATAGCAGAGTGATCCATATCAATTTCCAGCATTTTCTCTGAAAAAGACATATCAAATATCCTGCAAGCCACAGCAACAATTCCGGCACTACAAATGATCTCAGGTTCACTATAACAGGCAGCTCTGCATTAACACAGAGGAAGTGGAAGCCCCTAAAGCTAAAACAGCGACTGCCACTTCTCTGTCCCACACACACATTACAGCCAACCAACTGCTAAAGAAGCTGAAGACTAATTACGTAAGAGCACATTCACCAACTTGTATTCACTGCACTGCACCAAATTACATATTCACTGTACCACGCCACCTTACATATTCACTGTACTGCACCACCTTACATATTCACTGCACCACCTTCCACATTTACAGTACCACACCAACTTCCATATTTACTGTACCGCACTAACTTCCATACTCACTGTACTGCACCAAATTACATACTCACTGTACTGCACCACCTTACATACTCACTGTACTGCACCACCTTCCATATTCACTCTACCGCACCAACTTCCATATTCACTGTACCGCACCACCTTACATATTCACTGTACCTCACCAACTTCCATATTCACTGTACCGCACCACCTTACATATTCACTGTACCTCACCAACTTACATTTTCACTGCACTGCACCAACTTCCTCATTTACTGTACCGCACCACCTTACATATTCACTGTACTGCACCACCTTCCATATTTACTATAGCACACCAACTTCCATATTCACTGTACTGCACCACCTTCCATATTTACTGTACCGCACCAACTTCCATATTCACTGTAGCGCACCAACTTCCATATTCACTGTACCGCACCACCTTACTTATTCACTGTACTGCACCAACTTCCATATTCACTGTACTGCACCAACTTACATTTTCACTGTACTGCACCAACTTCCACATTCACTGTACTGCACCAACTTCCACATTCACTGTACTGCACCAACTTACATTTTCACTGTACTGCACTGATTTACATGTTCACTGTACCACACCAACTTCCATATTTACTATATTGTACCAGCTTCCATACTCACTGTACTGCACCAACTTTTATATTTACTATAGTGCACCAACTTCCATATTCACTATAGCGCACCAATTTCCATATTTACAACACCACACCAATGCACATATTCACTGCACTGCACCAACTTCCATATTTATTGTATCACACCAATTTCCTTTTTTACAGTACCAACCAACTTGCATATTCACTGTACTGTCCAACTTACATATTTACCGTACTGCACCAATTTACATATTTACTATACTGAGCCAACTTACATATTTACTGTACTGCCCAGCGTACATATTTACTATGATTCATCAACTAACATTTACTGTACTGCACCAACTGTACTGCGCCAACTTACATATTCACTGTACAGCAAGTAGCTAGTTGACTAATTCAACAGATAAACAGATGCTATGTTGATGTACTAACTAATTATTTTGTCATTCCAGGACTACAAGCACAACAGCTCTTTATTAAACCTAAAGCAGCTGCTCATATGTTTTATTACGAGTGCCTGTTAGTTAATTTATCTAATGATTATGTCAGAACTTTCCTAATTTAACAGCAAAAAACTCTCAGTTCTTCCAGATTCCTGCTGCAAACTCTTTTCAGTTCAGCAGCGCAAATACAGTGAAGTGGAATGTGAACTCAGGTGTGTCTTTCACCACACCCACACACCTTATTACTGAGGCTGTGAAGCCCTTTCTGTCACATTCACACATTTGAGTCATCATCTGTGTTTTTACAGAAACTCTTTCCTCTTGTCTCATTATTAAACTTGTCCGTAGTTCATAGTTTTCATATTCCTTAATATAAAACAGACACATGGTAGGCGACGTACTAAGAATTGGATTAGCGAAATATTCTTTCATTATATCCAACAGCTTTCATTAAAATTAAAACTCAATACATTAGAAAGGGACGTGAGGTTTGGGAGGTTCACCACTCAGAAATACTATCAGCTCTTTCTTATAAAACTCATTTTAAAATATGTGAAAAAATGCAAGTCTTAACTAACCGCATTACATTTGTCTATGGATGTCCTCTGTAGTAACGGTCTAAAACTGTAACATTAATCATTTTTAACACACTAAAGCCCCTCTTCCCTCAGTCCCTACATCCCCTCAGAGTGTCTGTAAGTGTGCGTGTGATGTGATTCACGGCTGGAATGTGTGAGAGGAGGTAATGAAGGTTGCTGTAGGATAACGCAGTTCAGTCTTCAGGGTTTTCTGAACACTGCTGACTGGGCAGAAATGAAGAGCCGTCTTTCTATCCTTAACAGCCTAAACATGCAATAAAACTCATTCTTGCACACAAAGAGAATCTGTGCAGCTTGCAGAGTCTCCCCATGACTACATACGACATCTTTCAGGTCTCACACCATTACCATTACCTGCAAACATGCTCCACCAAAACTGAAGAGGCTGGAACTGAAAACATAATAACAACAATAACAACAACAATAATAATAATAATAATAATAATAATAATAATAATAATTTATTTAGAGCAATGTAAACCCCATTCATTTCATTTCCAAATCAGCCATTAAAAAACATTATACTGTGCTAAAGTCTTAGGCACTTAAGCACATTTATTTAAAATGATCTTGCTTGTAACACCATATGGCATTAGAACAAAAGCAAACTAACAAGTTTGGAGAACAAAAATTTCTTGTTTTCCAAAAAGTATCTTTTCAGCTAGGACCAAAAATAAAGTTTGGCTCCCAATGTTTCACCAACGCAATGTTTCAGCAACGAAATATCATATCTGTTAAATTCCCAGCACATGTAATTTAACATAACGTAGAACAGATTAACCAAACCAGGCTTTCGACAATAACTTCAAATAATACTGGGTTGCTATTAGGAGTGATTTAGCAATGGTTAAACAAACATATTTAGATAAATAACATCACTACTTATTGTATTACTGTTATTTATATTTATTGGAATATCAGTGCTTTTCTGAGCAAATAAACATTTACTGCCCAGATAAACAGCTATTTAAGTCTAGTTTTCTAGTTGAGGTGCCCAGAATGTTTGCACAGGACTATATATATATATATATATATATATATATATATATATATATATATATATATATACATATAGAAATTACCTCAACAGAAGCCTCAACAACTAAATATGATGTCAATTATTTAATGTGTCCACCCATTACAGTGTCAGTATACAGTACAGTGGGACCATAATACGGTATGTATCACTGTTTTTGGTCCAAGGTAACGGTACATTTTCAAATTTAAGAAAAAAAATCCCCACATTAGACTTTAAACAATTATTTTGCCTAACAAATTTTATTTTGACAAATAAAACTTTCCATTCAGAAAAATGGCAGCATGACTGACTAGGCCTGGTTTCTGTCTCGACTGTATGAAATCAAAAAGGGAACATTAAAAACATTAAAATTAAAAGCGCTTCTTAGCTTTGAAAACCTGTAGGAGCTCTGCCTTTTCCATTTTAAATGATTAAAGAGAGCTAGATAGGGTGTCTGTGTCCTTTCGTTTTCAATTTCTCTCTGTGATGTTTCATAGAGTTGGTATAATATTCTGCTGCTAAAATGTGTGTGGGAGAGGATATTGTAAATGCCACTGCACACCGGACACAACGTGTCGCATATAAATTGAATATAATACAGCGTTTAGCATCACTTATCACACGTTGCATCCCTTTACTACTTCTACACACACTTGCTGTTTTGAGTGAAAAGATGCGAGCTGAAAAAGGCTAGGAGAGTAACGTTATCAGAGGTAGTTTACCATTAGCATTTGTCTGTTTACCTAAAAGACTGGCTGTCAGAGAGCACTACCGTACGCTGAGGTAAGTCTGATAGGCTCCAGAGATGTTCTGCAGATCTGAATGTACAACGTGCACAAAGACTGCAGTGCAATAAGAAAGTTTTGGAAGTCATCTGAGAATAACAAGCATACTGTAATACTGGGCGAACAGGAGGTGTAGTGAATGATTTGACAATATACGGTTTGTAACATTGCATCTCTATTTGCCTTCATTACAGCTTCAGTTCTTGACTTATTTTCAGTTCTTATTCTCAGACTTGTTTTCTACATCTCCAAAGTTCTTAGAGAGAGTCTTAGAAGTTGGTTGCATTTTCTCCTTCTCGTGATCCACGTAATCCAAAACACATTCATTAATGTTGAAGTCTGGACTCTGGAGGGGTCAGCACATTGTTCTAAGAACACCAGCAGCCTCATTGTTTGATTTGCTAATGTTCTCTTCTCTCTTGACAGCTACACATCCTTTCAGACCTATATGGTTGTCTTGTATAGCAAATTGTATAGCAAACTGTCTTCTCACAGTGGAAGAAAGGACAAAAACACCTGTGAATTATTTCACATCATTATTTCAGCACTCCTGTTTTTTGAACACTGCTGATAGTTGCTGTTGCTGGCAGCAGCTGTTAGAAGAAAAATGTCCTCCTTGCTCCAGGAGCACACATGGCACTGCTCAGTGAGTGGCCGGTACCACAGTGGTGCAGGCCTATAGCCTCTAGCAGTTTACCACACGTCTGACTTTGTAGACCTGCTTCAGGAGCTAGTGCAGCAGGTCATTAATGCAGGACAGGAACACAGCACCCTCAGCAGCACACGGGTCACGCAGTCAGTGAAAGCTGACAGGAGTTGAATGATAAGGTGCTCGTGGTTCAATCTGGGCAATTCCCCGTGGCAGAGCAGACAGCACTTTGCTGGCCAACTTCTCAGGGTGCTCTCAGGACAAACACACTGCTAATAAATGCATCAAAACAGGGTTCACGCAGATGTCAAAGGGTCAGAAAGCTGTGGGGAGAGAGGACTCAGACGAATGAAACCCAGATCCAACAGATGAAACAAAGTCAACAAAAAGGCAAAACATGGACGAAAAGCGGCAGCCAAATGTGAACAGCGTACTGTTCTACTCAATGAGAACTGATGACAGCTTCACTGAGCTGCACTATCTAAGTTTTGGGAATCTGGAGACCTCTCTGGTGGAAATGTGTAACTGCATGCTGCGTGCAGAACATTCTGGATGTGGGTTGTGCTTTGGACCCCTTCCCTGCGCAGATGAATCTGATAAATGTGAGCGCGCTAAAAAGAATTCACTCAGTCAAAACTGAGAGGAGGTGAGTGAAGTATCTTCTACTGTAATTACATCCTCATCAGTATAAAGCATTTGCATTAATTTTGCATTTGAGACCTAAACATTGAGCCAGGTATTCATTTTGAGCCTGTGTGACATGAATGTGTAAACAGAAATCTAACTAACCTCTCTTTAAACAAACAGCAAAATACAAAATTACAAAATCACTATTTACTATTCTGCAAAATAAAAAGAAATGATGCACTATCAACAACTTACATCAAAACTGCAAGCATATTTTTTGTGCACTGAGGGCTGAGAAACAGTCAGCATTACTTCAACAGCTTTTTCTACAAAGGCTACAAAAACAAATAAATATGTTTTTACATAGGCACACAAGAACAAATGCATATTCTTGTCTCATTTCATTTTTTTGTTTAGTTATTAAATACTGTGACGTCCCATGTGTTGGTTTGTATTTTTACCCCTAACCCTTTCTTTTGAGTGTCACCTTGCCCTTTGGAATTGAGTTATAAGGGGTAGTGGTTGAAATCTTCCCCTATGAAATGGGACCCTCAAATAAAGAAGAGCATTACTTCATTAACAGCTACTAGCGCTGCTCTGTAGGCGACCCTGCCAGTCTGCGGTGACAGCAGAGGAGGGTAGAGTTCAGCTCCTCACTGCTGGACTTTAGTTACAATTAGGGAATCATATGCCTTTAAAGAGGGGGGATATGACAATTACTGATCATCACCCACCGCTAATTCTTCAGTGATATGAAACTGAAGTCAGCTATTCGCCAGCTTCTTGTTCAAAGTTTCCAGTTACACCTTAAATGGACATTCTGGCACTTCAGGCCAGGGCTATTTAAGGTGGAACAGGAAATTTAGCTAGCTAGCTACCCAGACAGTAGTGCACTACTATCGATATTGTTTTAAAGTTTGATATGAGGAAAAGGACCATAATACAGTAAAACTACATTAAACTAGGATAATACAATGGATATCATAATTTTTTAAGGAGAAAATACTCAGATTTGTGGGTTTCTTTGGTCGCTTGTGCAGCCGTTCGCCGGTTTGTCTTTTCTCCTTATATCACTCAGTTTGGAGTGTGACTCTGAAAAACATCCATTTGGAGGGCCATGTAGCCCTAACACTTCACCCTACCCCTCTATCTCAACAAGAATCGGGACACCCTACGCCTAGACGTGAACGCACAAAATGGAGGGCTATGGGCTAAGAGGTAGGGGCGAGGGGTAAAATGGAATTGGGCCTTAGTTAAGATATAAAACAAGGTTCTTGCTTTCGGTTGCATGTAGTTAGACACCGTGTTCTTAGTTGGTTCAGGACTCCAGGGAGCATAAAGTAGCGAGCTTCATTAGCCCAGCTGGCTACCAGAAAAACAGCAGAGCCTGAGCAGCCTGTGTGCTGTGTGTTTTCCCCGTTGTTGAACACTGTTTTAAGTTAAATTTCCTTTAAACCTGAGTTATGGACCGATATTTTAAGGTCTTAGTTTGTGTTTTGTAGCTGCCCTTTGGCCGAATGGTTAAGCTACTCGACTTCAGCGTGGGAGCAGGTTCAGTCCCAGAGCAGAGAAGCAGGCTTGTAACAGTTTGGCTGGTAATGTAACGATGTCTTTCTGGCGCTGGGTGTATGAGGTAATTAGATTCGTTCTGTCATCGCTGCTTTAACTGCGTTTAACACGATAACGATAAAAATACCATTTGTCATGCAGCCCTACTTTAAATGATATTTCAGGCTTTACAGGGCAAGTCTTGGCAACCACAATATTTTAGCATGCTTTTTTTTCCCTGACTCGGTAATTCCACTTTTCAATTCTAACAAATAAAGCACAAAAATAACAAAATAATCAAGCACTGAACATGTCTTACAGTAGCTGCACACAACAGACAGTATTTGACTGATGTCACAACTGTCACAGCTATGATATTGTTGATATACCACCAAGTAATGACAGCGGCCCAAGCGGACGCCCTGGACGCTCACAAAAAGTTTGTTTTATCCCCCTTATGGTCTGGATCAAAGGCAAAATCAGTCAGTCTTATGCTCTGTGGATTTTCTTTGTACTGTGCAAGTTAATTCATCATGCCTTCAAGTCCGGTGAAGGCGGTTTGGTGTACACTAGATCCTCCTCCCTAATGGTACAATCAGCCCCCCCCCCAAACTGGAGAGTGCCCCTGATGGAATGGCCTGCTATACACACAGCCCTGATGCCACAAGAGCCCAAATCCTTTCATGGTTTTGCATTTTATTCGTAACAATTATTTTCTTGATGTCATCAATTTAAAAAAACATGGATTTTCAACCAACAAAAACAGCTAAAACGCCTGTCCCTAGTTTACACTGCCTATTTTACCAGCTGCCTAGAAGTAAACTGACATAAATTTATGACTTTTTATAATTTCCACCCAATTTTCAGTGCAGAGTCTACATCAAAACACTACGTTCCTGGCAGTGGACAAAAGACAATGAATCACAAGATGCAGACAGCTGCTGGCCAGCAGGTAATGAAGTTAAAGCGCTATTTGATAATCCCTGTCCTGGGAAGGCCTTACACTGCTGTTAAGCGATTCTCCTCATCAGACACACCTAATTCAGCTCATGAAAGGTTTTGTAATTAGCTGATGAGTTGAATCAATGTGTTAAAACAGAGACACAGCATTCCAGGCCTGTCCAAAGTTTGCTTTAAAAAAAATGGTCCACTTGGCGGCCACCTTGGTAATGAACCCAGATAATTATTTCCACTCATACAAAGATCATAACGAGGGAGGGCTGTTTCCACTTTACCAGCAGAGCCAAATGGCTCTTTTTATTGAAGGGTGGGACTTTCCCCATGAACAGATGCCATGTTGAGCATTACAAGCTTTCCCTTTTCATTTTTCACCCAGTGAACTCTCCTCTATACCTTTATATGGCTTACATTAATTAGCATGGTTCCTAAACCATCACCCACTCACCTCATATCACGTCAAGCTCTTAAATAATCTCAAACACACTTGCTTTTGTGGTTTCTAACACTGTATGACATACTGCTATCTATAAAATTGGACAAAAACAAAAGTAGCAGCCATCTTGAAGCCTCAATGTTGTCCATTCTTTTGGCTGAACCATTGCTTTGAAGCCTCTTCTGAAGAGACTGGCATTGATCTGAAACAAAATCAATGAACAGTGCATCCATTCATAGAGGTTTCCCTGAAGAATTCATTTCTTCACTTTACATCTCCTTAAGCCCAGTAAATCAGTTATGATCTGCAGGAGTTTTTCCACACACTGGCCACATGACCCACAACCTAGAGACTCCAATCACTACCAGGCTCGACGTCAGTTATGAAGGTCCAAGCTTAGTTCTCTTGGAGACGGTCACTTTATTACTGCTCTGTCCAGGTGTAATCCCTACTTCAGCTTTTACATGATCCGAGTAAAGTAGAGAAAGATCAACAAGAGCATTTCATCATTGTGTGTAGTGCCATGAGGCCCAGTCACATAAACGGTTTGTCAGTGAAATTCTGTCAGTAGAATTTCACCTTGCTGAGTAAAAAAAAAAAAATGCATAGAGTTCAACACAAATTCGCACCCTTGACCAACAGCATAGATTCTTTGGCCAGGTTAACCTCTGATTGGGGTTTGGAAAACCAGCACTGAAAACCCAAAATGGAGGAAATGCCAAATTTAGCAGTCTAATCACAATCCTTTAAACCAGTGGTCACCAACCCTGCTCTGGAGATCTTGGATCCAGATCAGTCCACATATTTAGTTGGATCAGGTGTGTTAGTTCCAGGCTGAAGCTGAATTCTGCAGGAATTGGGTTGGTGACCTCCGTTTTAGAATTTTTAAAAAAAAATTATTTGAAGGATGATACGCAGTGAGTCGTAAGACTATATTATAATTATCTATGCCTCTGTGGTTTTACTGTTTCTGGTAGATGAGCTTTCTAACTGCTATGTTAGCTGCTTGGCTAAGCAACCATTAACAATGCCAGTTATCTGTGCAGACTTTGTTCTTGCGAGAACATAATTATATCTGGAAATTATGTTTACTATGTGATTTTACTGTTTTAGGGTCTGAGTTAGATTGACTGCTAGATTGCTAACTGACTGCTAACTGCACCAAAAGGAGGGATTTTTGATGTTGCCAAATTCTCCAGTAAAGCCTTGGTGATGCAAATGTGGCTGCAGCTTTATAGTAACTGTAGTGCTATTACTAATATCATCGTCAGCCATGACAGTTATCTCTGCCCTTTTGCACACAATATTATTTTTAATACAATATAGTGCTGGTAGTACTGTCTGTCTAGTATTTATTTAGACTGCACCGCACTGTACTTTTGTACTGCTGTGTACTGAGAACAGTGCTGTGTACTGAGAACATATTTCTGGTATAAATCTGTTATAGTGACAATGAATCTAAATTGAACTGACTACTACTAATACAATGTGTGCTTTTCTGTGGATTTCAATAACAGGCCTGTCGTCCCTCCAGATTATTCTATCTGACTTGTGTTCCTCTTATTAAAAGTTCTATTTTGAAACTGACACATTAAAATACTTACTTAGATGGGAATTATTTTACTTTTAAGTAGGTACTGAGTTCAAGTTTTTACCTATTGAATAGTAGGAATTACATGAATAATACACGATGCTGCCTAATGAGTGACGGACCAAACCAGGGCACTTCCAATAGGGGCTTTACATTTGCGTTGCATGCTTTAAAAAGAAACAGCTGCATAAATTTACAACACTGTGAAATGTTGCTTTTACCTTGGCTGTAATAAAGTGGTTCCTTCATTTCTTCCCACACTGGGACACGAAATTTGAATAATGCAGACTTTCAAAGTAACTTAATTACACACCTGTAAAAGATGTTTGTGTGTTTGTGTAAGAGATGAATGTGTGTATTTAGCTCTTTATGGGGACCAAACATCTTCAGGATGATGAAAACAGCAACATTTTGTGATTGGGGGACTTTTAGTGCTCTCCATAAAGAAAATGCTTTTTTCACCCCAAAAACTGGAGACTTTATAAAACAAATGTAAAAACCACCAAAGCTGATTATTTATCAGTTGCAGTTAAAGTTAAATTCCATTGATTTTTAAAATGTCTGTATAATTAAATGGTTAAGAAACAGGTCATTCAGAGTGGACTGTTCTGAAATGCTCCTTTCTAAAGAAATTTGTCAGAATTGTTCACACTGGTGTTGATAGGAACCAGACAATGAGTTTAACACGTCTAAAAGATCCCTCACATAAAATTATCACATGAAGTGGTTAAGAATACGCTGCCCGATGTCTGTACCATTACACTTTTGAAATAAGGTTTCAGTCTGAAGCATATTTTTTAAAAAGAACAAGACATAAAAAGAAAACATTCTTTCCAATTTAAAACTATTTTACCATCATCAACATATAAAAACTCAGAAGACACGTGTAGGTTCACTGGTGGGTTGTATAGTAAATGGCTACATTTGCATTGCAGACATCAAAATAACTGGTTCCTATCACCACCACTGTAAAGAAGAGTTGGTAAGTTTATCCACAATGAAGCATTTAGCATCAAACTACTCTGACTACTACTAAAATAGCTGGGGCACAGCAGCACAGACAAAAGCCCTATTGGGATGGAACTACTTACACATGAGAATGTAGGTCAATGTCATTTTTACAGCCATTTCTCAGTGATCTTAGTCCCGCCCAAATCTGCAATGACAGTCACTTTTATGAACTGTGCACTCTTGTGTGAGTAAAGATTCAGACTTCTTTTACTTTTCTATAAAACGAGCTGTAGAAATAACCTCAGGTTATATGATCCCCTTTGGAACTGACATGCTGGTAAAATGCGAAAAAGGAGTGGAGGCACTTAAAGAAGTGTTTACATGTGTTCTCTGTGGCTAAAGTCAGGCCAATATGTCCTCAAGTGTACATCTCTGAACTTCAGAACACAAAAAAATCACAGAAAAAGGTTGATTTTATGCAGTGATGATTGTTGGCTGTAAATTCCCAAGCTAATGATAATGCTAATTAGACAGTGCATTCACTTAAGACAGCACGACAGATGGTTACGGTATAATGGCTCAATTAAATGTTTTGACATGTTTTCTGCTCTTTTCTGGAGTAAAGGCTGTAAGTAAATCAAGCAGCCACTCCAATCTGTGTCATTTCTTTCATCACCAATATTTCTTCTCTTATGCAAATTATTCATAAACATTACAGACGTTCTATGGTAAACGGCATCACCCACCTCCTCATGTAAAACTAATGCTGAGTGAACAGTGCTTAATTCATGGAAGGGGGGGGTAGAAGAGAAAGTGTGAAAGGGACTTTTGAAGCTTTTGAATCGAAACATCAAAAACGTTGTTAAAATGGAGATGAAGAGGAGGGGAAAAATGAGAGAGAGAGAGATCAAAAATGAAATCAGCATTTAGAAACTCAATACATTCACATATCCTGCTCCTATTTACTCTATGAGATTTACTGATTACAGTCAGATATTATGCAGCAACCGAAGGCTGGGACACTGGAGGCTGTAATGCTTTCAGATTTGCTTTTCTGCTTTAACAGATTTACTTTCCTTCTGCTCTTGATCAGATCAAATGCTGAATAGGAGAGCTGTGATTTACTGAAATGATTACATTCAACTAAGACTGTGCTCCAAATGAGAATTTCTTGCTGTTTATTCTTCAGACGCGTAAATTTAGCATCATTTTTTTTTCTCTGCCTGCATAAATACATCCTAAAATGATGCTGAAACACTTTTTTCTATAAAATCAAACTTTTAAAAAGCTGGAGCTCAGAAAGGAGACACCCATAGAGCACAGATATTACCACTCTCACATCAAACAGTCTCCAGTTTTCTCTATTTTTACATTTTCTTAATATTCATCAAACACCCAACCACAAACATAAATTGTCCGGTGGCGTGTCTAATTTTCGGAACCATTTTAGCAACATTTCCCTCAAGTCTCACATATGATCTTGGTTTAGGAGTAAAAAGCCCTTTATCTCGCCTTGTTTTGAACACCATGTTAGATGTTTTAAGACCGAGGGCTTTATTCTGTGGTGTTTCTGCCCTCGGACAACAACAAATGACTTGTATTCTTCAAGTTAATCAGAAATCTGAACATTTGCAGCAGAGTGGGCGTCCTCTTTACCTTCTGGAGACACTTTTATAAGGAATTTATCTGCTTTCAGACTTCAGGGCAGCTTTAAGTCATCCTTGGAATGCAGTTATACACATTCTGAACCTCTAGCAGGACATTCTTCAAGAAGCACAGCAAATCTGTCACACTATACAGCTGGGAACTCACGTGGGCTGAAAGCTTCCCCTGGTATCTATGAGAAGAATGTGAGTGCAGATACAGAAGTGTAAATGAGTATTCACCAGAGCACATTACTTTCATTAAAAGCTGTCAGGGACAACCTGCAGCAAAAGCCTTCTAATGGAGCTAAATATCAGAAATATCAGCTAATAATGTAGAACTTCGAGGATGTTTTAGATAGCTTTACCTGTACATTTAAAGGGCTTTCAAATGCAATCATCAAATAACTTAATACTAAAGTTATGCTCTTAAAAAGACGATTCTTCAAAAGGTTCTTTAGTAAAGTCAATGCTTCTATATAAAACCATGAACACTCAAAGAACCCTTTGCATAATTAAAGGATTCTTTGCATTGTAACGATGGAGAATGTGTTGTGAATAGTTCTTCATCAAACCTTTCTGAAAAGGGTTCTATATAGCACCAAAAAGGGTTCTTCTATTGTGAGGATGTGAAGCTTGTAACAACAGTAGAACCACTTTTGGTGCTATGTAGAACCCTTTTCATAAAGGTTTTATAAAGAACTATTCTCCGTCAGTTTGAAGAACCTGATGCAAAAACCCTTTTTCTTACCATTTTCTTTACTAAAGAACCCTCAAAAATATCATCTTTTTTAAGAGTGTACAGCACTGGGCAAGAAGACCATTCAGCATCCACTCTTTACCTTTATTACACCTTCCATTCTTTTCAGGACAAACACTTTCAGATTTTCTGCAAGGAATCTGCAGAGATATTTTTTACACTCCTCCAGTTCAGTCTTAGAAGTTGGTTGCATTTTCTGCTTCTCACAAACCAAATAATCCCAAACACATTCAGTGATCCTGACGTCTGGACTCTGGGGTGGTCAGCCCATTGTTCTGAGAGCACCAGCAACTTTTCTGTTTGATTGCAAATAATCTTTTTTTTGTCTATTTATTTTTAATATCTTTTAATAATTTTTAACTCCAGTTTTGGAAACTTTTTCCCCACCTATTTTGTTTTCGACTTCCTCCATTCCTTAAGCAAGTGGATTATCTTATATCTAATTAATAAAAATAGAAACTAGGACTCCCAACAACCTCCTAACAAGACCTGGGCCCACATTCACGAAGCTTCTTAGAGTAGGAGTGCAGATTCCTCTGTTATTTACTTTGACTTTACTGAGTGGAACAGATCCTAATCTGAGATACTTTGTGAATACGGGCCCTGGTAGACCACCAACACTGTCGCCATCAGATAAACAGCACTTAAAGCTTTCATCTTTGAGAGACAGGAGAAAATCAAGTTGCTTCAGATCTGAAAACATCCACAGGTGTTTCTGCCCGTCCTTCCACTGTGAGAAGACAACTCAGCACTGTGGGTCTGAAAGGATGTGCAGCTGTTCAAGAAGAACCTCACTGAGAAAAGGAAACAGACAAAGAAGAAGAACATTTGCAAAGCATAAAGTGCAACCAACTTCTAAGACTGAACCCTGGAGATCTGGAAAAGTAACCCTGCAGATTTCTTTATAAAACTGGAAGTGAGTCTCCTGAAAAGAATGGAAGCTGAAGTTTAATCAAAGTCTGGACATGCCAGCAGGTCCCGGCCACTTAAGAGGTTAAGAAAATAAGCTGACACCCCCCCTTTAAGACCCAACTGAGGTTCTGCTCTGTCCCAGGGCAATGTTTCCTTGTCTGAATGGTACTGACCTCCTGTTACCTGAACTGTGCTAAACCACATCAATATCACCTCTCTGGTTAATACACACCGTGCAATATATCATAACTGCTACTGCAATAACTCTCACTGTACACTTTAGACTGTAGATACTGCTGATATTCCTAGTTATGTTTATACTCACTGTGTTGTAGACCACTTGGTGCAATACCTGCTCTCATGTAAATACAACAAATTTGCCTCATATGCTGTGTAAATATGCAAATAGATATACTTTTATGTCTACTCTCTCATACTTTACTCTAACTTATGTCTAATTTTTCATTTCCACTTAATATATGTTTAATGCGCAATTATATGTCTTGCTACTGTAACACTGCAATTTCCCTTCGAGAAAATCTATCTATCTCTGTCTGAAACAGGCAGGCATTATTTTGAACACCTGTCACCCATGGCCCATTACATTTTTCTCTCTTTCGCTGTTCTGGCACATTTGCTTTCTTTCAAAATTTGCTAAACATCATGAGACAGAAATACAGATTATTATTTTGTCCAGATAACACCAACTGTCATTTATCAATGTCATTTATAGCTGAAATCTATTAGGATTATAATTAAATAAATTTAAAAAATGCACTGTGTTTAAATGAACTTTGAAGTCACTTTAAATGACTTTTTTCCCCATTTTCTTCCTCATTTAACAGGACACCAAAACAATTGCATAAATGAATACATCTCTGTATTGATAGTAGGGAACATTAGGCAGGTGAATGGCACTAATATTAATAATAGACCAATAATAAAAACATACTGACACAGGACAGTGGACAAGTCTGTGTCTAAACTGTTTGAGTGTCCTTTAAGAAAACTCATGAATATCTCAGTTTGAGCTACCGAGTCTATTATTTTCACTGTAAAAGTCTTCACACATGCCCACTTTTTAAAATGATTCAAATATTGCTTTAAGCCTCTTACACTGAGGGTTTATATAACAGGCAGAAAGCTGAGAACAGGCTGCTGCCAGCTCTAGGTTATGTTCACGCATAGACCTTTCCAGCTCAATCTATTCTAATACAGGTTATGTGATGGGTCAGATTTACATCACAATTAGTCCAGTGACAGACAAAACATGACAAAACTAATTTTTTGCTCTGTGCATACGTTTTCACAGAGATAACGAACTACAGCACTGACTGTAGAAACCAATAAAAAACATCAAGAAGCTGAACAGAAGCAAATCAGAGTGCTCTGAACACCAAAAGTAACTATTTATAACACCTGATCTCATGAGGATCTCAGAGGTTGATTCAGAAACAGTTTCTAAGCAACGGGGAATAAAGCCTGGCAAAAGGGATTTAATATTAGATTTGGAAACCTGGACGGCTGGTCAGTAAGAGGAAAGGGACGGTTTTTGCCAGGGAAGAAAAATTAGACAAATATAGCTCATTCCGTCAGTTTTTACTTGCCAAAGTTATGCTCTCACCAAGAGTGAGAGCATTCAATTCAATTCAATTCAACAAATCTACTGCAACACTCTTTATAAAATGTTGTCATTAATACAAACGTATAGGTTCATATAGTTAGCCATGATTTAAGACCAGTCAGCTTTACAACTCTTATACTTATCCCAAGCACTATCCAAGTCACTAAGACATCAACATGAAAAAATTAGTGGTGTCAATCGATTAAAATAATTAATCGAATTAATCACACTAATAGGTTGTGATTAATCATGATGAATCATGAAGTTTAAATAGTATTTTCTTGTATTTTTGGAAGGAGATAAAACAAAAGAATTCATGAACTGTATGGCAGTAAAAAGGAGTGGCTAAATTGTGCTTCTGCTCAATTTACATCCATCAATCATCTAGATCCGTCAATCTGAAGAACCATTTAACAATGCAAAGAACGCTTTAATGATAGAATTGGGTTCTTTGAGTGTTCGTGGTTCTATATATAGAACCATTGTCTTTTCTAAAGAACCCTTGAACCACCTTAAATGATGCAGCACTAGCATTCTGGAGCCGCAGGCGAAATATGGCTCTTATTTTTTACGGCACTTATCAGCTCTCAGGATCAGCTAAGTTGAGAGCACAATTAAGAGAAATATCCTCCGATACTGATACATAGCCGATCGATCCTTCCACCTGTAGTACAGATTCAAATTATTTTCATATTTTCTTCTTTACCTGCAAAGACATCCTTCAGTTCATCCTACTGAAAACTTAATTCTAATGTTGCAATATAATTTCTACTCATACAAACGGAATTTTTACATTAAACTAAAATTTTGTCTTTACGTTAAAAAATGTTTTTACCAGTACTAACGTTTTCACTCCAAACTGAATTTCCAATTAATGCAAAAACTGCCTTCTAAGTGTTCATTAAAACAGCTTTTATGAATGAAACATTTCTAAACACATTCTCAGGCAGTATTCACAGTTACAAACTGAGCCTTTCCTCCTTTGGGCATAGTGTGCGAAGCCTTGCCACATTCAATTCACTCAATTACGGCGTGAAATTTGGGGGGGGTTTGCCAAGTGCAGAGACAATCCCTCTGGAGCAACCTGGGGTAAGTGCCATGCTCAAAAGCACAATGGCAGTCACTATCAGTTCAACCTCATGACCTCTTGAATAACGGCCAAATTGTCTGACTGCTGGCTACAACCACTTGGACGTGTACTGGACTCAGACGTCATCGCGAAACTCATGACAGTTGGCATCAAACTTTAAATAACGTTTTATAAGTGCCTGAGAAGAGGGCATAGAGCTGTTCACCTCACATTAACCTCACATCATCCATACCCGTCTGGTTTGGTTCCTCTACCTCAAGAGAACAAGCCAAACTCCAGCGCATAATCAGGACAGCAGAGAGGATCACTGAATATAGTACAGGGTGATGAAGCACGCTGGCAAAATTACAGCTGACCCCTCTCATCTTGGACATTATCTCTGCCAGCCACTTCCCTCTGATAGAGGATTCAGGCCTTCAAAACGAGCACAACCAGACATGCTAACAGCTTTTTCCCAGAGCTGTAGAACTCATTATGTCTCACTTTAAACTCAAACTAAACCTAACAAACTTCCCTTAATGTACAACAGTACAACTCCTCTGTAACATAATGCTTATGTGCAAAACTGTACAAATGTATACACTTAAGTGTTTGAGTTTTTTAGTAGACATAGATGTAAAATGTATACAACAATGAAACATCACAGACAGGACAACACCAAAAAGAAAAAAGGGGAACAGGAGCATAAAAAAGGAGAAAGGGGTTGTCTGTGGTTACAAAATACGTTGCAAATACGTTTTCACTCAATCAAAGTTGGTATGTCATTTTTTCTAGTACATAAATTTGTCATTCCACCCAGTGTTCTGTTGAGGGGGGGTCAATTTTATACCAATTTCGTGTTATTGCTTTTTTGCTGGCTGTCAAAAGTATTCTTGTCAAATATTTATCATTACCCATAACACGTTCATCTATATCTCCATGGTACATAACTCTGCATTCTTTAGGGACTGAATAACCCAAAATGTCTTTGACCACATTGTATACATTTTCCCAAAAAGAGTACAGTTTAATACATTTCCAAAAGATGTGTATGATTGGCCTCCTAATTCCCAACAAATGTAAATTTCATATCACTCTATAATATTCTGTATATGATAGTTATTATATTACAGGTCTACTCAGACTTGCAGTATGTACAGTATGTAAAGATATTCATATCTGCAAATATACAGACATTCACACATCTCTTAAGCTCCTCTCACACTGGCCCTTCATTATTATTCTGTTGTATTTATTGCATTTTTATTTTATTTCTCTCTTAATTGTATTTGTCTGTGTGCTTGTCTGTTCTGTTCAGCACGTTACACATCATACATTTGCGTACTCAGTAAAACAAACTCCTCCCATGTCACATACTTGGTGAAACAAAGAGATTCTGATTCTGATTCTCTTCCCTGTTTCGTGAAAGTTCGCCAGACGACTGTGATGCTCAGTTGTCAGTTGACTGAACTCACTGCACTCTTATATGATAGTCAGATCTGTGAAATAAAAGGGGCACTGCTACACAAACATAAAAAATGCATTCATTTAATGTGTTTTAGTACGTCAACTAAAACAATAACAGCACAAAATAGGCTAAAGCCACTGTAGTTTACTCTAAAAATCATTTGACTAGCAGTTAAAAACAACTGCAAACAATTTTAGTAAACTAAACAAACAATGCAATTCAATCTATGAAAAAACAACAGAATTAGACGGCATGGTCTTTTCCAATGTTTTCCAATTATATAAAAATAAAATATATATAAAAATCCTAAAACTGATTTTTTTCTTTAAAAACTACTAAGCTGCATTTTTGAAATACTCTCTTACGACAAGCATCTTAAAGTAGTCTTTCATGCTTAAACTACTCAAAAACAATTCCCTCAGAAAGAACTACACAGCTAAGACATCAGACAGTAAGAGTGAGTGCTGTTTCAGGACAGATCAGCTACAGAATTGGACCACACTCATCCTTTTTCCCCATCCAATACCCAGTCCAGCATGCCCTGCTGATATTGGCCTGATACTGATACCTGCTATCAGATGGTGGAATCAATGCATTTGTTTTCATGTAGTATTACACACTGCTGACTAGCACTGACTGTGCATTAGCTTTTCATAAACTAGTTAGCTAAAATTCAAAAACAGAACAGTGAGGAATATCAACATTAGAAATAAAACAAAACGCAGTTTCCGCTTGGAATGGTATCAAAGCAATGGAAGGCATGGTTAAAAAGCCATCTGTCCAAGCTGCTACTATGGGCCACAGTGAGAACTCTCAGGGCCACTAAATATGCATCATCAGTCACAACAGACAAATTACACAGCATTCTGCCAATTCTGACACAGGCCAAAAAAGAAAGTTCTGCAAGGCAGCACTCTCAAACCACAACAAATGGCTTGCAATGGGAGCAAAAAAGACCATATATATATATGAAGGGTGGTCTCTTTTGCTCCCATTGCAAGCCATTTGTTGTGGTTTGAGAGTGCATTTTCTGCTTCTCACAATACAAATATCAAACACGTTCACTTCGAGGTGGTCAGTCCATTATTTTAAGAACACCAGCAGCTTTACTGTTTGACTTACAATTGTTCTTTTTTTTTTTTGCTATTTTCTTCTCAGTAAGGGCTTCTTGACAGCTACGCATCCTTTCCAAATCTCATTTTTTCACCAAATCTGATTTTTTTGTTTGGCTGTTCACATTATATTTTAAATGTGATCTGTATGCGACATCAGTGTGAACAGATCAGCTCCTAAATTGAGCCACATGCACAAAAGAACAATGCTTTACATTGCTTCATGTAACTGATCTTTGACGCTGCAGCCTCGTTCTTCTACGGCCGTGTTTGGTCATTTCGTTCGAGGGTTTTTGAATAAATCTCTTCTGATTTTTTGGCACAGACACATCACCCCAAATGTTTATGAGCTCTCAGCAGCATGAAACTATGACGAATGTCGAGTTGGACTGACATAAAAGTCAGATGAATTTCGATCTGGCTGTTCAGACTGAGTCACACTGCCGCATATCGGATACGTATCGGATTTCAGTACCACATATGAAAGCGTCTCAGATTGGAATTGAACATGTCAGATTCAGTGCGTTTTTTGCTGTTCACACTGACACACAGACACACATCTGTGTCACATATGAAGAAAAAGACTTAATTTAGGCCACTTTTACCTGCTGTGTGAACAAAGCCATAGTGTTAGGTTTTCCTCTCACTGTGGAAAGATGGATTGTGGATTTTTTTTTAAGATCTGAAGCGAGAGTGGAGCTTGATTTTCTCCTCTCTCTCTAAGATGAAAGCTTTGAGAACTTTTTATCTTTTGGAAACTCACTTCTCTCATTTCCTCCATTTGACTTAATTATGCAAGTGAATTATCTGATGTTCAGTTTCCTCAGAGGTATCTTCTGAAAAGTGAAGAACTTGTACATAATGTCCAATTTGACAGGAAATTTAATAAATGAAGGATGTTTTCTGACTTTTGCACACTGTGCTTTGAGTTCTGTTGAATACATTTGTGGACTGATGATGAGAGTAAAGCTAGTCCTTGAAAGCATCACTTTGTTTCAACCAAAGTTATTCACTTTTGATCATGAGAAAGCTTTGATTTATGAAAGCAAATCTCAGATTTGGTCAGGATGCTCACAAAAAAAATGAATGATTTGCTAGAGGCTACTACGTGCCGTAGCCATCTGTGGTATATAAGTACTGCAAAGGTAAATATTTCGATAACAATTAGCAAACAATATGCTGAGAAGCCGTATAACAAACAGCAAACTTTCATAAATAAAAAAACAGGGTATGAATGTAAAAGTAAATACACAGGTTGGCTATTCAACTGCAGCGCAAAAACTAGTTGTTTTTCAATATGTTTCATCTCAGATACCATAAATTCATATTCCCTCACTGTCGGCTCTTTTTTCTCACTTCCTCTCTTATACCCCCAATGTGTGTACAGACATGGAAGAAGAATGACTAATGCTTCTGCTTCTCCATCTCTCCACCTGTGTCTCTCTCTCATTTCCACATATAGTGTATCTGGACTTCGTACATGTTCTCTATCTCCCTTTTCTCTCTCTCGAACTTGATAGACTGGCACAGCACCTCATCTCTTTCGCTGCCAAGCTCAGTTATGACTGCTTTGCTGCCATAAATCTTCAGAATAAACTTGCTTAATTGGTGTAAAACCACTGCTTCCTTCATTTCCCATCCAACAGACACATGAAGTGAACTCTATGTACTGGGACAGCGACAGGTGCTATTAACTGCAAAAGTAGTAACTACTTTGGAGTATAGTAGAGTACTAGGTAAGGAAGTAATCATCCTTAAGCAGTGTTGGAATAGTTAACCAAAAAAGGAGTCCATTACAAATTAATGGTGGGTGGTAAGGACAAAAAATTATTTTTAAATTTGACAGTTTTGGAAAACCTGAAATATTTTTAATGTGTCAACTGTTCAAAACAAACAATACGTACATAAACGTACGTCAGTGCTGATTCATGACAAAAACAGTTCTGAATTTCAACAAAGCTACAGTTGTTTTTTATTTGGCAGTTTTTTTTCCCCCTACACTCTGACACCTGAACAGGCACCAGGCCCAGATCATCAAACAATCAGCCCCTTGGCACAAATGTTTGGTGGGCCTCTATCTGCCTACCTTGTTTAGGTTGCCAGTGATTTTTTAATCACAGCAGGTTATATGACGGGTTATGCAGCGCGTCTATGACAGCACGTCACACCTATAACCGCAGTGTTTTTTTTTTTCTAGTGAAGACAAAACAACAGCTCGATTATGCACACATTAAAAACAGCACAGGTTAATACAAACCCAACAACCAATGCAACGCTTCCTTGTGAAGCATCCGTTCGCTCTTCATAAGCAAAACATTTAAATCAATGAAGACGACATAAATCAGGACAGGACAACTGAGACGCGCCTAAAGATGGAAAAAAGAAGTGAGTTTAAAAACCCAGACTGTCAATCATCCCAGCTGAAGCACACTGCCACACTAGACACTGAAATTATTACGTTTTTTCTTTCATTTATATCTCACCTCTGATGACAGATCAGATCACTCACTGCCAACATAGAGGACGAAATTTTTTGTGCAACTCGGTTGGTTGACATTTTGTATTTGGTTTTAGAAATGGCCATACTCTCCTCTGCTTTTTAGCTCTCCCTTTTATAGATCCCTCAGCACATCTTTTAAATATCTGGAGCTTCAAATTTAAAGTACAATCAAAGGAACGCTAACTCATTGCTCAAAATCTAAAAGCTTGACTGAAGTAGGAGTATTACGAGATTATTCATCTTTTTCCAAGTGTTTCACCTTTTTTAAGTAACTGTGTCTAAAGAAAAGTTAGCTTGTTTCAAGATACAATATAATTAATTTTACTAATTTAAAGAAATAATGACTTAAAATAAGTACAAAACACCTAAAACTATGTTAAATAATCATTAGAACGATCTCAAAATGACAAGTACTACAATCCCATTTCCAAAAAAGTTGGGAACGCTCTGCAAAATGCCAAGATACTGTTTTTTTGCAGTGTTAGTAGCATTAGCCTACCACACTGAGAATTAGTAGCATATTTATGTTCATCCAAAAAGCTGGCATTGACATTAAAACAGGCTAAGAAATAAAACACAACATTCTATGTTTCTGCTGTATATTCATCATTCTCATCTCCAGCAACAGTAACTGTGGCATCCATAAGCTAAAGCTTATGAAAGGCTTGAGTTATTTAGTGATGCGCTCAGTCTGTCACTCTACTGGCTGTAAATAATGGCAACAAATAAGGCCTTTCATTTAGTTCTTTTGTGTGGTTTCTCAGGTAGTTAAACTGGAGTACAGCAATTCAACACAGTTTCTGGAAGAGAGCCTAAAGGAAGAGTTAAGGAATATTGAATTTGTCCATCGAACCAATGAATCAATATGGCATGCTGGCAGAATGTCCTCAACAGTGGTAAATACACTAAAAATAAGAGACAGTGAGAATCTCTCCACTCCAGAGCCCAGCGTGTGCGTGTGCCTCTTACATAAGGAGTCGGTGTGGAGTCTATTACCTCCTAATAGGCTGCTGTTAACCTTTCAGTCATCCTCTCACACCACAGACTCACAGAACAAGACACATCCGGGAGGAGGGGTGCATTACAATGAAGTGGGTGGACTTCACATTCAGGGGCTAACCTTTAGAAAGAAAGAGAGAGTGAGATGGGAGAAGTAGAGAGTACAAGAGAGAGGCAGAGAAGGTAGAAAAGGAAAAAAAGGGGAAGAGATAAAAAGAAGAGAAAGAGACAGAAACAGAGAGGAAGAGAGAGAGAGAGAAAAGAGAGGGAGAAAGGACAAGAGAAAGAGACAACAGAGAGACAAACAGACAAAGGGGAACAAATCACTAAGCTGCAAGTAACAAGTAAGTCTCAAGTCTTGACACTCAAGTCTCGATTCAAGTCCTGAGTCAGTGCAGGTCTCAAGTCAAGTCCCAAGTTCTAATATTCAAGTCCTAAGCAAGTCAATCTGCATTCTTCAGCTAATTTGAGCACTGAATAATGGTAACAGTACTACAGCTACTTCTAATGACAGCATGTTAGTAGTGTATGACTTTCCAACTAAAATACAAAATCCATGGTACACAGAATACTTTGACAGATATAATGATATACACAGAGTGTTTCAGCTACACATGAAAAGAATTTTAAAAGTACTACTGAACTTAAAATAAAAACTTTGAAGAAATTTGAAGATTTTTTTTGGGAACACTGGGTTCACAGGATTAAAATAAAAACTTAGCACTAAAACTAGCTCAGCCAAATAAAACCAATGGCTAGTTTGAACTGAATTTAGACGACAACAGAAACCAAAACGACCAAGCTGAACAAAGTTTACAGAAAAGACGTACGAAGCTAAAGTATTTTTCTTATTCAAGTTTTCTGTTCCACCTTAAATGGTGCAGCAGTTACGTTGCAGCGCCTGATCGCTGCAACTTCAGTCTCGTGGTGAATGCTTCCCTTATTTTACCTACAGAAGATGTTAAAATCTGTGGAACAGAGAGAGCTGTGTTTCTTTTGTGTTGCTACCATGAAGATGGTCAGTTGACCTGGTAAGTTTCTTCAGTGAGAGGTTAAGTGCTAAGCGAGGACACATTGACGCTTCCCTTGTTACTAGCTTATGGAGGCAAACTTGAATTGTAACGTTTCTCGTCTTCCGTAATAAAAATAAGCAGAGCAAAATCACAGCGACAGACATTTAACGACGCTGCTGTTTATCAGATTAATGTCAGGAAACGAATCCATTCACATGATAACTAACCGGCTGTGCAGAGTCTCGTCTGTAGTCTGATGCCTCTCTACGTTTCTTCCACGTTGGGTCTCGAGTCTTTCCGAGTCACAGGCTCAAGTCCGAGTCAGAGTCTGAGTCATTGATGTTAGAGTCAAAATTGAGTCTCAGGTCATCAAATTTGTGACTCAAGTCAGAGTCCAAGTCATAAGAATCAAGTGCACACCTCTGCAAAGAGAGAGACAGTGTGAGAGAGAGAGAGAGAGAGAGAGAGAGAGAGAGAATAAAAGAAGGAGAAATGAAAGAGCAGGAAGGGAGAGAGATAACAAAAAGAAAGAAAAAGAGACAGCAAGAGAGAACAAGAGAGAAATAGGGGAGTAAGAGTGAAAGACTAAGACAGAGAGAAGGTAGAAAGAGAACGAGAGAGGAGAGAGAGAGAGAGAAGGGAGAGGGAAAGAGAAAAGGAAAGCGATAGGAGGTAGTGAGGGAGAGAGAGAGAAAGAGGGAAAAGAGAACGAGAGCGAAAGAGCAAAAGAGAGAGAGTAGGAGGGAGACAGAGAAAGAGAGACGCAGGAAGCGAAGGGAAACAGCATGGCAGAGATGGAAAAGAAAAGAAAATGAAGGGAGGTGAGGTTGGTAAGGAGGGAGTGCTGTGTCAACATGAAAGAGCGAGAGGGAGGAATAACCTTTTTAGGGTGAAAGGCGAGCGCTGAAGGAAAGAGAAAGCAGACAAAGCCGTCTCCAATAAACTAAGAGCGAGAAAAGCCGTATCAAAGACAACTTCACAATAGAGCATTAAAACCATCCCACATTAGTCATAAGACAGCAGGTCTGATCATTCTCACAAACGACTTCAGGCCTTCACAGACGTCCCCTGCCCACACGCTCTGAACACAAAACCAATTCTCTCTATACGCAAAACAGAAAAAAAGGTAATTACAGTATCAAAACACAGTTTACTGTCTCTCACTATCTGTCTGATAAACACATTTTAAAGAGGAATTCCAGAGATTCTTCAAAATTTCTACACAATTCAATCACTGAGATGTAAACAAAGTCATTCAGAGTGGTTTGGTGTGAAATGGTTCACTGTAGAGAAACTTACAGACACTGATTTCTTTACAGTGGTGGTGATGAGGACCAGGGGTCACAATGTCTACAACACAAAAGTAGCCATTTTATTTACTATCTAAAACCACCAGTAAACTCACAGGAATCTTCAGAGTTTTTTTATATGTAATGTTGATGGTAAAATACTGTAAGTCTGTAAAAACATTCCTTTGGACACTATTTTAAGTCATAACACTCTGCATGTGAACGAATTTAAAAATATGATTTGGGCCAAAACTCAAAATTCTACTCTCAAAACTAGCACAAAACACTGTGTTTACAAGCAGTAAATGATCAAACCATCATTTAGATTCAAATTTCAGCAGTAATGTGATCATTTAAGTGGATACTTTACAACCCTGTTTCCAACAAAGTTGAGACCCTGAGCGAAATTTAAGTAAAAACAAAATGCAATGAGGTGCAAATCATATAACCCTATATTTCATTGAAAATAGCAACACAACAACATATCATTGTCTTTAAAACAATGGCATTGACTTGTTGCCAGTTAACCTATTTAGTTGAGAAATGTTCCACCTGGTTCATTTTTAGCATTATACGACTTTATCAGTCTTTTGTTGCCGTGTCCCAAATTTTTTTTAAATGTGTTGTTGGCATCACATTCAAAAATGGGTATATATTAAAAAAAAAAACTTTCAGTTTCAACATTTGATAAGTCGTCTTTGTATCAGTTAAAATCAAATACAGGGTTTAAATTATTTGCACATCATTGTTTTCTGTTTTTTATTTACATTTTGCACAGCATCCTAACTTTTTTGGAAATGGTAAAACAGGTAAACAGCATACTCGGACTTCTAAGATCAGATTTAGGCCATTACCAGATTTAAAGAAATCCAATAGAGAGCTAGATTTTAGCTTAGTAATCAGGTTTTTCAGCGCATATGTACCCTTACTCTGATTTCTTTCGTTTTTCTCAAGCACTGTGACAGATGGCATTAGTTTTACACAGGGAGATGGGGTGTAATGTTTATGACTAATCTGCATGGGAAGAAAAATGTTGGTATAAATGACAGAGATGGAAGTGGCTAGTTAATTAACACACTGCCTGCATTCCAGAAAAGAGCAGAAAACATCAAAACATTTAATTTAGCCGTTATTCCGTTTACCCAAACCACCCGTGAATTGAACTGAATACTTATTTAAAAAAATAATTCTAAATAAAAAGAAATTGCTTTAGGTCGTTTTTTTTAAAACTGCCTATTTACTTAGGCACGAGGCATCTTTTCTTTTTGTTGGCCCATACATTGTTGTTGGGGGTGCAATGCACACTTTGCTGCAGTGCACGCTGTGGACTGTAGTGCATCTCAGGGCGAAACGTGCTAATAACAACATAACTTCGTCACTGCCTGACTTGGCCCGCAGGCCTTGTGCTTGACACATGAGTTCTAGATGATGTATATTCATATTTTCCCATAAACGACTCCATGCTGCGGCATGAAGTTTGAATTTTACATGACATTTATGTCATGTCTTCTGCGAGTTTATTGGTGGGTAGCAAAACAGAAATCCGGTTAGTGCCTGACTCCCGCAGACCTGGACTTTTCCCGTTATCTGATAACCCAGGTGCATGTAAACACTTAACGAATTACTGAGAAAATCTGATTTTCTGCAGCTATCGGATTATTAAGTGCATGTAAACACACTCATTGTCTCAGGCATCAGGCAGTGTATTCATAACCGTGTAATAACTTCTTGTGAGGGAGCTTTTCGGGGCATTAAGTGCTACATGTGGACATACAGTGTATTAAGACCAAGAGCTGAAGTAACATTCATAGCTTTCAAGATAATGATATTCCTGTGAAACTCTAAATCTTGTAGACTGTTGAATTCATCCAGTATTCTGTGCATTGCGAGTGCATGAGATTATACACATTTTACCTCACTACGTCACACTGCGAGGGAGTCGTGGCTGAAATGAATAAGCTTTGTTAGGCTTTGTTCCCAATTTAATAGCACAGTCTCTGAGCACAGTGCTGCAGTAATGGCCTCTGTGCGTATGTGTGTGTTTTTTGTGAATGCACCTTTGGTCAGACAGACATCAAACAAACGCAAAAAGCACCAAACCGCTCCTCCTATCTATTCATTTCTCTGCATCTACTCTCCCTCGCTCTCTATTATGCATCTCTTCATAACTGCCTCCCATCTATTACAAAAGACTGCGTACAATTCTTATTTTCATCTATGCATCCACTCCACTGCTCCTCTGTCTGTTTTAGTCCATTCTTTGTCCCTCCAAAGGGCTGGGAGGGCTAATTTAAAAAAGTATTTTGTTACGGATTACTGACCAGTTTTTAAAAGACTTTTTAAAAGTTCTGCATGATTAAATTTATAAAACTTATAAAACGATGGCTAAGATGTAAACAGTCATTCAGAGTGGTGTAATGTGAAAAAGGCCTACTCCATTTTAGAGAAACTTACTGAAATGTAACTGTTCACAGTGTTAGGCAGTATAATGATAAGGTACACTGCGGTTTTAAAAATGACACTAGTATTTAAAAAGGATGATGGTATTTCAAAAGTATGATCTGTCAAATTTCTATTCCGCATCTAAACTGCTAAATAAACTAATTCCACTCATTCATATTTTAGAGGGGTCACTGATGGTGGTGTGGGAGATCACCGATAGGTGGCCCTGATAGAAAGACTGGAGAAATCAGAGCCAGAAAAAACCTAAAACAGCATAATAGCAGCTTAGTTAGTTTGCTGGAACCAAGTGCTGTGGTGTGTGTGTGGCACGTTTGATCAGCTAAGCTCTTGTTAGCTTTGTCAAAATCCAACCGCCCCAAACACCACAGAACAGGTTTGATTTCAGCTTTTTGTCAGTCCCACACCAGTCACTCGACTTCTGCTTCCTCAGACATTCGTTTTTATCATCTAAACTTGTTTCAGCAGAGCAGCAGTGTTGGCACTGTCTGGGTCTGCAGCCTGCTCTCAAAGCTAACGTTAAGTTAGCCCATCAGGCTACAGATACAAACATCTCAGAACAGGTTTAATCTTGCTTTTCCGTCCCTTAACGCCAGTTGCTCGTTTAAACCTTTATCATCCAAACTTGTGTCGGTGCTTTAGTTAGCCAGAAATGAACATGTTCTGTTGTGAGCAGAGTTGTCATCTTGACAGCTAAGCTAATCTAACTAGCTAATCTATCCTAGTTAGCAGCACAGCTTAACATTTAGAAATTGTTACACTAAATAAAATAACGCAGGATGAGACACGCTAACAAGCGATATACGTGTTTTTATGTCACTTACAGCGATTTTTAACCTACCATAAGGCAAACAGAATGAACATTGGAGCTAATCTAGAATTAACCATGCTTTAGGTGTGTAGAGGAGAGCGGGGGGCATATTAACATGGGGTAAAATGCAACATGGACATTTTATGTAGTTAAACAGGTTTAAGTAATAGGTTTAAGTTTAAGTAGTTTAAGTAAGGCAAATTATTCAGTAACTGCATGAAATAAATGTACATTTTTATTTTATTTATTTTTTTGTAAAAGCTCCCCTCAAATTATGTTATTAATTATTAATGTTTTATGATCATACACATATTGCTATATGCTTACAATTCACTGCTGAAAGCCAAAAATCTTAGACGCTCTTTGTATATTTTTTTAAATTAAAATAATTTTTACAGAGCAGATCACTGAAGAGACACCATCTGTTTATAGTTTATAGCCCAGATTTGTGGAAAAATGGGTCGACTTTTGGTAGAAAAAAAAGTTCAGCTTCTTTTATTATAAGGGTTTAAAATTACATCACCCATCTATTTGACTGGAAAGAAGACAGTTTCAGCTCTCATATGACCCCCACCTTTTGAATGTAGCTTATGAAATATGAAAGTTATGAAGAATATGATGAAGTGCGTTTTGGAACCACCGGTGGTCTCAAGGAGTTGAAAAGGTTAAATGCAATGATGGCTACCAATTAGCATTTTATTAGCAATTAGCAACTGCACGCCTAAATAATCACACACTCGCCTCAAACTGTGTTGAGTTCTGAAGTATCTCAAACAGACTTGCTTATGTGGTTTCACTGAACGGACAAACATACAGTCAAAATATAGGCTTGAAGATGGCTGCTGTTGGTGTTACCTATGCCATGAACCTCTGTTTAATTTCATAGATAACAGCATGCCATACTGTGTCTATACACCACATAAGCAAGTCTATGACAGATTACTTAACAACTCCAGTTTGAGGCAAATTTGGACAACATTAACTATGTTAGCTTGTTTGCTGTGTTAGTCTAAGTAGCTCCTGTGCACACCTTAAAAAGCCTTAGAGACATTAAAGTATAAAACTAATATTTAATATAATATTTGTTATGTAATATTCTGTGGTGCAGCATTGAACCTCTCAGCTGTATCAGTTTGACAGAAATCACAATTTTGTACCTTTTTGTGGTTTTGGTTATCAGCGTTCTCTCACAATACTCAGCATGCATTACACAGATACAGGATACAACCACTGGGAATCCACCACTACATTTAAATAAATCCTAGCTGCTAGTGTAGCCACAGATGTAGCGGATTCCTACGAGTGATTCACCTATCCAGCCTTTTTTCCGCATTAGCCTGCTAGCAGAAAAACGAAAACATTTCAGAGGTCCTGACCTCAAGCATGCGCCCCTAAAGAGTGGTCAAAGGTTTCTCCCACCTTCAAGATACATCATCAAAAGTGCATTTCAAAGTCTTTAAACCGGGACCACTTTGACACCACTGTAGCATGTTTATAACAGATGGTGTGATGGCTGAATTTTTCAATTTGGCAGAAGTGTCTCTCACATAAGCATTAATCCATGCGAAGAACAACCAAATATCCCACAATCACAAAGAGTTCCTGTTATCATCCTGAGGACATCAAGTCCCCATAAAAAGCTTAATACACCCAGTCTTTGTGTGGCATTCTATGGTCTTTTGTATGACTGTGTGTAAACGTTGCTGTGTTCCACCTACCTCAGTCCTAACCTTAACCTCAGCAACCAAAACTAGAGCTTTGGGCTTTTTCTAATAAAAGCTTCAATTAAAAAGGCCCCCAAAGTGACAGTAAAACAAAGTACACACACAAACCCACTTTTCGTCGCCCAGCTTCATAAACCTTCTTTCTAAACCATCACTGGGGGGGGGGAGTGTGTCGCTCACAGCCCCCCCAGCTCCAATTTTTTGAAACTCAATTTTCATTTGCTCACATTCCACTTCATCCATCTGCCCCTCCATTTACTTGATTATCTTTTTTATTTGTTTGTTTATTATATTCATTCGCTTTTTTATTTGCGAAAATCCTGCCTTTCCCTCTCCGCGGGGGGCTCGTCTAGGCTTGACGGATGGTCTCATTTCTTTTGCATTAGCGCTAACTCTCTCCACAGATCACGGCATAAAATAAAGCCATAACAATCCTGCACCTATCACGCTAATGACGGTCATAAAGAATCCCTATCTAATTATGCACGCACATCCAGCTAATATGAGATCAAAGGTTATTTTTTTCCGATTTGGGGGAAAAAAAAAAAACGGGAGGGTGGAAATGGAGTTTGCATTAAAACAAATGAGATGCCTGAAGCCGAATGGTATTCTCAAACTGATTAGAAGAGGGCTCCTGTGATTAAACAGAAGCATTCACTCTTTGCGAGCAAAAGTGACATCAACCAAAAAAAAGTCACCTGATAGGACTTGAACTCATAATTAAAATGTTAAGCTAACGAAATAAACGCAGGGCCACGGAAGTCTAAGTCGCTGCTCGTGCAGGGCAAACAGTTAAGCTGTAGCGGCTGCTCCATGACTCAGCCTGCACACTCTGCTCACAAATCAATGATTCATGGAAAAAGGCAACAAAGTTCTTTCGGCGAATCTAATGGTGCACAGAAAGGGATGCTAAACACATCAGACTAATGAATAGGGCGAGTGCACCTGTGCGTCGGCAGAACAGTAGGGAAAGGGAGCTAAACAGCACTGGTGCAGACGTGCGGAGAAAGAGAATCCTCAGTAAGAGTTCAGGTAAATGCAGGCTGAACGGGAAAACTACAGAAAGAGACTGAAAGTGTGAGGGAGAAACAGGTATTGGGGCCCACTCTGTTCTAAAAAGATCTCCTCCGCTTACCTTCTCCACCTCAGTGAACCCCTAAGTGAGTTATTTTTTTTTTTAAATGACCAAACTTCAATTAAGGTTCAAGCAGAAGGACATGAACCAGTCGAAGAGATTAAGGGTTGTAGGTAAAATTCTTGAGCATGCGGCACTGGTGCAATAAAAGTTGCATATTTAAAGCACAAATTAACCTTATTTAGCACAGAGGCTAAAAACTACATAAAATGCTTCTAAACACAGGGACTTCATTTCCTTTTAAATAATTCAGATTCCCAGAAGGTGGCGATGTTAGCACTTAGTGCTTCTTCTGCATCTTTGAGAGGGAGGAAACCCACACCAGCAGTAACGCACATATGATTAGAGTTATAACTTTGCTTTTTTTTTATGTTTTCAATTGGAGAGACATTGTGTGCTCTTTTAATGATATTATGTACTGTAGATGATGAAAAGCAAAAGTTCTTTGCTATTTTATGTTGAGAAACGTTATTTTTTGATCGTGTAGTCTTTCACAGAGTGGTGAATCCCTCCTCATCTTTACTTCTGAAAGACTCAGCCTCTCTGAGATGCTCTTTTTATACCCAATCATGTTACTGACCTGTTGCCAATCACCCACCAGGTGTTTTTTTAGCATTACACAACTTTACCAGCCTTTTGTTGGCCCCGTCCCAACTTTTTTGGAACGTATTGTCGGCATTATATTCAAAATGGCAAATATTTTTCAAAAAACAATAAAGTTTCTCAGTTTCAATATTTGATATGTTGTCTTTGAAGCATTTTCAACGAAATATAGGAGTTTAAATGATTTGCACATCATTGCATTTTGTTTTTATTCATGTTTTGCACAGCGTCCCAACTTTTTTGGAAATGGGGTTGTACAACAAACTGTGAAATGACTACGTGCTCCATGTTTTATTGTAGCGATGCAACACATTTTCAACAAATCCTTAATTTTCCTTTTTATTTTTGCTTTTTGCTTCTGTTGTTTTATTGTCTTACTGAATGGGATGTCGTTTTCAAGTATCATCAGTCTTGTAGTGATAAACAGATAATATAAAACGTGTCTATAGCTGCACGTGGCCGACTTTCTCCAGTCAGGAGCTTCTAGGCAAGTTACTAGCAGAAAACAAGGGTCAATTTTACTAATTTTACATCCTAAGCCTTTTAGCTCCTACTCCAGAAGAGGTAAGCTACAGTAGACCAGGAAGTACTTGGGGGAGCTTGCTGTACTGAATGCTCCAGCAAATCAAAGAAGCCTCTCAGCACCCTTTTATCTGTGATATTTTAAAAACCTGCTTGAACAAGTTGCTGTGGATACCAACAGAGGAAGCAAGAAAGGGCAGCAAAATGTTGAACAAAATGGAAAACTAGACCAGCCAAGACATGCAAGCTTTGTTCTGCATCAATACTGAAGACATTCAAAAAGATTTTGAGCTGTCAACATGGAAAAAAAGGTCTACCAAAATATTTGTCACATTTATGTGAACTGAGAACTGCTGCAGTTTGTTACTTTTGCTATTCTGTTAAATGCAGCGGGATCACAAAACAGGAATTCATTCAAAACAAGTCCAAGAAGCCACACATTCAGGAGGCAGTCAACAGGAGGGCCACCAAATCACCAAAAATCTACCCATTTAGAAAACCTGTTTGATAATTCCAATTTCCAAAACGTAGAGTACATCCTTTAAATGCAGCCAAAATAATGAATTCAAACCCCCCTATGTTAATCAATATACTGTTTTATTTTGGACAAAGTTTAGTTTGATTTGATTGTTTTTTTGCCGCCAGCCACTATAAAAGCATATATAAAAACCAGGGGTTTAGTGGACCATGATGACTGAATGGGGGCACTGCTCTACTAAATGACCCCTCGATGCTGGGCCTGGTGGAGTACATGCTAAACAGCACTGTAATGTAGGATATCACATCTGTCTAAAAGATTTCCAACCTCAGTACCTGAATCCAATTTCTGGTCCTGGATTTTGCAAAACTGTCATAATCAACAGTTCAATTAACCACCAGTGATTAAGAAATCCAAAACTGGAAACTGGATTAGAAGACTGAAGGCCTCTGGTGTAAAATAATGCTTTTTATACATTCAGAAAGCACAACTGAGTAGCTCCTTAGGTCCTCCCTTTGTGCCCCAAAATTCACAACCATTCATTTAGCCGTCATCTTTCATTGCTTTTTTGGGTCCCACCCTTCGAGGGAAAGTGGCCGTAAAAAAAGCAATCACTGTCCAGAATGGAAAGCCACTTCTGTGAGAGAGCCCTTCTTAGTCTCCATAATAGCAGCCAAATTTTTTGAGATAGAAGAGCCACACACACACTCACACATTCACTATTATCTTATCAATTCTGCCTTTAGCTTCAGACTGTCCTCCGCGTGTGGGGATCCATGCAGAATTCAGCGCTGCATCTCATGACCAAGTCCTTCAGTAAAAATGCTGCATATGTGCCTCAAGGCTCAAGGTTATAGAAGTGTCTCTCTTCTCATCTGAAAAGAGCCAAATGGAAATAAGGCCAAAAACTGCCATATGTGGGACAGTGAAAGGCTTCAGAGTCGTGCCAAAAACATTACAGTTGACCTGTGTGCACTGGAAATCCTCCCTTTCAAACACTCAACCCTCAGGAACACATTAACGCCCCAATAAAACAACAACTTCTGCTCCCTCAAGCAGTCTTTCTTATGTCTGAGCAGTTAAAGCAGCCACTCTTGGGTTTAATATAATTTCTACAGTCTTGCACAGCACCACTGACTTCTCTATTCGCTTTTGAAACATTTAAGTCACTAAATAGTTACTGGTTGAGAAAGAAAGAAGGTTCAAATGTTCAAAATTAGCATAAAAAAATGCTGAATTTTATCTGTACTGTTGTCAGTGCTGAACCGTGACAGTTAGAGCAAGGGCTTCTGTTTGGGCCATAAATATTACCCACTGGAAATCAAAATGGTACTGGTCAATTCCTGTGTCCTGCTCCAATTCCTGTTCATAATTATGTTGGGTAATGTGACGTTAGGATTTTAGCTTCAGTTTCTGAAGGCCTAACCAACAGGGAAGCCCACCTGGCTAAACCTTTGGTAGAAACCATGGAAAAAAATCTTGATTGGATCATTTTCTGTTAGGCATTTCAAGGATTTAACCATTTTGTTTCCAAACAAAAATAGCTGAGCTTCCATTCAAATGTTTCACAAACTTTAAGCAAATTTCCAAGAAGTTCGTAAAGGTGTTTCCATCAACTACGACGACATGAAAATTCCTAAAGATGAGGTGACATGCTTGCTATATAAAGTGCAAGACAAGGAGTGTGCTCCATTTACCTGTGCCGGCTCGCCTCTTTTTATATAGTGGCTTGGTCAAAGAACCTGTTTAAATAGTCACTGGTACTTAAATCTTAAGTAAACCGTTGCACTGTATATCTACAATTAAAACAATTCCAACTTTTATTTGCTGTGTAAAATGTAAATAAATGTAAATAAAAACAGAATGCAATGATTTGCAAATTTCGTAAACCCACATTTTAATTACAATAGAACACAGAACACATATCAGATGTTGAATATGAGACATTTTACCATTTCATGAAAAATATGAACTCATTTAGAAGTTTATGGCAGCAACGCATCTTGGAAAAGTTGGGACAGGGTCATGTCTACTGTTGTGTAGCATCCCCTCTTCATTTAACAGCAGTCTGTAAACGTCTGCTCTTCTGTGAAGCCATGTTGTTGTGATGTGGTTCAGCATTGTCTTGCTGAAATATGCAAGGCCTTCCCTGAAAGAGACTGTCTGTATGGGAGCATACGTTGGTCTAAAACCTCCATATACTGTTCGGCATTGATGGTGCCTTTCCAGGTGTGTAAGCTGCCCACTTGCATTTGTGGATTGCACAGCTAACTGTGTTCACATACAATGATTTCTGGAAGTGTTTCTGAGCCCACGCAGTGAATTCCAGTACAGAATCATGCTTGTTTTTAATGCAGCGCTGCCTGAGGGCCGAAGATCCAACATTAACCGTTGGCCTTGTCCCCTGAGTACAGGGATTTCTCCAGATTCTTTGAATCTTTTGATGATGATATGCACTGAGATGATGACATATCCAGTCTTCCAAAATTTTACGTTGAGGAACATTTTTCTGAAATTGTTCCACAATTTTTAGATGCAGTTTTCGCAGATTGGTAAACCTCTGCCCATCTTTGCTTCTGAGAGACTCTGCCTCTCTAAAATGCTCTATTTATACCCAGTCATGTGATTCTATTTATACACAGTCTAGCTGTTTTTTTTTATTAGTACCACTTACTTTTCCAGCCTTTTGTTGCCCCTGTCCCAACTTTTTTGAGATGTGTTGCTTCCATCAAGTTGTTAATGAGTTAATGTTTTTCATTAAATGGTAGAATGTCTCACTTTCAACATCTGATGTGTTTTATTGTGAATACAATATGGGTCTATGAGATTTGCATTCTGTTTATTTACATTTCACACAGAGTCACAACTTTTTTGGAATTGGGGTTGTAAAATAAAAAACATCACTAGAAACATTTGTAGCTGTCCTTATTGAGGATGAACTGTCACTTGTGGATTCAGAAAGTACTTTTCAATTTTACCATTCTTTGTTGTGATTTCTCGCATGGCTCTTACTAAATGGCGCAACTTTGATGACTGAGCCAGAGTTTTTAGGGAACAAAGCATTATATGCCGAATCATGTTTGCCTATAAATGCAATGCCCACCACTGTACAACCAGCACATATACTGGGTGGATAGCTGAGTGCACCCAAGAGTCTCACTCACCGCACATGATGCATACAATGGATGGATTTGAACCTTTATTAGCTCCGGGTAGGCAGTTTTGACAGGCCTGTGTCAGCTGTAGCACTAACGGTTCGGGGGTGGCGGGTGTAGCGGAGCAGGCAGTGGTCCATTTAATGAGCGCTGAAGACAACGTCCCACTTCACGGCCGCCCACGAACCCCCCGCAATCGCCACCACAGCAAACAGTTCTGAGAGGATGGAGTGCCCAACACTTACTCAAGAAATCTGTTTCCATTTTTTCTGCATTTTTCTTTAAGCAATCACTCTTTTCACCTCATCCAAATGTAACAACTTTTTTGCGATATTTAGGCTTTTTTATTTCTGGCTTTTCCATCCAGTTTTTTTCCTGCACATTCTCAAAATTTTCTTTGCCTTATGCTGAGGGAGACATTCAACATGATATGAAAAGGTCTACCAAACATGTAAATTGGGAACCATTCTGCAGTTTGTGCCACTTTTGTTATCTTGAGTAATGCTGACGGCTCCTGAAGTGCAGCGGAATCTCAAAATAGGAACTCATTTAGGAACGATGTAGTTTAGGAAAGTTACAGAACTCTTTAGTACCTCAAGAGAATCCAGAAACCTGTGGAAAGGTCTTCTGGTATAGGTATATGCTAAAGTGCAGTGTAAGATATATCATCTATCTATAACGGAGTTCTAATACTGGACTAAATCCCTGGTCCTGGATTTTGTAAAAGTGGTGCATCAACATCCATCCAGGTTTATGTTCATTTCCAAAATTAAAAAAAAAGAGGTGGATGTCAGTCCCATTAATGAAATTCCTACAATAACTGCAAAGTATACAAGAAGCACGATGGAACTATATGAATAAAAATGAAATAAAAGTTGTAGACATATGTTCTTATTTCACAGAAATCAGTTCTTTTCTGAAGGTACAGACTGCCCTGAGGGCTCTCCACTGACTTCTGTCCATTTTAATAGATAGCAGCAGCCACGTTTACATGCAGCCTAATGATCTGGTAATAATCTGACTAACAGCTCAATCGGAATATGTCCATGTTTACACCTGAATCGGAATAGACTAGTCCAACTGAGGCCATACATATGGAATACAATTTTTTATCCGAATTGAATGAGGTGGGTAATCCTGTAAATAATCTGTTAAATAGAAGAATAATAGCCATGCAAATGCCTGTATCCGATTACATTCCCAATCGGAAAGTTTAAGTATGTTCTGTGCGTCACGTCACAGTGAAAGTTTATAACGTTCAACATGGCGGGAGCAGAAACTGGTCTGCAGAGGAGACGAGGTGAGCTTTAAACTTTAAAAGATGGTGGTGGGACGGACGTCCAGCTTATGTCTCAGAACACAACGTCTTCCTCTCGGCCTTCTTTAATAAGTACATTAAGTACTTCTTTCTGTCATAATTTTAAAGCAATTAAAAACACAAGCGCGTCAACTGGAAACTCGTCTCACTCTGACTGGACCTCATATGATGCTGGATGTCATGGTAACAGATTACTTGTAGTGTGCATGTAATCGGAGATTTTCCATCAGAGTGTTGAGCAGAGTGAGTGTATAAACACCTCAATCTCAATCTATAATGGGAAAGTATTAAATCGGAATGGCAAAAATCTTTGCATGTAAACACAGCCAGTCATACAGTATCAGAAACCACATACACAAGTCTGTTTAGGTTTACTTAACAACTTAACAGTCTGCAGAGTTGGTGGGGTTTAAGTTTCTTTTACTTGTTGCCAGTGTAAAACCAACGACGCAAACTTCAAAGAGCATGTCTTGGCTGACTGACTTTTACCTGAGGTCAGAGATAAACTGTGTACATTTACGTTCTTACTGAACTACCACTTTAAAAATAAAACTTCTGCACCATTTTATGCATTTTTCTAATGTGAAAATAACAATGGGTCCAAATGATCTTCGGGCAGTTCTAATGTTGTATTTTCCTTGGCCCATTAAGGGTACTAATGTAATGCTCTGCACTGCAGCTAATGAAACAGGTACTTTGTGCGCACTTGAAATATTGATTGTATTGCTAATATTCATTAACCTCTACAAGAGTTTTTCATTTTTACAATGTGAACGCAGAGATTTGGCTACACTCCTCAAGCCAATACACCAGGAAATATCTCAAATATGCTTAGTCAGTCATCATTAGTTGAAAATAGCTGCTGAATTCACATTATAATGTCCCTCATCAGAGCAAATAAGTTTTATGAGAGCAGTTCCAGACTGAATGTACACAGAGATCAATAGAGGAGTGTGATAAAATTCAGAATGAGGTAGAGGTTAGCAGTGATGAGAGAGCAAGAAAGAACGAGAGAGCAGGAGAATGCATTTGGTTTATGGTTAGACTGGACAATGTCACTTATAATGAGGGTTTTTTTTTCCCCCCCAATGGACCCAGCCGGGGATCTGTGAGTGTCTGTGATATGCCTGAGGAATTTAAATGACGTGGACAGCAGCAGGTTAAGGCCTGATTCACTGGGCTTTAAGGGCCAATGCACGTCAGCAAGCTCACTCCGACTGTGCCTGCGTGCAGTGTGGCCCTAGACAAGAGCACCTGCATAGACGCATTAAACAGAGGGAGTTCAAAGCTAATAAGCACAGAGTGGAAATCTAGCAGTGTTGGTCAAGTTAAAGTAATAAAGGCGAACTGCACTCATTTTTTCAAAATTTCTGCATATCTATTCTGATATGTAAACATTCATACAGAGTGTTTTAATATAAAACTTGTTATATAGGAACTAAGAATTAGTGGTGGTGATTAAAAAACAGGGTTTGCAATGTCTATGACCAGTGAACCTAAACATGCCTTTCAAGTTTTTATATGTAACGGTGATGATGGTAAAATAGCGGTAAATCTGTAAAAAAATGTTCTTTGGGGACTACTTTGTCTGGTTCCTATCACCACCACTGTAAACAAATCTGACTTGGTTTATCTAGAACAGAGCATCTCACATCAAACCACTCTGAAAGACTTTACATCATTTGAAAAATTACTGTATAGCAGGGTTCAGTAGCACAAAAAGTGTGTGTATATATGTATATATACTGTAAACTAGATTATTTTTATGTATTGTGATGGTGGACGCAAGGCCCACTGGCGGAGATCGACAGCCAAGCCATGACGGTGCTCCAAAGCACTTGCCAAGGTGCTGAAAAGATCAGCACCTTTGTTGTGGACCACAGCACATACAGAGGAAGGGTGGGGCTAACTGATGGGGCTAACACATACACAGCTGGCGACCGATGAGGAGAGCATCTGCAACGTCAAGAGAGAAAGACAAAAAGTGCAGCGTGGGCTGCAGTCGTGGACAAGCTCTCCCAGAGAAAAGACGCTTACTAACTGCTCCTTTTCTCCCTCTCTAACCAGGTTCAACAAGACTTGGACCCATAAGAAGATCCCAGCCGGCTGTACTCACCCCTCCACTGCCAGGTGTCTGTCTACACACCACAAAGTCTGAACCCAGAGCCGTATTCTTTTTACTTTTTTCTCTTACCACCTCAAATGAGGTGTAGTTTTGTTTTTGCTATTTTGGGCTATGGCTTATTCTAGCTAAACTGTCTATTTTTGAGATGGTAATAAACATCGCAAAGCTCTACTGATCTGTTTCTGGTGAGTGTGTCCAGCCCAGATGTGGGTTCCGTTCAGTTTGTTTATACACACGTAAAAATAAAGCATGCTTACAAAAAATGCTATACTAGAACTATTGTGTGCAAGGTTATATGCTGAGGACACACTTTATACATGAGGTCTTTTATCAAATCTGAACTGTGTCTCAATTCGCTCACTAGTTCCATATGAAAGTGGTGAAAATTAATCCAGGCACTGACTTGGTCTCATAAGCAGAAACACCGGGACACTGATGACTTAATTATGTGTGACATGACTGTGAACACAACACGCAACAACATGGACATTGACTAGGAAGCTCCCCCCGTTCTGTTTAGTTACACTGCCATTTTAGGATGGGGTACTCCCTTTATTTCATGTTGTTGACTCAGATACAGCCATGTGTCAGTCACACGTAGCAAAGTTTAATGCAATTAAGCCTTTATTCAGACGATTAACACTGCTAGCATACTTCTCATTTCTGTTAGCACTGCTAGCATCAAGCTAACAATGGTTTCACCTGAGCAATTCATAGCAGCTGTAGCTGAGACCAGTCAACTGATGACAAATATACATTGAGTTAACATTTCAGTAACCACTCATCTGACCCTTTCAGTGAAAATTTAAAATTAAAGCCTGTAACTGAACATTCCTAAAGGGGCCTAATTAGCCTGTTAGCGATTAGCCTCTAAGCAGATCAGCCTGCATTTATATCATAGTCTGTTCATGAAACAAGTACATTTTTTTGGGGGGGGTTTTGGTTTTTTTTTTCCCGATTTTCTCCCCAGTTTTAGTCGTCTCCAATTCCACCTGCTAGTTAGGACTCCCCCAATCACACAATACTATCAACGCTAGGAGGGCGAAGGCTAACACAGGCTTCCTCCGAGACCTGCGAAGCACCACCGCTTCTTTTCGAACTGCCGCTCACACAACGTCATTGGACAGCTGAACGCGCTCGGAGGAAAGCGCCAACCGCCAGATCTGTTACGTCAATCTGTTAGCTGGATCGAATTCGTGATCTCCTGATGATAGGGCCAACGCTTAGTCGGTTGCGCCACTCGGGAGCCCCCATCCTCCATTTTAAGCTTTCCATAAGTCAGACTGGAGATGTGATGCTATTTCCTGTCAGGGAGCATGGTGAACAGTTTTTTTTTTCCTTTGTGGGAATTTTGCACTGACACAATTCTGACAACGGGACACCCTAAATGACTGATTCCCAGGGCAGTACTACCCTCACTACTAAACTCGGCAGCTCTGATATCAATGGGAAAGAACTGCACGTGAGAGTGTATCATCTATCTTTGCACATTATTCCACAAACCAGTCAACTGGTTTAACATTGTCAAGCAGTGCTTAAAAAGAGGAGGTCTTACAGTGTCATGTCTAATCAAAGTCATTAAATGTACTACAGAAATAAATTACACAGCTGACTAAATCCATTTACTTCATTTAAGCAACCGTGCACTGTTCCGAGAAAACCGTGTTATTTAGGCCCCTCAAATATAGAAGACAGCAAACATTATGAACGAGTTACAGTTCTGAAGTAAATTTTTGATGCGTTTTTTTTTTATTTTCGTTTTATTAAGCAGTGCTTAAGTGGTCTTAATATTTAAATGGATGAGCTGCCCCCGGAAATCTAGTCATTTAAATCACACAAATCTTCTTGCTTAAAAGGTTTAATTCAACATTTTAGCCATTAGGCAAAAGCATTTTTTCCTACATTTCTCAGTAAAGTCAGCTGAATACATATCCATACCATTCCATTCCTTGGATCTGCGCAAATGTCAGAGCCACTTAGCATAATGAATGGGGTTCTCCAGGAACAGCTGCCGGTTCTTCGGAAAAACACTTCCACTACTTATCTCCATATTATACTTTAATTGCGGATGAGTGCAAGAACATGAAAGAGAGAGCAGTGCTTGCAACACAATTCTGAACACAGCAGAACTGTATGGAAACAGGGATGCAACCACTTTCATGGAACATTAATGGAAATTACATAAAAGGAAATTACAGTAATAGAATTTCCTATGACCTAAATGGAGTTAATCAGTCCAAACGTGTTTGGTGTGTGAAGATTGCTTCCTTATTTTTGCTACAAGTATAATGTAGCTAAGAAGTTACAGGAGCATATACCCACAAGCACTGTTAACTGCATACCTAAATTGTAAAAAAGAAAAAAACTATGCTTATTAAAGTTATTTAAGACCCAGCACCAGCTTTGTTTACAATACCAACATTTGTCACCATCAAACATTTTCACAAAAATGGACTTAAACTGAGTGTTGCATACTTTCCTTTTTCTCTGTTGACATTTTGCTGTGTGAGCCTGAAGCTCTACGTCCTGCATATTCATGACAACCTCTTGACTGACAGCCTCTGTATCAAATGCAACAGCCCAGTTCAGCTTGAAGTATGGAAACAGCATCACACTAATGCAGATTTACATGCATGAGCCTGAAGAGAACACTCTTGAAAGTAAAAGGCTGGAAAAAAAAAACACTAAACAAACAGTATGTAAGAATGTGATTTTCACAACCAGTTTGGCAGATAACTAACAATCTAACAGACTCCTCCAATAATAAGAATTAAACTTGGAAATATTTACAAAAAACAAAGTAAAAATGTTACATGCATGTCTTACAAGCTTCAAATATCATTCACAGCTGTCATAAAAAGTATTACATTTTCTGTTGAAAAGTGAGTGTACCCCACCATAGAGTCACTAATGCAAATGACCATTCCACTAGCAGTGCTAATCAGCTAAACAGAAGCTTTTTACAAAGCTATTAGTATGAAATCACCCGGCTGGTACCTGTTCATAAAAAAAATTAAAGTTACTTGAGTTACTTACAGTTAAAACTTATTGGAATATCCAATATTTTGGGCTCCCAAGTGGTGTCTAAGCACTCATGAGTTTGACCCTGGCAATGCCACAGCCATCCGTGTCCAGGAGTCCAAGAAAGCATAGCTGCTCTCCCTCTCTCTGGGTGGGTAGGATGGTCCTCCGTCTCCCTCGCCAGTCAATGTGATGCCAGTCAGCGTAAGCATCAGTTAGCTTATGTAACAGCACTAGCAGTTAGCACTCTCATCTAAACGTGTTGAGCTGTCTAATGACATTGCATTAGTGGCAGTTTGAAAAGATCCATCGGTGCGTCACATGACTCAGGGGAAGCTTGTGCCAGCCTTCACCACTGTAGTGCTGGTATTATTGTGAGAGGAAGATCTAACTTAGTGGGTGAAATTGGAGATGAAGAAACTCAGGAAAAAACAGAAAAAAAAAAATCAGATTTTTCATTGGTACAGGTTGTGATCAGCTGTAGATGGAGATGACTACAGGTAGAAAAGCACCAGAGGAAAAAAAAATATCACAATTTAATGAATTGTGTACAATATGTATGACTTCTTAGACAACAAAAAATGGTGGTTGGAGGGAAGCATACAAATATTTAAAGGTATCAGAGGTAATTTTATGCACTTTTCAATGCGCAATGTTATTTTGCACTGACACAAAAGTATGTCAGACTTGCTAACAGGTTCCATTTTTTTGTAAGAAGTGAAAATATTGTGCTCTCAAAAAGACTTGCTTATGTAGTTTCAGACAGTGTACATACCGTTTCTGACATACTATTATCTATAAAATGGACTAAAGCACAGATGAAATTCAGGCCTCAACATAGCTGCTACCACTGGTTTTAGCTATGCTGTATAATTTTAAACTTCGGTCACCAAACATGTCTTGGTTGATTGAGTCCATCTGTGGTACGGGAGTGCATTACTGTGAACTACTCCTTCAAGAGGAATTGGCTTCAGTTCCATTACGACTTTCTCTGGGTAATCCAGCTTAATTCCCATTAGTCTCCCACCACACGGCATGCCAGTGCTTCGAGCCCTACTGAAAGACAAAATATCTGCAGGGAGCACTGAAATTAATTACATTTTGAAATATTGAACGCAGCCAATAGCTTCATAACTTCCACAAATGACTGAAGTCCAAACCCTAAAGTCTATTTCTCCACTGTGAACGGATCTAGCGAGCTGCTTCCTTAGACTTTCATTCATTATGCTAAGTAGCTCCCAGACTCTTCACAACGTGGCCACCGAAGGGGCGAAAAATAATATCCATGAATTCATCTGACTTTGGGTAAGTAGAAAAAAGGTTCTACATGCCAAAATGTTAAACTACCCCTTTAAGGTCTAGATGAATATCATAAAACTTGTGCTGCTGGCTGCAGTTGCCAGTACACACACAGATTGATACTAGCAATATTTCCACTGCTGCAGAGAGTCTTATTTACTCCATTAATTATCTCTCTCTCTCACACAGTCTTTTTGCTCTCTACATACTCTTCTTTCAGCGTCCATCACTTTCAATTTTTCTTCCTCATTCTCTCTCTTCAGTTTCAGAGCCTCTGAAATTTCTTGTTTCGCTTTTGTCCATCAGTCACTTCTAAACTAAATTCAGCCTTTGCACACTGTTTACTAATAAGACTAAGAGAAAATGGAGTTGCAGGAGTGACGCGGGTGCCGAACTCTCTGGGAAAAGGTAACGGTGGTGTGTTCGTTTCGCTGATGAACCTTAGGAATTTCACAGGTTGAGTGTGGAAACACGCTCCGTTCTTCAAAGACAGGAGAAGGACTAATCAAGGAATGAAACTTCCCAGCATGATCAGTAGAAAATACAATAATGGCATCTTCCACGACGTGAGCGCGGATCATAAATTCGGCACTGCAAAGGATCTTGACGCAATTCTTTGATTAAGGCCGACATGAACTTAGCGAGAGAGTAAAAAACTATTTTTGGTGCATGACTTTCACTCACAAATCGGTGATACAGATCTGACCTGTGTGTTCAAAAAATCATTATAAAACGGATAGTTCCGGTCCTAAAATCTGATTGGCTGAGCCGAGTTTGAAGCCATTGTAAAATCCACAGTATACCACACCTATGATGACCACCTCACTTCAACTGAACTCTGTATCGCTGCGCCACGGCATGAAAAACTCTTCTGCTGTTAATGGATTAATCTTTGACTCTAATGCTGCACCGAGTGTACTGATGAAGTAAGAACCCGTTTTTGTTTAAACTGAGTGGCTGAAAACTTATTTTCTTTACTAGAACTAGGCTGGTCAGCTAGCTAACAGGCTAAAAGAGCCAACAGCCTAAACAACTCCATCATTAATGTCACAGGCTTGAATTAAAGTACTCATGATAAGATTCACTGAAAAACGGTACTATAAAAGTCTAAAGAATGTCGCCTGAATGGCTTAAACGCTACAAATGTCTGTGTTTCAGTCAGAAGTAGAGTCAAACCCAGGCTAAAACCTAAACAGCTCCATACTCCCTAGTTAAATACGGTGCTGTGTAACATTAAGTTTAGAAATTCTAGCTTCTGCACTATGTAGGGAGCAGGGAGCCATTTGAGATTCAGCCACAGCCTGAGAAAAGTGGCATCGTCAGACTCGCGGTGGTTATTTGGTGACCAAAAAGTACTTATAAACTGCAAGTTTCTACATTAAAGTGCTGTGTTATCATATGTTCACTGTTACACGAAAAAGGTTTTAAAAATCATGAAATGTCCACAGTTTACAGTGATTGGCAACCGAATATTCTTCTCCTTATACAGCAGTCAGTGATTGCTTAGCAACGATACTGTACTGTATAGGAACTACATTTCTTGGTGGAATACTTGTTTATGTTGGTTATTATTAATAATAACTTAAATAATTATCTAAAACATCAGGCATTTCAATATATTTTATGTTGGCCGCTGTTTTATAAAAGCAATAAGCCACTCTAGGTAGTGGGTTACTGCGATTTTATCACGGGGAAGGGAGTTTTAAACAACACCCTTCTCTGTGATATAATCGCAGTAACCCATGGCCTCTCATGGCTTATTGCTTTATTATAGGATATGTACATGACAACTGTGCTGATTGCATGATTAACCGCACAGAAGCTACACTTTTCCTAAAAATCCTTTTTTCAATTTTACATTAACACTTTATTGCATGCTGTTGCCATATGGCAACAATGACTTTTTTATTTTTGCCTAACTACAATATGACAGACATTTTTTCCTTTCCCTTTGGAAAACTAGCAGAGTGACATGGTACAGTTTTATCTCATCATATGCTTTACTGCTGGAGTCTGTGCTTGTTTTCTCACACACGGTGATGCCTGGCCTCTGAAACGCTCTTAAAGTGTGTGTATAATTCAATATACAGCATCTTTAAGGAAAAAATAAATTAATAAAAAAAACATTCTGTGAGAGGTTACAATTAAATTTTGAAAATTAAACCAGTTTAAGTTTTAAGGGTTTTTTATACAAGCTGACATGTAATTATTTTTCATATTCATGTGCATACTGGGCTATTATGAATGTTTTTTTTCATGTCTAGATGATGAATGTAGCTATTTTCTATGACAGTCTACTGGTTTACTTCCCCCATTTTTTTTATTATTTTGTTGTATTCGTATTGTGTCATTTTCAATAATAAAATTGTAGCTTTCACTCCACAATACCACACTTGTACTTGTAAGTAGAAGAGGAGATGTATTTTATCATGACCTGAATTTAATGAAAAGTCTTTTTTGCACAAAGAACAAAATTCTTTAAATTTTTTCCTTTACAATTTTTGCCGTGTTCAACATTTGGCATCAAAATAAACACTAGTAAACAAGTGCAGTATAAATCAGTGCAGACTCAAACCTGTCAATACAGAATGCAAAACGGATGCAAATAATACTCGTTACTTAAGTATGTAATTAAATATGTATTTAGATAATTACACTTAAAAAGTATGGCAAACTGGCAGCAATAACTCTTGAAACATGCTTAAATACAGACTCAGCATAAACATGTGTGCTTCTCATACTGCAGTGCTTTATTTACAGCCTGAATTTTTTATATTTCAAAATGTTTCATATTTCAGTCAATTCCACTCAAATCTCTTCAGTACCACCAGCAATCCATTCCCTACCCCTCCTTTCTCCTATCCTCTCTCTTTCTGGAGATGTATAGGTTTATAAAAGCAGTAGAATTGAATCTCACTGTTTCTCCAGCAATGGCTTTATTGCAGAACCTCCATCACTGTTTTATCACCTTAGCCTTGAGCGGAGCAACACTGCACTGCCTTCAGCCCAGAGAGCAGCTACAGCGCGGAACGACAGCAGCTAAATCTGCATTGCGCAATTATGTATCCGTGCATTTCTGCATCACTGCAAAGACGGGAAAAATCAACTATAGGCCTAAATGTACGGCAGGTGCTAAGAAAGGAATGAGGAATGAGAAGGGAAAGAACAGACTTGCATGGAAGGAGAAATAAAGTTTCCCAAGACGAGGGCCAAGAGGGATAACAAAGGAAGACACTGGGTGAGGAGATGGAGAAATGGCTCTATATCAATCCAAATCCCCTGTGCTGAGTAAAATCTTAGCAAGGGGATGTACGGCTTGACTGCTGTACCGCCCAAGACCATCAATATATCCGAAGGTGCAAAAAGCTGAATAAAACACAGCAATAAATGACAGGGCTGGAGGTTTCAACTACACAGTTGCTGGTAATTTACCGCTTCACTTAAAGTAATGTAACATTTTTGATCTTTGGTTTTTCATTTACAGAGCAATTTAACTGCTTCATTGTATCTTTCTTTCCAAAGCAGTGGTGTGTCAGTCTCAGCTGACCACATAAGGTTAAACAGAAACAGTACCCTGGGTACACTATGCAGCAACACAAACTGAAAATGTATTCTACAGTGGTGTGGTCAGCATACACGATTTCGCTTTTGTTGAGTCCGCATTTATACACGCTCAGAGCATCTCGACAGTTTTACAAAGCAGATATTACCTTAGCTTCTGCATCACAACTATTCCTGATTTCTCCTCCTGATGAATAATCATAGTGAAGCCTTTCTGAAAGTGAGCATTTAGACTCACATCCACTACACGCCCATTCTAAGTGGATTCGGCTACTTAAAGTGCATCCACTGCTGACATCAGTGCTAAACTGCACATTCACTGCTGTGTAACGCCTAAAGAAGAGCACTGGCCGTATAATAGAACGCTCTGGAGCAGCCGCACATGACCCTAAGGTCACCATGCTCAATGCTAGGCATTGGCTAGTGGGGTGTGAAGCAGTGGAACTGTGTTCTTTGGGATGAGCAAAAGTGCTGTTTTGATCCAAAACTGATCATCCAACATCAGTACCTGACCTCACTAATGCTCTTGTGGCTGAATGTAATCAAATCCTCACAGCAATGTTCCAACATCTAGTGTGAAGCCTTCTCAGAAGAGTAGAAGCTGCAGCAAAAACAACCAACTAATATTGTGGGAAGAAATATTGGATGAGCAGGTGTCTGGACACTTCTGGACATTCACATACATATACTCAGTGGACGCTTTATTTGCTACACTTATTTGTATCAGGGTTGATGACAATTAAGGCTTTCGAATATATATCTATAAAAAAAAGTATATAAATCGACCCTACAAATCCCCGGATTCGATACATTCTAAGATCTATTATTCAGAAGAAAATGCAAAAATTACAAATCGACAGAGTTCAAGTTATAAGAGTGATGAATGGAAGCCTGGATTAAGGTTTGGCGGCATGACGATAATACGGTATCTGACAATGATGACAATATTTTAAATTAATGACAGTATTTCAGAATGATGATGTGTCAAATTTCTACTCAACATCTGGACGGATAAATAAACACATTCCACTCATTTATATTTTAGGGGGCTCACTGATTGGTGGTGTGAGAGCTCTCCAATATGTGGAAAAGGGTGGAAAATCAGAGCCAAGAAAAACCTAACATGATAGCTGCTCAGCCACAGCAAAGAGCCACACGTATCTGCACACATCACAGAACCTGTTTGATTTCGGCTTTCACTCCAACACCAGCCAACTGACTTAGCTATGCCTGAGCCTGTCCTGTGGTGTGGCGTGTCTCGCCTGCTAACTAAGCTCTCTCCCAAACACCACAGAACAGGTTTGATTTTGGTTTACTGTGACTCTACTTGTGCTCTTTTAAACATTTATCATCTAAACTTTTATCAACAGAGCAAAACTTTTCAGAATCAAACCTGTACTGTGATGTGTGGCACTGCTTTGGCCTACAGTCTGCTCGCTAAACTAGCATTAAGGTAGCTTTTCAGGCCACAGATCAAAACACCACAGAACAGGTTTAATTTTGCTTATCTGTCCCTTCAGCAGTGGCTCAACTTCACTCTCTCAGATTTTAATCATTATTTTTAATCATCTAAACGTACCTGAACCTGTTATGTGGCGGACAGAGCAGACCTACTAGCATGCTAGTAAAAACTAGCACTAACCAGCTCCTCTCTCCAAGTTAGCAGCACTGTTTAACATTTATCAACTGTTTGACAGGTGGTTTGACATTTATTGAATGATGGCTTAAAAATCGTGCACTGTGTTCACTTATTTGGTAACCATGTAAAGTGAACTACTTTTTTTCACTTTTGAAAAAACACGAGACGGCAAACAACATTTTTTGTTTTATACGGTCATATACTGTATACCCTGGTGAAATGTCAAGAAGGTATGAAGGTATGGAAAAAATAGACACTGCCAAAGCCTAGCCTAGATGCGCTTTGTGAAAAAGTTAAATACAACTAGTGTGTTTATTTTCAATTCCTGCTTGTTACATGGCCTTTTTGCCTTCTGGCTCATCTTCAGTCAGTAAGATGCTGCTCAATGCAGTCAGATGACTTAACAGTCCACTTTTTGTCTCTAAAGAAATTCACAGTTCCTTTTTTAGCATGGTTCAGGTCATTGTCCTACTTAGGTTTGAGGTATTTGTTTGGTTAAGATGCTTCCGCTTCTTTGAGAATTCATCCTGCTGCAGCCGTCTGCACCCACATCATCAATAAAGACGAATGAAAGACGAGCAGCCATAAAGGCACATGCGACATGTTTCGCAGATGAGGTGGTTCGCTTTGACTCATAAGCGGTTCCATTTTTTCTTAAGCACTTTCTTTCCTCTATCACTCTTGAGGTTAATCCATGACTCAGTTGTCTATTAGACTGTCTCAGAACTCTGTAACCCGGCCTTTCTGTGCTAGAAGTTTACCAGTGGTTTGAATCTTGCAGTAAAGTTGAATTCATGTTGTTTATGGTACAGTACTGGACAAAAGTCAATTTTTAATAATTTAATTTCCAAACAAAACAATTTTGGACACTCCTGATTTTCATTTCTTTTTTGGTTTGACTTTCTCCTTCCTTATAAGTGTCTATCTTATCTATTCTCTCCAGAAATATCTCCTGAAAATGAATGACTTGTACCTACTGCTCAGTGAAGGGTGGTTAAGGTGGTTAAGTCAGAGGTGGTCTGACTTTTGCACAGCTGTGTAAAAGGGCCTATCTTACATATTGTTTAATGCTATTCCAACATGATTTATTCAATTTATGATTTTCATTTCAAATGTAAATGTGGCAGAATTCCACTATCACTTATTATTTTTGCTTTTTTAATTACTGTCCAATTATTTTCACTTTCAAATGACATTACAATTTCCCTTGAAGAGTAAATTACGTAATGATTATCACTTTTGTGGGCATTTATTAAATAAAGTCCCCTAGTGACCGTCTACAGCTGATTCTGTAAAGTTCTCATGAAAGACCTGCACTTTTCAAACTAAAGCAATGAAGTGGAGCAAAAAGGAGGGAAAAAATCTTCTTGAAAAGACAGAAGACTGAAATCTGGGATTTAGTTAATAGCAACTCACTCTCCACTGCCTTTGGTGACACCTGCTTAGTGGCATTAGGGAAGAATTCAGTCTCAGTCATTTAGATCTGAAGATCACAACTGGCAAATCTGCAGAAGGCAAGATCCAAAAGAACTGCTTTTAATCACCAAGCTGTAGTTAAAGAGTTAATGAAAGCCTTTGTGTGCTGCCAAGTTTCTGTTGGTTACGTAATTAAAGAACGAAAAGTCTGTGAATGAAAGCTTGTCCGGTACCAAAAACACAGTAATCGCTCAAGGTTTGACAGAGTACAGCAGGTCAACACTTATATCGACGTGCTTTTACCGCACACAATATACAGTGACGCAACTGCCTATTATATAACTTAAAAAAGCATAATTTTGAAAGAACTTGAAGTGTACAGCTTGTTTTGTTGGATGATGTTTAGTGAAGAAGTGGGTGTAATTTGTTTGGCTGGATGGTGATGGTTCTCCATGAATGGGCAGGAAATTGCAGGCCGATTATTACATTTACTGCATTAATTAATCTGCTCCTTTATTCTCGAGTGGAACTCATTGATAAGAGCTCTGCTGGTAAAGGTCATGTCCATTCATTCATATTCCTCAGATGAGTGGGGGGGTTTCACCAAAGTAGAAACACCAATGAATTACTTGCTTTATGGCTGATTTATTTATTTTTTTTTGTCTGAAACACTCAGCCTATGAAACACTGGTATGCAATGCTCACGGCATTAAGTTATTAAAGCCCGAGGTCTAACAGGTCACTAAATAATTTGAGATTCTTGGCTGAATATAATTCAGGTTAATCTGCCATAATATTCACCAAAATTTGAAACTGCAGTCTCAGCACAGTGGCTTTGCTCACTTTCTTCCCCTATGTGGAAGATTCCCTCAATCTGATTACGTTCTACGTTTTTCCTGCCCTCCTTCTCGACCTGAATTATGTCTGATGGATCAGTGATGATGCAATGCAGACCATTTTCAACAACTTCAAATAACATGGCCTAAAACACTGGTACCTCATGGCATATGAAAAATTGATGAATGTATACATTAATAAATAAAATATAATGACGGGTACAGGCCTTTGAAAACATGCTCAATTGTGAAGGCCAAGTCCAGAAATGAGGAAATACAGTGCAACACTTGGCACTTCTATCATTTCACAGATAGTGTTGTGGAATGTATCAAAAGTTCAATACTTTTTCAAACCAACAACCAGTGTTACACCGCTTCAATGTACTGGATCAAAATCAGCACCAATCGGTCAGTCAGACATAGCCAATCCAATTTCAATACTGTTTCTCAGTCACAGTTGTACAGTACAGTGCATTGTCCAGTAGTCTACTTTGTCACTTAATTTATATATTTGCTTCTTTTCTTTTATAGTTAAGCAGGGGTGTATAATTACAGCCTCATGTTGCCTTACACAATTAAGTATGATCCCCAAACAATTCCACACAGTGCGATACACAAATTTTAAACTGAAAAAGAAATGAATAGTACCTGTATCAGCCAATAGGTTCTAGAAACAGTAACAAGAGAGTAAGAGTGGGATCAGTGCATCCCCTCCATGAAATAGTAAACAATTCAACACTATGTTTTGCTCCTATTCTAGGTTTTGACCTATGTATAAACGGCCTAATGTTGACATTAATGTTTCATTCTGCATATAGGCCAATCAAACTGCACATGCTAATTTGACTTGTCATGCTCATTAGCATATCTAAAACATGCAGCTGAAGTTTCTCATTTAGTAATATGTGCGACTTTATGCTTCTAGAAACAATCAACATAACCTAATTTATATCTAATTTAAACTCAGTGTGATGAATGTTAGGCTACAGTGCATTTGTTTTAAACTTGGTGTGATGAATGTTAGGATATAATGTATTTGTTTTAAACTTGGTGTGATGAATGTTAGGATATAATGTATTTGTTTTAAACTTGGTGTGATGAATGTTAGGATATACTGCATTTCTTTTAAACTCAGTGTGATGAACGTTTGTTTTAAACTCAATGCGATGAATGGTAGACTGTTTTGTATCTGTTTTAAACTCAGTGTGATGTAAGCTATGCTATATTGTTGTCAAACTCAGTGTGATAAACATGAGACTCTACTGCATTTGTTTTAAACATGGTGTGATGAATGTTAGGCTTTACTGTGTTTTAAACATGGTGTGATGAATGTTAGGCTTTACTGTGTTTTAAACATGGTGTGATGAATGTTAGGCTTACTGTGTTTTAAACCTGGTGTGAATGTTAGTCTATACTGTATTTGTTATAAACTCTGTAATGAAGGTTAAGCTCTATTGTATTTGTTTTCAAAGTCAGCGTGATGAACGTTAGGCTATACTGTATTTGTTTTCAAAGTCAGCGTGATGAACGTTAGGCTATACTGTATGTGTTTTAAACTCAGTGTGATGGTTGTTAGGCTATACTGTATGTGTTTTAAACTCAGTGTGATGGTGGTTAGGCTATACTGTATGTGTTTTAAACTCAGTGTGATGGTTGTTAGGCTATACTGTATGTGTTTTAAACTCAGTGTGATGGTTGTTAGGCTATACTGTATGTGTTTTAAACTCAGTGTGATGGTTGTTAGGCTATACTGTATGTGTTTTAAACTCAGTGTGATGGTTGTTAGGCTATACTGTATGTGTTTTAAACTCAGTGTGATGGTTGTTAGGCTATACTGTATGTGTTTTAAACTCAGTGTGATGGTTGTTAGGCTATACTGTATGTGTTTTAAACTCAGTGTGATGGTTGTTAGGCTATACTGTATGTGTTTTAAACTCAGTGTGATGGTTGTTAGGCTATACTGTATGTGTTTTAAACTCAGTGTGATGGTTGTTAGGCTATACTGTATGTGTTTTAAACTCAGTGTGATGGTTGTTAGGCTATACTGTATGTGTTTTAAACTCAGTGTGATGGTTGTTAGGCTATACTGTATGTGTTTTAAACTCAGTGTGATGGTTGTTAGGCTATACTGTATGTGTTTTAAACTCAGTGTGATGGTTGTTAGGCTATACTGTATGTGTTTTAAACTCAGTGTGATGGTTGTTAGGCTATCTTGTTTTTGGGCTATACTGTGTTTGTTAAGAACTCAATGCGGTGAAAGGTAGACTGTTTTGTATCTGTTTTAAACTGAGTGTAAATGTAAACGTGTAAGTGTAAATGGTGGGCTATGCTATATTGTTTTCAAACTCAGTGTGATGACGTAAGAGTTTACTGTATTTGTTTTAAACTCAATGAATTTTGGGCTAGACTGTATTTTAAACATGGTGTGACTGACGTTTAGCTATACTGTATTTGTTCTAAACACAGTGTGATGAATGTTGGGCTATACTATATTTCATTACATCACTCTTAATCTTCCCTTCAGAAATAATGTTGATTGAAACTATGTTTATATTTAGTTACTTTTTATGCAACATTTGACAAGATTTGTATAAATAAGGAGAAATCAGATGTTAAGCTGTGACAATTTGAATATTTTTCTGTTTTCACAACAATAAGCACTGGATGTTCACATGAGACTACTACAACATGGCCTATGGAGGTCTGAATGTGGATTTAAGTAATTTCACAGGCGTGTCCACAAATGTGTTCAAAACAGGTAATACAGTAAACAAGAATCAAGAATCCAAACACTGATGTCTGGCAGAAGCTATTAGTCTGATTCCGGTTTGGGCTTTAAAATACGAAGGAAACAGGAGCCAAACCACAAAGCTAAACCTCTATCACTGATGCTTAATCTGAAGTGCTGTCTCAGTCATCTCTCTCAGCATCGCTAGAAGCAGCAGACTCTGCTGAACTGTCTGACTCAATGGCTGCTTTCCAATGGATTATGAGTTATAAATCATTAAAATCACAGACGTGGCTTTTTTTGACACTTCAGAAACTGAGCTGCCTCTGACTTTAGCAACAAAAGCCATTCTAGATCAGATACATGACAGTTCAAGGTCAAAGTGATGATGTTGCTAACTTAACATCATCATTAAAGTTAGATTTTTGATTGAAGTTACTTACTTTTCATCAGTGCGAAGAACAGTCATCTTCATTTCCGACGATGAAAAACACTTCCACTGGCAAGCAGTAGGGAGCAGACAAAAGAAGCAAAAACACACATTCTCAAGACCTGAACTGTGAGAAACAGTTCCCTGTAGAGCTGCCAGGCTCTTCTGTAGTTCCGTGACAATACTTCCTTAACAAATACACAGACAAAGAGGGCCAGACAGCATTTTAAAAGAGGAGGTGCTGGCAGTCCGAAAATTAAACAGCAAATCCTCTTTCTGCCTCTAATCACATCGGGCTGCCTTCTCAATTTTACATGAGCGGAGGCTACCCGCTAACTCTGCCGCGTTCTTAGAATCGCAATTAGTATAATGAAAAACAATGACTTCACTAGAGGGTGGAATGACTGTGGAACTGTTTTGTGTTAGTGGAGGAAAGGGGTCTGATTAAATCTCTTCTAGTGAGAACACTGCTTCAGACATCAAGGTGAAGCAACATCAGCACCCAGGTTTAGCAGAGTTAGCCTGAAGCAAGCTGTTCCTGCTCCTCACCTGGGGTCTCCACATCTCCACCAATTAGACTACACCAGACTGTGCGAGGAACAGGATCAGAAATCATCTTTCAGGTGTAAAGTCACACTTTTTTTTCCTCCCAGCAATAATCAATTATTCACAGATGTTGTAAATTTATAATGTACAGCAGAACATTCTCTAAGTTCTAGCAAGGCTCCTGGTATCAACTTCAGCTAATACTGTCTGTTTTCCAGAAAAACGGGCAATATAGGCATCACTCCCGCTCTTAAACATTCTGTGTGTGAATATGGCCTAATTATTCACTTCAGCGTCGACCGTCAAATGTACGCACTGTGGTGTCAACGTTCACCCAAATCTGAGTAGACTGCATGAATTCTGACAGAAGACTTGAGCTCTTTTGAGGCCTTTCAGCTTATCACGACATTCCTGTTTAAAATAATGTTTTAAAATAATGAAGGAGACTTCAGCAGAAAATGACACAAAAGCCTCCAACACTTTGTATAACAAGTCTCTCAGCACTGACTTTACTTTTGTGCACCCACTGCCACTTTAAGTCTTCCAATCTTGAAACCAGTTGCCGCTGTGTCTTCCCAACAAAAGCTGTTCCCAAATACAGTCTTTTCCACTTTAAAGAGACACTAACATTCACACAAGCAACGACTCACCTCAGCTGGCTTTAAATCTCTCAGATGTGCAACTGAAATGGCTAAAACAGATATTTCATCAGATAGGCAGTACTTACAGCTTAAACCTAAAGAGAAAATGGGACCACCAAACTGTTTCCATCAGACAAACAGCACTTTCATCTTTAAGAGAGGGGAGAACATCAAACACCACTCTTGCTTCAGATCTTCAGATCCACAGGTGTTTCGGTCCATCCACCCACTGTAAGAAGACATCTCAGCGCTGTGAGACTGAAAGCATATGTAGCTGTCAAGAAGCCTCACTGAGAAAAGGAAAGCAGAAAATTTGAACTAGAACAGCAAAACGGAGCATCTGAGATGTGGAGTAAGGCTTTATGGACTGCTGAGTTTAAATCTGTGATTGCGATTACTTGGATTATAAGAAAGAGAAAATGCAGCTAACTTCTAAGACTGAACTTTGGAGGTGTGGAAAAATATCCCTACAGGTTTCTTTCAAAAACTGAAAGGGAGTCTCCTGAAAAAACTGGAAGCTGTTACAGAGACAAAGAGTGGACACACAAATACAGAAAAAAGTGATTTAGTTGTTGAGGCTCCTGGGTAATGTTCTGTTAAATGTTTCCTGCGTATACAACACACTACAGTAGTAACTGAATATGTTCCATTGAACATGCTTAACTACACTTGCAGCAGTTATGTTCACAAAAGACTATAACCTCTTCTGTTTAGGGTAACAGGGCAGCACGGTGGTGCAGTGGGTAGCGCTGTCGCCTCACAGCAAGAAGGGCCTGGGTACGATTCCTGGCCGGGTGACCAGGGTCCTTTCTGTGTGGAGTTTGCATGTTCTTCCCGTGTCTGCGTGGGTTTCCTCCGGGTACTCCGGTTTCCTCCCACAGTCCAAAAACATGCAGTCAGGCCAATTGGACATGCTAAATTGCCCCTAGGTGTGAGTGTGTGAATGTGTATGTCTGTCTGTCTGTCTGCCCTGCAATGGACTGGCGACCTGTCCAGGGTGTATCCTGTCTTCCGCCCAATGACAGCTGGGATAGGCTCCAGCACCCCACCGCAACCCAGAAGAATAAGCGGTTTAGATGATGGATGGATGTTTAGGGTAATAAAATTTTAATGAAGTGAACCTGACAATAACCCTCACTCACACTATACAGAAAGTTCATCATACAGAAAGTTTACTAAAATGGAAGAAGCAGGGCCTGTAGTGAATTGGGTTGTTCAGACTCCTTAAAATCAACCTGTAACCAAAATTATTGCGTGTTTCTGGTCATATCAAGCTTGATTTTTCATATGGCTGTGGCTTTGATGGTCAAAGCACCTGTCTAGTAAACGGGAGATCCTGGGTTCAAATCCCAGCAGTGCCTGGGGTTTAGAGTGAACGTCTTCAGGAATGTCCCATCAAAACGAGGAATCCCTCGCCAATTTTTCTGCATCAGTCTGACCACCGAGGAGCCTCCTGCTGTACAACACTGTGCAAACCTCACCTGCCTTAACTGACCTTTCTGATGATACTGCGGCTGCTGTTGCTGCTGCATGCAAACTATTCAATTATAACCATTTTTCGCCATATTTCGCCACATAACACTAATGATAAAACCTTATCTTTGCTATCCGGTGTCGACCAGAGGACGATGGGTTCCCCTTTTGAGTCTTGGTTCCTCCCAAGGTTTCCTCTTGCTCTTTGGGAGTTTTTCTTGCCACTGTTGCCATTGGCTTGCTTACGGGGGCTCAGACCCAGATTTTTTTGTAAAGCTGCTTTGCGACAATGCCTGTTGTAAAAGGCGCTATATAAATAAACTTATAATATCTATATAAATAAACTTTTGACTGTCACAACATTCTACATTATAAAAAGTTTAATACATGTAGCCACAAGCTAGTATACACTGTTAGAAATAAAAGGCTCTCAGCAGGTACATTTTTCATAAATCAAGGTAAAAACAGTGTAAATGTTCCATCAAAGGTACAACAGTGGGTCCAACTGTGAACCTTAAATAAGTTTTTCCCAGTGGAAACATAAGAAATTTTACCTTTTCATAACCTAATGTTTTAAAACAGAACAATCAAATAAAAAGCCTGCAGACGAGACGGGGTGTGTGGAGTCAGTACAACTTAGAAAATATCATTTCAATGGATTACTGAATTAATATTGCTATTGAATTATGTTCCCTAACTAAAGGTACTGAGATGTACCCTTGAGGGTACAACCCCAGTGACAAGGGCGATAATTTCATACCCTTTTTTTCTGAGAGTGTATTAGCCTAGAGCTAATATGTGCTTATGAGGAGTGAGCTTTTCCTCTCTGCTCTTGTTTCTGAGGGAAAGAGGTATTGATTTTCAGAGGAAAGTCTGGTAATCTGTATTGTTCAATACCTGTGTGCACTGAATTCAGAGGCTCATAGTGAACAATGCAATACGATATATTGTACTGTTATACTTCTGATGTTAGCTAATCACAGATGTTCTGTTCGGTTACATATACAGAACTGGACAGTCAGCACTCTTCACCAAAGATGGTCAGCGGTTTTATGCCACCGAATGATCTGTAGCTTAAAAAGACGCAGTGATTGGATACTTTTCTCAGAAGCTGCATTTGTTATTCTTCCCGTTCGCTGGCTGGTAGCTATGGTGCAATGGCTGAGAGCTACTTAGCAAGTGGGAACTGGCAATCACTAACAGTGGGGAGATAATTGGTTTGAAAAAAGTGCCTGTATTCTTGGCAAGTCTCCCATTTTACTTTGTCGAGTCATCACAAAAGCCAGCACCCCAAATACATTGAATAAATGCCGATAAGGGCATTAAGTCCTGGCAACAGAGCATGCTCTGTAAGATAAGAGCCCAATGGTGATTTGATAGCAGCTTTCAGATGTTTCTTTTTCACAATATACAGAAATCTAAAAGTGACGTTCGACAATTTCACATTTACATTATACTTCAGTGACAAAAGTACAGAAGAAACAGGCTTCTTGATGTCTGCCATGACATTCTTTGTCAGAAGCCAATAAGCGAGCCTATTTAAACTGTTTAAAAAACACATACTTCATTTATCCGACCTTCAATATAAAGGGTTGCACATTTGATATTACATTTTAAGTGGCCATTTTGACTTGACTGTTAAGTGTCACACATCGTTCTAGTGGCAACTCTTTAGTGGACTTTCCCAGAACCCTCTGGGTGAACATGTGACGTGACATAAGACCAGCCCATGTATCAGAGATCTGCTTCACCTGATTACTGACTAGTCACACCTGTTTGTCATTATGTTCTTAGTTCAGGTAGTATTTAAGCCCGGGCTTTAGGTTAGCTCAGTGCGACGTACTGCTTCTGTTTCAGAGCTACTGAGTGGTCTCTCCTGTGTTTTGGTTGTTGTTTGACTCATTGTCTGTATTTTTGACTTTGCCTTTTCGCCTGCTCCCTTTTTGGATTTTGTCTGCCTGACTTGAGTTGTGTAACGTTTTTCTACTTGTATCTTTTGCCGCTTCTGGATCTGACCTTTGCCTGTTTTTTGATGAGGACTCTGGAAAACGAATCAACTAGTAAATCCTCATTAGCTTCTTTTATCCACATGCGTCTGACTCATTCTGTCATGGAAAATAAAGCACAAATTTAAAGAGTGAACGAATTAAATACTGATAGATTTGATGTTATGCTCAGTCTATGTTGTCTGCTTTTTTTCTGTCACAGAAAATTGAATAATTGTACTTAATGTACTTTCGGAAAATCCATAAAAGTGTGGTCCCTGAGTTCTGTAGTACTGAACATTAAGTACAAATTATTCATTTTTCAAGAGCAAATTATATATGTTTCTGAGGAGATTAGACGTAAGATAATCCACCTGCATAAGCAAGGAAACAGTCAAAGGAAAACAATTGGAAAAAAAAAAACAGAAGTTTTCCAAACTGTAGTTTAAAAACTGATTATAATAAATAGGAAAACGACTCTCCTAATAACCATGCAAGACCTGGTAGACACCAAAACTGTCCCCATCAGATAAACAGCACTTAAAGCTTTCATTTTTGAGAGAGAGGAGAAAATCAAGCTCTTCTGCTTGCTTCTTGCTAAAAAAAAATTCCTTTTCTGTCCATCCTTCCACTGTGAAAAGACCACTCAGCGCTATGGGTCTGAAAGGATGTGTAGCTGTTCAATAAGAACCTCACTGAAAAAAAAAAAGACAAAAAGAAGAACATTTGCTAATCAAACAAAAACTTGCTGGTGTTCAAGAGTCCAGACCTCAACATCACTAAACGTGGATTACGTGCACTGCATTGATTGAGAGAAGCAGAAAATGGAACCAACTTCTAAGACTGAGTTTTGGAGGTGTGGAAAAATATCACTGCAGATTTCTTTGAAAACCTGAAAGTGAGTCTCCTGAAAAGAATGGAAGGTGTAATAAAAGTGAAGAGTGGACAGTATGAAATACTGAAATATCTGATATTATATTTAGCTGTTGAGGATTTTGTGTAATTTCCTGTTAAATGTTTTCTGCCTTTGTACTGAATACGCATTTTGATCAGGAATTAAATAAAAGTGTCTCTTTTGCAAAGTCCTGTACAAGTAAAGTAAATGTAGCACTTTTTTCAATGACTCATTGGTTAAAACTTGGAAAAACTGATGAAAGTTCTATAAAAGTCTATAACAACCAAAGCAGAATTTACTCCAAAACCTTTAAAAGCCAAAACAGAAATAACCCCCAAAACTAAAAAACATCAAAGCAGAAATAATGTGGAATAATCTTAAAAACTAGAAATAACTCCTAACTGATGCTACACTGACTGCTTTAGTTTCAATTAGCCTGACTCACCGCCTTCCTCATTCTCTCCCAGACCGCCACCAAACACGCACATGCGCATGCATTAAGCAGGCAGATTCTGCCAGTCGGGGTGAATTCTAGCATGCAGGGATAATTGGCGTTCCATCACTCAGTGCTGGCACGGCACTGCAGAGTTTCATTATCAGTGCAGCACACATGCTCAGACAGCGCTCCAAAAGCGGCTCACACACATCAATTAACATCCAAACACACACACCTCCGTACACGCTTTCCGTCAGCTAACACACAGACCACTCAGGCATGTATAGAAGAGGAGTGACGATTCATTGATTTTATCACTGAATCACAGTTACAGCTCCAGCCAAATCAATGGTGTAAATCCTCTAATAGCGAAATGCAATTCAGTCGCTCCTGCATCAGCCCTGAACTGGCTACAACAGAATGAATCAGAGGAATTATGAGACTGATGCTTGTATTAAAAAAAATATTTCTTTTTAAATAGCGATCAAGACAGCCATGACAAAATATTCACTGAAATATGACACCACCATTCAAACACAGATACATGTATAAAATGATTCTGATATGATGCAAATATAACTTTCTAGGTTTCAAATAATTGGAAGAAGACTGAAAAAATAGATGAAAATTGTTGTAGATGATTCTAAAATGACTAAGAAGTCTCCACAACTTCAATAATTAAGTTACAATAACATCCAGACTGCCTTACATTTTAAAAGGTCTTATATGTTCTGTATGCCAGGGAACTGAATTTTCCTCTCTTTGAAAGTATATAAACTTTATTAAAGTTTTAAAATGTACTGTTCACTGCTCAGTCCATACCGTCCATATATGGAAACTAAGCTACAAAAATGGCCTGCTTTGAAGTCAGTTTTTGCGATGTCACAGAAAGCTGCACGTTTACACATATCTTCCTATTAAGCCTACAGCACTTTTGCCCGTTCACTCACAATGAAGTTATGAGTCGTACAGCCCATCCTGCTTTTTGAGTAAGGCACGGTAGAGGGTAGCCAATCAAAATAAAGGTAATTTGCATATACCAGTCTTAAAGACGCTAACAAAAACTGAGTTCGATCCCTGGTGATGCTACAGCGATCCGTTGCCGGGAGTCCAAGAGAGCACAACTGGCCTCGCTCTCTGTGGGTGGGTGGGATGGCCCCTCCTTCTCCCCCCATCACTTAATGCAATGCTAGTCAGCGCAGGCGTCTGTTAGCTGGCATAACAGATCTGGCGGTTGGCGCTTTCCTCCGAGCGCGTTCAGCTGTCCAATGACGTTGTGTTAGCAGCGGTTCAAAAAGATGTGGTGGCGCTTCACAGGTCTCGGAGGAAGCCTGTGTTAGCCTTCGCCCTCCTAGCGTTGATAGTATTGTGTGATTGGGGGAGTCCTAACTAGCGGGTGGAATTGGAGACGACTAAATTGGGGAGAAAACTGGGTAAAAAAAAAAAAAAAACCAAACAAAAAAATAAATAACCTCTTTAACTGCACGGGATAAAGAGATGTGGAAAAAATAAGGATGTGCACTATAACTAACTTATTCGAGTTTCTGCAAGAGTTAATGAACGGATATCGACCATGCTTAAGCAAAAACAGCACTCTAGCTAACATCAGCTGAGTAGTTCGCCTGTAGTAAGTGATACAGCCGCACTATCTCTGCTTTTTCTGCCATGTACTTAAAGGGCCCCATCCTAGATCTTTCTTTTATTGCACTTGTGCCCCCCAGAGGTGCACTTACAACTTCTGTATGATTTTAAGCACCAAAAAGAGTCATACTTCCTTTTTAGATGACCACTTTATAAGCTCTCTTCATCCCTTAGAGTCAAACAGGATTGTTACTGTGCCTTTAAGACTGATGTATGCAAATGAGCTCTGTTTTGATTGGTTGCCTGGTATTGTGCACCTCATTCAAAAAGCAGTCCTGGCTAAAACACTCCTTATAAGTTCATTATAAATGGGCGGAGTTAAACTGATGCAGGTGTTGTTTTTAATGACATCATGAAAACATACCAAGTAAAACTAATTTCAAAGAAGTGAGAGAAGTGAGAAATTCAGTTTTCATAGATAAGAGCCCTTAAACAACGCTTCCTCATTAACGCACTCATGTTCAGGCACTCTTGTTTCATAGTGACACTGTGCAGAATATTACACTGGGAAGTTTGCGAAACACTGAATAATAGGAGGCCTATATGCATTTCTTGCTCCCAAAAAGCCCATCAAAGTTCACTCTCTCGACAGCGACTTGTCAGAAAACTAAAGACGAGAATCCGTGCAGCGAATAAGCAGCAAAGAGCTTTTCATAAGAAACCATAAATCGAGCACAACACCTTCGCTTCCAGACAAAGCACCCTGACAAACAAACAAAGAGGAAATTAACGTCTGTGTTAGCCTGCTGATATCCAACACAATAACAGCCAATGAGGACGGAGCAGACGCATCATTATGGGAAGGACTGGCCATGATGCTGATTTATTACAGTGACACATCGGCTGTCTGGGAATAAACAAAAGAGGCCCTCATTGCACGTCAGCAGCAGCTTCAGACTGTTCCAGAAACTTAAACCCAGGCAAACATTCACTTCTTAGCAACTGCTGGAGACGATACTGGAAATGCTGCTTTTTTTAAGAAGTCACTAAAAAAACTGTGACTGTAAATAACTGCAACTTAATCACTACTTGCCTCATCTACAGCATACGGGCGATTCCCACGAACAATAACTTCCCTGAAATTTATAAACAGTTCTTTTCCAAACACAGAGAAGTCAAAAGTAGGGCTGTATTATTAAACAGTTTAATTTTTAAATGTTCTATTTAACATTATCTCAAATCAGTGAAGCTTAAGATGTTGCTTATGTGCTTAGTAACTGAATGGAAATGTTTATCTTTATTATCATTACTACTTTTGTTGTTGTACTGATTAACTATTGTTTATTAGTATTAACACAGAAATTGTGATTACAGTCGTATGCCAAAGTTTGGGACGTTTTTGTTGATTTTCCAAATGAAAATAAGTTAACACATCCTCTACATACTGCACATTTTATTGTACAAACACTGTTTATTTGCTGAATTTAATACATTCGGAAAGAAAAAAGTTATGGCACCTTTAATATTCTGTAATTTTGCAATTAATAATATAATAACAATATTTTGCATTATTTTTCCCCAATATGTTAAACACAGCTGATAAATAGAAACTGTACACTAAAATCTACAGAAAATGATCTTATTTAAGATCAATGTAGAGGATGTGTTAACTTGTTTTCACTTAGAAAACCAAACATGTAATTCGACCAGGGTGTTCAAACTTATGCATACAACTGTATTTATTACATATACATAAGCACTGTTGTGTCTTATCCACTCGTACCAGTGCAACGCACACTAAGGCTACGTTTACACAGCAGGTAAAAGTGACCCAAATCTGATTTTCTCACCAAATCCGATTTTTTTGTTTGGCTGTTCACATTAGCTTTTAAATGTGATCTGTATGCGACATCAGTCTGAACAGATCAGCTCCTAAACCGACCCGCATGCGCAAAAGAACAGGGCTTCACATGGCGGCTCGTCCAGAGGTAAACAGTCATGACGGCCAGCAAACGCCAGTCGCTCCCGCAGCTTTCAGTTTCGTCTTCGTCAGCATCACAGGAGCGAGTATAAAGTTCAGTGGTTGACAGCTGGACTCATCACCCATAGTGGGTTCGAGTTCGCCGTAAAAGGGCACGTTATTCGGCCACGGCCGCTTCTTTGGTTCGGGTCCTCGGATTCTTTAAACTGTTCTCTGACGCTGCAGCCTCGGGCTCCTCCGGCCGCGTTCGGCTGTTTCGTTTGAAACCTCTTCGAGCGCGGAGCGGCTTGATGAGCCTCTTCTAATGCTTTGGTACAGAAACATCAGACTAAATGTTTAAATCTCAGCAGCGCGAAATTATGACGAATGTCGATTTGGATTGACGTAAAAGTCGCATGCATTCCGATCTGGCTGTTCAGACAGAGTCGCACTGCCGCAGATCGGATACGTATCGGATTTCAGTACCACATAAGAAAGCGTCTCAAATCGGAACTGAAAACGTTTTTTGCTGTTCACACAGACAATACATCTGTGTCACATTTGAGGAAAAAGATCAGATTTGGGCCACTTTTACCTGCTGTGTGAACGTAGCCTAACACCACCACCACCACGTCAGTATCACCATAGTGCTGAGAATGATCTAGCACTCAAATAGTACCCGCTCTGTGAGGGTCCATGGGGGTCCTGACCATTGAAGAACAGGGTGAGAGGGGGCTAACCAAGCGCAGAGAAACAGATGGACTACAGTCTGTAATTGTAGAGCTACAAAGTGCACCTATGTGGTCAGTAGAGCTGATAAAATGGACAATGAGCATAGAAACAAGGAGGTGTGTCTAAAAAAGAGGTGTACATTAAAGGTATAAAGTGATTACATTTTGTATGTTTTTTGACATTTTTTGAATCTTGTTTTTTTGGGGTAGGTTGAACGATTCATCTGACCCCCCAGTTTATGTTAAAAACTGCATAAAAGCTGTGACTAAGGCACACAAAAACTCCACTCAACGTAAAGTGCGCCACACTCACCACAGAACAAATGCATCAGCAAACAAAAGGGGTCAATATGCGCCTCACGGAATGACAGACATGCGGGACAGCGCTGACTCCATTAAAGTTGCGTGATGTTTTACTGAGTTCACCTGTGCACCTGAACCCATTAGCAACACAGACTCAGAGAGACAATGCAAAGCTACATGCTCACGACAAATCCTGTATTTATTCACCCCTCTCTCAGGATGCATAACGTGCATTGTCACTTTATTTGCTGCTGTGAATCGGGGTCAGGCTCTTACAAATGCATCAAAAGCAAGTGATGAATTCCATTTAGTCCTGCAGTGGTCCTGATCAATGATGAGCTAGAGTGGTAATGGGGCGCGTGGTACGCAAAAAACAATGGCTGCTCTTTAGTTAAGAGCAATGCTGATTTAAATTGCTTTCTGTATTGTGGGTTGGAGGTTGTTTAGTATGTTACGAAAGGATTTTTCTTTTTTTTTGTTCGCTTTGAATCAGAACTATACGCATGAACACTGCTAAATTTGAATAGGCAAAAATATTTTCCAACTACAATGTGGATTTTTTTAACCCCTTAAATAGCCAGGGCCCATCAGGTCCATGTAGTTTTACTACACACTTCCATAACTTAAGAATAACTCGCATAGTTTGCATTGTAGTTCAGGTAGTTACTAAATAATAAGCCTTAGCATGTCAGAAGCCTGGGATTTTAAAGGGTTAAACTCTGGATAAAGACTTTAAAACTATCCTGAAGCCGTACTGCAGCGGGATCTTTGAGGAGGTTCTATAATTAAAAGTGTTTATCATGTTTTTACAGTGTGACAGTAATAACTATGGAGTGACTAATATAATATGAATATGCAGGGTGCACTGGCACTAGTGCCCTTTCTGATGAAAACTAAAGGCTTGATATGCTGCTGCAAAGCCTGTGCAAAATTCAAAACTATCCCCGGTGTGCAGGAACAGTTTGGTCATGTCCATAAATTTACAAAGTGCTTTAAAAACATCAGCCTGATTGCACAGCGCTGCTGTTTCTCATGCAAAACTTTTAATGCCTTCCACTTTCAGCTTACATCACAGCGCCAGCAGATCTGTCCAGTTCAAACTTCACAACATGGGACTGTAAGATATGTTGCTCTTATTTTGGCTTTGGGACAGTTTGGAGTAACACAGAATTAAACAGTGAAATAATGGTTGAAGAAAGAGTTTGATTTCACTTTGTAACTGTAATTAAGAAAACATTTTTACAGTCTGACAGTAATAACTGTGGAGTGATTTTAATCCAGTATGAATCTGCAGTGTGTGTAGGTTTTACAGTGTGACAGTAATAATTGTGGAGTGATTTTAATCCAGTGTGAATCTGCAGTGTGTGTAGGTTTTACAGTGTGACAGTAATAATTGTGGAGCGATTTTAATCCAGTGTGAATCTGCAGTGTGTGTAGGTTTTACAGTGTGACAGTAATAACTGTGGAGTGATTTTAATCCAGTGTGAATCTGCAGTGTGTGTAGGTTTTACAGTGTGACAGTAATAATTGTGGAGTGATTTTAATCCAGTTTGAATCTGCAGTGTGTGTAGGTTTTACAGTGTGACAGTAATAATTGTGGAGTGATTTTAATCCAGTTTGAATCTGCAGTGTGTGTAGTTTTACAGTATGACAGTAATAACTGTGGAGTGATTTTAATCCAGTGTGAATACCAAAACCTGCCAACAGACACAGCTGTGCAGCTTGTTTTTACTGTTGTTAAGCTCTGTTTTGTAATGCTGACATGAACATCCAGGTCATGACCTTTCAACCTGGAAATCAGGTAATTACAGATCTTTTTTTACAATTACATAATACAACCTCTCTCAGGTAGAAATAATCCAGCGCCAGAAGAGCTTATGTCCACAATAAATAAATAAAAAAACAACAACACAATCGTATGAGCTACAATTAATTACATAACTTCAATAACCTTCTTGTCTACAGTAAAAAAAAAAAATTGTTATCCAGTTCATGCCATCCTAACTCCTGTAGTTCTTTCCTCCATCAGCTTTTTAAAAGTTAAAAGCCCGTCTGACCTGGCTCTCATGGCAATTTATTCAAATTGAATTTTAATCTGATAGTGTTTTGTTATGGGAGTCTAGGATGCTAATGATGCACCACTGTGGAAAAAATTGCTGCATGCAGGGCACTAACCATGCGAGAGAGGTCCAGTGAGAGAGAGAGAGGGAGAGAGAATGTGCGAATGAGTGTGGTCTATGAGAAACTTTTAATATGGGCCCGAAAAACAAATCAGAGAAACAGCAGAGAGAGATCAGTAATATCTCAGTAATATCAGTAATACCTCTGTTTCAATAGACCTGTGACTGTAGAATTTAGTTGCAACAGAGTGTAGACAGACAGCAGAGCACACATCACAGTTTGTATGTAAAATTTAAATTTAGATTGATTTTTTAAATTTACTTAAATTTAAAGAGAAACTGATTTAGTTTTGCTGCTACTTTGCACATCCTTGGTTTTACATTTTGACAGGTAAAAGATACCGGAGTTTTATTTATTTTTTGTATTAGCAGGAAAGTTCATTAAAACAGTACATTTTCAAATAGGTTATTCATCTTTGTCTTCATTGTTAGTCAGCAAATGCAAAAAACAAAAAAAAAGCAAAAAAGCTGATTGCTAGTTATTTGGAAATGTGATTCATAATCCGAATAACAGATTATTCGTTTCAGTAGTCGATAGATTTTTCAACTATCAAATTAGTCGTTTGTTGCAGCCCTAGTTAGAGCACTGATAAACTTTTTTAAAAGTGCACTGAAAAACCTTTAAAAGTTATATCATACAAGTTAAATGAAAGAACTTTCACCATCATTAAATCACGCTCACTCATTGTTTTCGAGCTGGAAGACACAAAGTGAAAAAAACAGGCCGTAACGTTAGCTGAGGTAACAGACCTTTGGAACTCTTTATCTAAAAGACAGACTGCCTTTCTCTGTGTAAACTTTAAGCCACATGTGACCTATTGTTGCTTTCTGTGGTCACGAAATATTAAGCTGTGGAGCGATAGTAGCTCAGTAACCGCTACATACAGCATAAAAACATGAACGATATCGGCTTTCACCCAGCCACTTGAATTGGCGCTCTCAGATATCCTCTAAATAGGTCTAATTTTAACATCAGTTTAGCATCAGCCTGTGTGGCACGTTTAGCCAAATGTTAAGAGTCCCAAACACCACAGAACAGGTTTTAAGTCAGCTTACCGTCACTCACTCGACTTCACTCTCTCAGAAATTCGTTTTTCATAATCTGAACTCGTATCAGCAGAGCACAAGTCAGTCAGAATGAAGCCTGTACTGGCGTGTGTGGCACTGTTTGGGTCTGCAGTCGGCTCACCAATCTAACCTAAGTTAGCCAATCAAGCTACCTTTCCAAACACCATGGAACAGGTTTAATATCATGGACTGTTCACCTGTTTGGTGACCATATAAGTGAATTACTCTTTTGCTTTTGTTTTGTTTTTTTTTTTTAGTTTTGAAATAACACAGGACGACATGGTGAAAAAGTGTCAAAAATGCTTTTACATCACATATAACACCAACCCCGCCCCCTCCCGGTAATACCATATACCACGGAAATATCTGAAGACGGTCTGAAGGAACTAAATACTGCCCAATCCTGCTGCAGTCAAAACACAGCAGTGGGGATTTTCCACATTTTCATTACCCAATTTAAAAGAGCTCCACACTGGAGGCATTTAAAATTGTTTGTTAATTTCTGAAAATGAACATTATGTCCTTTAATATCATCTACACAACAGTGAATAGTCTTTGGAAAGAATCAGAATTGGATGGGGATTATAATATAGCTGATACCGTTTAGTTCAGCTCTGCTATAAATCGCTCAGATCATCAGCACAATATTTTTCTTCAAGGAATCAAGAAAATAATCCTGAGTAACAGCTTAAGATTCACACACAAACACGCACAGCCGGAACACCGAGTCTGGCTATCGCTGATGCTAATGAGTGTTGGTGCTGCTGTCACCATCTGGTACAGTCAGCTATGACAATAATTAGTCTCACTGCAAAAGAGTGACCATATGGATATTATTTCAACTCCATTTGCTAATGCTGAAGTGCAGGTGTTCAGTACGCTGGGTGAATATCTATGACCCTTTTTTGCATTTTAAAGAGAGATACTACCATGTGTGTCACATATGTAATAATCCTGTTACAAAAGGTTAAGTATGTTAAACTTCCTTTTGCCTTCTTGTCTTATTTTGGGATATTTCTGCAAAAATAAAATCACAATCGGTCACTTACTTTGACACAGTGAGACATACTGCCTCAAAAACACAAGTAAGTGATAAATTACTGGGTGGTACACTGGTATAAAAGTGAATACCAGTATGTTGCTGTTACATGACAAAGCAAAAGCCACCTTTAACTGTAGTAAAATCACTGTGATGCACAGCCTCAAGTGGCTTATTGCTCGTTACTGATTTGTTTACCACGTAAAATAATTTCAATTTATTATTAGTAAGAATCACAATAAACAGTTCTTTAGCCGAGCAAAGCAGTTCATTAATAATCAGTTACTGTTGCCTGTTTTCATTATGACAACAGTTTTTAATAATTTGGTACATAAATACAGAGTTTTTGTGTGTGGTCACGTGTGTATGTTCAGTATTTTACAATGGCTTCAAATGTTGCTCAACAAATCAGATTTTGGAAATGAAATTATGCTTGACAACATGGATTTTGCCTTTTCATGGATACCTATGCCCTTTTTAAGCAATAAAAAGAGAAGCTTTAATATTAATATAACATTTTTTCAGTTCTTACAGTCTTCACTCTGTTCTTTTACTACAGCTTCCATTCTTTTCAAGAGACGTGCTTTCAGTCTTTCAAAGAAATCTGCAGGGATATTTTTCCACAACTCCAAAGTTCAGTCTTAGAAGTTGGTTCATTTTCTGCCTCTCACGATCCAAATAATCCCAAAAACATTCAGTAACGTTGTCATAGATGAAAGCTTTAGGTGCTGTTTATCTGATTGGGACAGTTTTGGTGTCTATCAGGTCTTGTATGGTTGCTAGGAGCCCAATCTGCAAATGAGTACTGCAAGGATTTGTGTAAAAGAATACAAATATATTTTCACAGATTTTTAGTTAAAAGCTGAACTGAACAGTGCACGAATGTCTTTAAAAACAATTCTGCATGAGTTTTAATCTATATATACATACACATACATATTGCTGGGTCTGGTAAGTGTAAGTAAGTGGTTAGCTTGTGTTTTTTTCCCTTATTGGTTTCTGTGCTATATGCTTTTGCATTTGTGGTGTGGCAATAAATGATCATGCAGGTTTAAATACAGACTCATAAGAAGTCTGTTTATTGCTTTAGGAACAGATTTCTAGAAGCAAAAGCTCTGAAAAAAAGAGAAAAAAAAGAGTTCACAGTATTTCTAATAGTTCTTTACTGGAAAAATAAAACAGTTAAAAATCAATCACCAACGCCTTTAGATGAATATAATGAGATTAGATTCTTTACAGCATTATGGTCATTACACTTTCAGCCAGAAAATTAAATGAGTTTAGCTGAATATTGCTGCCATCATGAAGTGTCTAATCTCGTTTAGAGACAAATCTGAAAAACAAATTAATATGTTACTATACAGAAGTAAAAAAAAACACACACACAGAAAACTAAGAAGGCTGAAATGACTGGTCTGGAAAGAGCCCGAAGCTTTAATTAAAAAGAACTTAATTAAAAATAATTTCTTTGGTTATTTGTGTCCAATTATATTTTTGTATTAGAAACTAATAAAACAGACAATGAGATAAATCAATTCTGCACTGTGCTCATCTGAGAGACAATTAAAATGCTAAGCCCAATGATGAGGCTCTCGACATTCACTTGGCCGTTAGAGCACTGCAGTAATGACAGCAGCAAATCCAGGCCGTAATAAAACTATGCTAAGTAGGCCCAGAAAATAGGGCTGCACAACATGGAGGATATCCGCTGCTTTAGATGTGCTTTAATGCAAAATTCAGCACTGTCAGATTTTGAAGACCACTAGTTAAGGTCAGTAAAGGCTCAATGACAACAAATCAATAAATATGATATGTACTTTTACTTAAAAAGTTAGTAACGTGACTTTCATAAAAAGTGGAGCTCACTGAGCACCAAACAGTAAGTTAACAGAGTGATCATCTGTGTGTTGTGTTCAATTTGAAGTTCAACAGAATCTAAAATTTTAGGGTGTCCTGATACTTAATTAAAACACAAACATTTTTACAGTGAATCAGGAATTGGCTCAACAGCTTCCTACTATAAATGAGACACTGAGGTACTGCCGGACGGATAACAGCAATTTAATAATTTGCCTAAAAAAATTCGCTTTATCAGTATACACATTAAGTCGTGTGGAAAATACTGAGTTATTGTCCAGTTCAATTTTATTTATATATAGAGCTCAAAAGGAGAAGCTCTAAGAGCATGAAAAAGAAACACTTAGAGGAACTAAGACTACGTTCACACAGCAGGTAAAAGTGGCCTAAATCTGATCTTTTCCTTCATATGTGACACGGATGTGTTGTCTGTGTGGCAGTGTGAACAGCAAAAACCGCATTGAATCTGACATGTTCAATTCCGATTTGAGACGCTTTCTTATGTGGTACTGAAATCCGATACGTATCCGATCTGTGGCAATGCGACTCTCTCTGAACAGCCAGATCGGAATTCATGCGACTTTTACGTCAATCCAAATCGACATTCGTCATAATTCCGCGCTGCGCTCAAACATTCAGTCTGATGTTTCTGTACTAAAAACTAGAAGAGGCTCATCAAGCCGCTCCGCGCTCGAAGAGGTTTCGAACGAAACAGCCAAACGCGGCCGGAGGAGCCTGAGGCTGCAGCGTCAGAGAACAGTTTAAAGATTTCGAGGACTCGAACCAAAGAAGCGGCCGTGGCCGAATAACGTGCCCTTTTTCGGCCAACTCGAACACACTATGGGTGATGAGTCCAGCTGTCAACCACTGGAACTTCATACTTGCTCCTGTGATGCTGGCGAAGACGAAACTGAAAGCTGCAGGAGCGACAGGCGTTCACACTCTACCATGTGAAGCCCTGTTCTTTTGCGCATGCGGGTCGGTTTAGGAGCTGATCTGTTCAGACTGATGTCACATACAGATCACATTTAAAAGATAATGTGAACAGTCAAACAAAAAAATCGGATTTGGTGAGAAAATCAGATTTGGGTCACTTTTACCTGCTGTGTAAACGTAGCCTAAGACTCAAGGAGAAAACTCTAGCAGCATGAGGAAGAACCACTGTCTCAAAAAAAAACAAAAAACAAAAAAAAAAACATTGTAAGAACATGAACAAGAAACACTGTGAGAAACCAAGACTCTAAGAGCTTAAATAAGTTTTTCATTACCACGTTTTCATATTCATAATGGGTTGTAGTCCTATTCAATGATTTGTTATAAGGCAAAAGGTTGGTGTATCCTTATTGTAAAATGATGTTCAAGCCAGCCCTACAACACAGTTTTCCATTACATGAGGCTAGTATGCACTAACCAACAGAATATTTAATTATAGGAAGATTTAACATGGACTAGTGGACTTTTGCCTCCTGACAATGCTGGGAAGCCAGCAGAGCATGAGCTCTGCTAAATTGGGCTCAAAATATAAAATATTAAGAAAAAAGCACTGTAATCCCTGCAGTTTCAAACTTTTCTTTTACTATTTGATTGGTGCACTGTTTTCATTCCAACTTGACTGCAGAAAAACTAAATTTCCTAATATATCATAAGAGGTGAACTATGACTATTAGAGCCAGGTCTTCAATTAAGGTCATAAATGTCAAAACTCGGTCAAAACATGAAGGGAAAAAAATTAATCCAAAAAACCTGCTGGTAACATCTCATATAAATAAAAATAATGTGTGGCCACGACTTAGTAAGCCGTGTTTGAGATCCTAATGCCTGGCCACGACTTAGCAAGGCATGGGAATGAGATAAATTAAACCTTGAACACAGCTTAATATCTGTGATCTCATTCCCATGTCTTACTAAGTTGTGACCATGATTTAACCCTTGTGTGGTGTTGATGTTGTTACTCAGCGGTCTGGTGGATCCACCGCATTATTGTTTTTTAAATCAATACAGCCACAACAAATTATGTAAAAATACTAGATGTTTCAAATATCACAAGTGGCCAGTGTAGGGTTTTCCTTTCGCAGCTATAGCCAGTCAGCAGCCTGTCCATGTTGTCCACCCTCACACACAAACAAAACACACACACACACACACTAACAGCAGGCCATGTAGGAGGAGAACAGAGTGAAGGGACACAGCACCTCCACACTTTTATTCCCGCGGATTCACCCCAACAACACATGTGTAATATAAATGTGTAGGGGGGTGAACAGAGTGGAGTCACTGAACATGTGTTTTTTTTATATGTTCTTCATAGAAAATGAGCAAAGACCAATGAATCTGAGGTTGAAATAATAATAAACCGCATAATTTTTTCTTTTGGTATACATTGAAAATGGGTCCCACAGACCTGAACACCACATAAGGGTTAATTGTCTCGTTCTCACGACAAAGTCCATGCATTACTATTATTTTCTTATACAGGACGCCACAAGAAGGGCTCCATAAGTTCTAGATTAAACACAGAGCTCTGAAGCTTCTAAAAGACATTATTTGTTTTACTTGAAGCCTGTGACAGGCATATTAACATATGTTTTCCCCTGTGGCAGTTTCACAGTGACTCTTTCAGTAGAGGGGTCAGGTACAGAGCTGCTGCTGTTTTCCTTTTCTAACAACCCACTGAACACGCAACGTAACAACAAGCTGTATCGTGAGAATTTTTTAATGATTCAGTAATGCAAACTATTCACACATCACCTACCCTGTACTGTGTAGCGGAACTAATTTTATTATAATGATTTAATTACTAGGTTTTTTCACAATTGTAATACTAAGAAACACTGAAAGATTTACAAGCCACAGCCCTGTTTTCCATCTTTTCTCACTTGTACTGCTGCTTTAGAAAATGACTGCAAGCCTGTGAGCCAGCCTGTGCAGGGCTGTCAATAATACTGAATCTGAAACTGGAAGCCAGACAACAACTAAAGGTCCAGTAACGCTGAGGACTGATGACATTGCATGACGTAAGCAAGGTCCCCTCAACTGTAATGAGAGTCGAAGCTAAATACAAAGCTGCTGAGAGCAGGAAGCACTTCGGTCCTCATCCCTGATCAAACCACCCACACTCCACACCATACTTCCCATCTGTCTCATAACAGTAATTACTTTCCACATGATGGAAACCAGTGGTATGATTAATGGTAGCGCACATTGTTCTGAACAAGATACTTGTACTGTGATTGTGATATGCCTTGCAATATATTAAAACACACTGGTGAATTAATAATGCAACATGATTAAAGATGCATACAAATGTGCATAAATGTGTTATAATTCTGGTTTGAATACTGATGAATCTGGATTGTTCCAAATTGGCCAAGAACTACAAATTAGCATATAACACAACCTGGATGCATCCATATAAGGCTATTCTTAGGGCTTATGAATAAAAAAAGCACAATAAAAAATAAAAAAGCACAGACTCGTGCTCTATTTACAGGGTCATTGTAGAGATGCCAAACATTATCTACAGGCGTGCTAACAAGCTAACAAGATCTAAAGTGTTCTCAATGTGTTTGAACTAGCCACCTTTGGTCTAAACAAGTGGCTGCTGCACTGTTTTCTTACTGCAAGCACCATGACACCAAAATCACGCAGAAAATGCACTTCCACAACATTTTTAGAGCAAAAAAAAGAAGAACAGTAAAATGCTCTGATTTACGGATTGGGCCGTGTCACTTACGTTCAATTTCGCAGTCAAAACCGAGACAGAGAGGCAGCTACTGTACACACTTTAGGGCAACATGAACTAGTACTGTACTGCAATGCAGAACATGAAATATTAAAGAATATTAAAGTAAATGGCAGCCAAATTATCAGGAACATAAAAGCTGGATCTAAATCAATGTTAAACCCAATAGAAGATTAATAATTTTTTAAAAAAGTAAAGCCAAAAACAAAACAGTCAAGTATGTCACACTGAATACTATAAATGAAGAGATTATCAGACTTGCGTTAACATACCTCAGTTTTGTTGCTGTATCAGCCACTATTCAATATTAAATGTGCTAGGATTGTATCAGTATTGGTAGATACTCAACATAAAAGGACTTGGATCATATCTGTATTGGCCAATATTCAATATCAAGGTGTTTTGATTGTATTAGTATTGGTCGATACTCAACATAAAAGTTCTCAAATCGTATTGTTATCGGCCGATGCTCAACACTGAGGCACTCGGATTAGATTGGATCAGCAGCAGCTGGTACTCAACACAAAGATACTTGGATGGTATCAGTATTGGCCGATGCTCAGTATAAAGTACTCAGATTATATCAGTTTGGGTCAATATTCAAAATTAAGGTACCTGGATTGTACCACTAATGGCTGATACTCAGTATTAGGGTACTTGGATTGCTCCAGGGGCAAAAAACTGAACTGGAACATTTGTAGTAAAAACAAACTAAAGTAAGAAGATATTAACAAATACAATTTTTGTAGGAAAACATTGGCACAAAGTGGGGAGTAGAAGCGTGTGCTGTTGCTGTTGATTGCCTAGAGGGCTCATTTGCATTATTACAGCATTCTGTGATGTAAGCATTGCAAAGACAATATCACAATATCGATTACAAAAATACAACACGTTGTGCATCTGTACTTAGTGGCGAGAAATAGAGGAACGTATCTGATGACTGCGACAAAAAGAAACGTAGAATGATTTTTTTTTTTACTGTGACAGAAAGATCATTGCTTTGAAATACAGCAAAGCATAAAGCACACTGATACATATCTTTACACAAAACACTGAGGAAGTGTCAAAACAGGTCAGTACTATACTGCTGCTTTTATATAGGGGTTATCCACTTTGTCCGATTAGACATAAGACAACTGTTTATATCAGGGAGTCTAGCTAGTTTGGAAGCGATGGGTTAAACCAGACTTCAAAAAGAGATGGGGTCAAAAACAGGAGAGACAGAGATAGAGGATATAAAGTCACGATGGAGGAGCATGATTTACTTTAACAGAAAACACTTTCATCCACATGAGTGTGTTTGTTCTTGTTCCACATTCACAACCTATGAGGGAAGCAGCTGACTACAATTTTAGCTGTATTTCAGGGGAAAGATGATATCTCTGTCTTATTTTAGCCTAAATCTAGTCAACCTCTCAGCATTCGGAGAGCAGGAGATCCACTAAAACGCAGTAAAAGTATCAAAGTCTGGCACTGGACGTTTTCCAAAAAGATCGTCAGGTGTTCTAAGAAAATGAAATTCATTTTGTCACATGCATGAAGTTACAGTCAGCATATACAGCAGATGTTCTGATCAGCCTCAATGATTCTTCAAGTAGTCTGAACTGCACTGAAACTGCTAAACTGGTTCATATTGAGTACTTCCTGTGATACACAAGTCAGAAGAACAAGCCTTTAGAAGCATTTCATCAATTTGCAGAGATTATTTAGCAATTCATTTCCTGTCAGTCCTAAATCTTGCACTTCTTTAAAGCAATGGCTCTGTGAAAAATATAATGTACACTCTTCCCTCTTAGTCAGTCAATCAACATAATCAGTCAATCAGCTAAGTGTGGTGTCTGAGGTTTGCCTTTTTAGTTTTGCACTGAAGCTACAAAGCTAATCTTGTGCCCCACCAACTCCCACATCCCTACTGAACAGTGCCGTTACAATTTAAAAATGCTCAGTTTTGGAGTGCAAGAAAGAGTAAGTTCTTTTCCAATATGCTAGATCAAACAAATTACTCAAACTTTTCCATGAGTCTGTAGAGAACTTCATTCATCTCTATCCACAATCCAGAACCATTACTGAGAAAATGTAAAGCATGGTACATTCCCATTCAAATTTATGTTTTGTCATATAATCCTGAAGATGCACCAGCTGTGCAGTTGATTCAAAAGGATTCATCTGATTTCAAAATGATTTATTTCACTTGTAAATCATTACAGAACAATGCAGTAACCTGTAAATGGGTTTAAATGAGCATAAAGTTTACTATGTAATTTTACAAGTGCTCAATATGAACCTCCTCCAGCTGTACGTACAACATCAACACAATAGTCAAATTCACCCCACACTCGATCGAGCATGTCGGGTGTCGCTGCACTCACGGCTCTTTCAGGGCGATTTCAGAGATCATCCAGTCTTGTGGAACCAACGATGAATGCTCTGAGCTGCTGGAGGTTCACTGCCCACAAAAATCACACTGCACAGTTATGATGGATTCACTCTTATTGAATGGAGAACGCAAAATGCTTTCTGCTCAGCGGTCACCATCTCCTCGCAGACTGAAGGGAGCCATCTTCAGAAACTCTATGACCCCCTCTTTCAATTGGTATGTGATTGGTTCTGAGACGCCTCACGGTCGTAAAAATATGGCGCTTTGAAATCGTATTAATCTTTCTGAATCACCCTATACAGCAATATATCATGATAAATGGACCCCATGGAAATCCTCCAAAATGACCTTGAAAAAACTGTTGCATTCACTTCCACAACAAGCTAACTGTGTCCTGTAAAGTGACAATTTTGGCAATATAAGGTTTTGTTCTGACAGCAATGTTATACTTCATATGTTGCGGTTTGTCAGTAAATCCTTTACTAAATACTTCAACTGAACGCCCAACTCTTAACTCATTCAATGTATACTACGTCTATCTTTAGTTCATGTTCTGTAAAGATGTTTTCTTTTGTTCGAGTAAGATCTGATTAGTGTTATGCTATTTCCGCCCTGTGCCATACCTGAAGCTAAACTGTACTGTTACGTTTGACAAAGAAGCTGTCAATCAACAGGTTGTCATGAATATGTAATTTGTAAAATGTTCACGCCCACATTAGAAAATGAAAAAAACGACAGAGAGGAAATTGAATGTGTAAAATTTTCACTTCAGGGTCATTTTCAGGAAAATGGAAGGTGAACGAACTTTATTAAGAGAAATTGTATTTTTGAGAGATAAGAAGATAATATTTTTGGGAGTAATAAGTTGGGCTTTAAAAACAATGTGGTACGGGGCAAATGTGTGATGATTTAGGCATGCAGTTTGCACAGTGCTAACTGGTGGCTATAAGCTTACATTAGCATTGTAGCTCCAGTAGCTCCAACTACAAAGGAAAACTTGAGACACCAAACATGATCAGCTACCTTCAGGGTGAGAAGAAAATGATTTTTGTGAGGTGCTACACAAGATGCTTTGTAAGGTGTTTTTGTATGCAGATGTGCTTCGTATACCAACGTATTTCTGGATAAAGATGACATGTTTATGCAGGGGTAAACAATATCTATATCAGTCAGTAAACAGTAGTAAATATAAGGTTTACAGATGCATGTTTACAGAAGGCTGAGAGTTAGCCACATACCAGCTGTTCATAAAGCATGAATTCCCTCAAAACACAGGCTCTAATAGAAGAACTTCACTATTAACCGACACGTCATTGTCAGCCTCCAAACCTACTTGTATATTTGGGTCAATGATAAAACATCAGATGCCCACATTATGCATAAGTCCCACATTGCTGGGTGATAATGATGCATATCTGGGGCAGGCACTGAAAAGATGCTTCAACGAAGGTACATTAAAGACTGAGTTCATAAATTCTCAATTTAGACTGGGAATCAGTGCAGTCTAAGCATGACGATCAACAGACGACCCTTAAAAAAAACAAATTTCAAATGGTCACATTCTGACTCGTGGTTTTATAGCTATTATTTATTCAGGATTTTAATTATTGAAAAAGGAATGTTTCAGTGGAAAAAAAATTGTTTTAGCCTCTAGTTATGCTAGAAATCCAAGAGTGTTTCAAAATAAACAGCAGCAGAGACGACCTGACCCAGACTTCACATGGCTCTCCGGACTGACAGTTTAAATAAGATGAGAAAGAGAGCGAGCATGTGAGAGAGGGAGAAAGAGAACACTCCACCATCATTTATTCATTCACCCAGAACCTGATTCAACAGTCCATGAAACAGTCTTAGGATCACCTAAGAAAACTGCAACAAAGAAAGTGCTAGAAAGACTTTCAACTGAAAATTTGGCCTGACCTACAGTAAAATTCAAGAACTTTCAGATAAGCACCTTGCGGAACACGGCTTAATCTTACTCGAGGGGTTTCATCTGAAAAAAGGCACTGCTGGCTTTGCGCTAGAACACTATAGAGCCCCTGACAGCCTTCATATCAGGGTTGGACTACGCATAGAGTAGTGCCTTAAAATATGGCTATGGAGCTCAAGACTCACGCAACCACAGATATCACTATATCTGAAAGCAACAGAAAACGGATTGCAAGGAATACGTGACTCAGAAGACACAGTAACTTGGCAAAATACAAGTAACAGAAGAACGATGATGTAAACGAGCAGCTGAATGTGGTACTTGACCCAAGGCAAGGCCAGGCAATTTTACCTATTAAAGATACCAATACCAGATCCTTAAGTACTGCTGATACCTTGTATCAATACGAACTCTACCTAACCCCTTAATCTATAAATCTTGTTATTTATACAATGCTAAAAGCAGTATGAGTCTATCAGTAGCGGCTGTTTTTACTGGATGTTTCACCTGACTCACCTAACACTGAGGTAAAAGGGCTAGCTGGTTTTGCACTGAATGTATGTTGCCCAATCTGGCTTTTTTGTGGCATACTGGTTAAACGAATCCCCTTTTTAAGCTGGCGTATATAACCAACTACCATTGCCTTCCCACAAAATCTTGGTGTTACAGATTTTTCCATCAGCATTTGTACTACGGCTTGTCAATCCACACCATGGACATCTTTCATCTACTGGTGTGCGTGCACGTGTCATTCAGTAGTACAAGTTCGGATCAAAAATCGTTTCATGGTATCTGCATTCTCTATTGCAACTGTAAATGCTTTGACAATATTTTTTTTTAAATATGGCATCACTGGTGCATGTGTTTTGTCCAACCTATCAAACCTCAGAAAAAAAATATATTATGTAGAATATATACTGAACATTTCTTCAAGTACTGTGATATTATATATTTTCCCATATCACCCAGCCCTAAAACAGATTCAGGCAAGATATGACGTATAATATTCTTACTGTACTTAAATCAAAACCACCAGCCAACTAATGATTGTAAGCACTGGTGCAAATTCAGTTTTACATTTGAGTGGCTGTATGTAGGCTATAGCCTCCTGAAATTGGTCCCCCCACCTGTCAGACCAAATCCACACCCCTGATTGTCAGAGTCAAGATACATTATATGGCCAAAAGTATGTGGACACTCCTAATTATTAAGTTCAGGTGTTGCAGCCACACCCAGTACTCAAAATCACCTCTGTTTCATCGCTCACTACAAGGTTCCAAACTGCTATCAGCACGAGAACTGCACTTTGGTAGCTTCATGAAATAGGTTGCCATGACCGAGCAGCTGCACACAAGCCTAAGAACACTATGCACAAAACCAAGTGTCAGCTGGAGTGGTGTGAAGAACACCACCACTGAACTCTGAAGCAGTAGAAACGTGTTCTCTAGATTGATGAATCATGCTTCAGTATCTGACAGTCTGAGAGACAAATCTGGGAGAACAACACCCACCGGAATGCACAGTTCCAGCTGTTTGGTGGAGGAGGTCCATGGTTTTGGAACAGGACGTCCAACAAGTTTACATAAGTGCGACGGAGTCCACATGCTTTTCACCATATGGTGTATATTCTGAACTTAAAATTTAGGTTACTTATGGTGACTCATGCACATTTAAACTTCTTAATTTAGCAGCTGGTTTTAAACTAGATGGACTACAAGCTCACAAAACTAGCACTGTTAGAAACCCATCTGCAAAGAAGTTGGAATTGAATAAACACAACAGTAAACCAACAGTGCAACATTTTAAAAAGTTGATTAAAAATGGCATAATGGAATGACATCCAATCAACTACTACGCAGTTTATGCTGTTGTTGTACACTATATATTGTTAACAGATTCTCTATAATTGAAATAAATGACTTTCGTATGATACATGCAGTTGCTCATTTATCACAACAACAATAACAACACCAGAGTCATATTATCCATCCCTAAACTCATTTATAGAAATACATTCCTTATGACGTTAACCAGGTGTTAATAAATTCAACAGAGCTGTTTAGGCATAAACTTATTGATCAGTTAGTTCAATAACAATGTAGACACTGAATTGCAAGGCAAGACAGCATTAATTCATGACTATTTTAACCTATTTTAGCAGCAGGGTGGTGCTTCAGGCTGTCTCATTGGTCTGTGCTGCACATGTAGAAACGCTTCAGAGCTCAAATAGTGCTGAAAAGTTTCTTTCTTTTACTTTCTTTTGATCTTTCACTGCTGAAAGTCATGCCAGCAGAGGAAAACAACCCAATTTTGACTAGAGTGAACTAAACAAGACATCTGTGAAGACAGATCTTTTATAGGTAACGTCTTCATTTCACACTCAGTTAGGACAGAACTGGACTGACCAAAGGTCTCCGCAAGGATACGAGCCTGGGAACACATTTTTTTTTTTTTGCTGTCAAAGAACTTGTTTTGCACCATAAATCAGTTGCACACAGGAAAAAGATGGTCAGCCTGTCTCTATATTATCACTGTCAGAACAAAATCTCATGATCCCAAACGGTAACTTTTCAGTAGAAGTAAAAAACTTGTAAAAATGTACACTACATCTCAAAATTTGGAATCATCCTGTTTAAAATATAAAATAAATTTGTTAAAGGCACTTGTATAAAATGATTCTATTAAAGCTGCACTGTGTACTTTTTTTGTTAAAACTGAAAGAAGTAGAATGACTACTTTACTACGTAGGAGAAAAAAAACACACTAAAATATGGTGAGGGTGCACTGCTGCGAGTCACCCAGTAAAGCCTGAAATACTGGTTGAAAAATCAGACGCGTCAGGTCCGATTTTGTGGGAATTTTCACACCATGTCACGTATTACGTCACATGCACAGGCTCAGAAAGAAGGTCTGGCTCAATGTTTAGCTCTCAAAGGCAAAATCAACATTCTACTGATGAAACTATGACAACAACAGTAGAATCCATGCTAACCCTCAGAAGGCACGTCCCTCACCAAGTTTTGACTTAAGTTCTCTTTTAATTCTCTTTCAATATGCTAGCAATCATCACATTCATCCGCTTGGGAAAGGGGTCTGAAGCACAATCCATGGCACACATTCCGCACGTTGTGCGTAATTACACATTTCCACCAGAGAGGTCTCCAAATCCTCTCTACATAGGAAACTCTACATAGGTTTAAACTACTTTGAGGAAAGCTTTGAAAATTTGTAGATGTTAGATTCAGAAATAAGTAAAAAGGCTGCAGAATAAAAAGAATAAGTTATAAAAAATGATAAAATTCAGTGAGCCTCATACCTAAAAAGCAGGGATCAAATCATGGGGCAGATAACTAATCAACAAATCATATTAAACTAATACCGTAATTCTACCACAATATACTATGATCTTAAAATACCTTACTGTGCCTCACGTATAGTATTTCACTCTACACTGTACATGTTATTACTCAATAGCATTATTAATACAAGTCATTCAAATCTTCTGAACAGTAGTGAATGTTAATTGTGTAGCCCTGTTTGCAAAAAAGTCTGGATGCTATACAAAATATAAATAAAAACACAATGCAATGATGTGCAAATGTGACGCTGGAATTTAACTGAAAATGCCCATATATTAAAAAAAAATGGTTTGTTTCCATAATCGTTGTCACTGTACTATTTTCAATGAAATATATTTTCAATTAAATATAAAGTTTAAATGATTTGCACATCACTGCACTGTTTTTATTTAGATTTTGCACAGCGTCCCAACTTTTTTGGAAACAGGGTTGTAATATATGTGTATGTTAATGCATGTAACTAATTTTGAACCATTTCTGTTTCATGCAAACAAAAGTGTATAAGCAGCCACAAAAAGAGCTCAGTCAATACACCTGAAATATCACACTGCAATTTTATTGCTACATATGCTGTGATCTGTCTTTCAATACACTCAAAACATCTAAATGTAACAAGGTCAAAGGCCTTGAAAATCATCTAGGAAACTTACAACATACAATGATGCATTAAAGTGCTCATTTGCATATTGGTGCCTTTCACAATCAGTTTTGCAAAGGACTGAACTTTGAGAACAACTAGCAAACGATACACTGTGCAGCTCTATTTCAGACTGCTGCTGCTACTACAACATTTTTTTTTAGGTTCAAAGCTTTGACAGCCTTATTTTTAAAGCTTAAGTCTGGGGACACTTAATCCTGTACAGACATACATAGATATTTGCAATATTTAATACATACTGGGCTGCTACATGTTTTTACTAAAACTGGCTTAGACTGCATTTCACATTGCTGGAATATTGTTGACAAAGCAGACTTTTTTCATCATTATTAATCGAATTGCATCCACTCCTCTTCAGAAGTATGACTTCCAACTGCACATTATCCATTATTGCAGAACTTCTGTAAGGTGGTTTTGCAAAGTTTGCTAAACTTCCATGCTGATGTATGTATATCAAAATCAAGCATTTCTATTTGCAGTAGTGCAATGCAGCAATTGATTGCACACAGCCTAACATGCACTGCACTGGAGTCTGGAGGAAATGCACAGTGGATACTAGAACCCTGTTCAATGTGTAAGAATATCAGCAATTAGCTGAACGTTGTGGATCTTCAGTTAAAACTGGTTCTTTTACCATGCTCTAATTAAGTCAAACAGTTTCCGATATATTTCACTACGCAATAAAAAAATAAGAACACCACAAACATTGAAAGTTTCACAGTTTGCCATTAAGTGCACTTTTGTATCAAGGTTTTTGCTTGGCTGTTTCCTTGGCTGTTTACATATTCAACTTAAAACTGCTTTGGAAAGTGAACCAAAAAAAATGGGGAAGAAACTGGAAAAGAAGTACATTAATCATCCACAGCCTGCTGACATTCCTTGCGATTGAATCTGAGGCAAAGTAAAGTGAAAATAACAGTTCTAGGTTATAATTTAAGCTTTTTCCACCTGAAAAGTCAAATACAAAAGAGGAGCAATACAAGAGCACTTAAAAAGTATTTTAGCTTGGAAAAATTATGCTTGGTTAAGCTTTCAAGGGTAATAAGACCCCTCACTGCAAATGATTTGGTTGAGAAGACTCTCCACTGACATAACAGATTCAATGAACGTTCATTAGCATAAGAAAGCATAAACCAGCGTTAACGTGGCAGAAATGTCACCGAACCAGGAGCGAAAGCAAAGAAAAAAAATGCAAATTCATAGCCTAGGCAGAGAGAAAAACAATTATGTTTCCAACTGTTACCGAAGACCGGACGGCTGACCACCTGTGTGCCGTTAATCAGACATAAACAAACAGCAGAATTAGAAAGCTGTCTGAAAAGGGCTCAGTTCAGTCAACAGCCAAGCTTACCTTTTCATCAGCTATTCATGAGAAGGTAATAGAGGAAGTTTGTTTTGCCAGGTAAAAGGAGGAGGTTTTCAGACAAAATGAAATGTCCTGCTATTTCCCAAATTAAATTTTAGCCCTTAAGGTTCAGACTTGTGACCAGTGTATTCCTGATGTATGCCATGCACATGATTAAATCACATTACAGCATATATGGAAATCTTACAAGGTATTTATGTAGCAGGAAGTATCTTTTAGATGTTTCAATGCAGGTAAAGAGAAATATTATACCAAACACAAATAGTTACATTAATAACAACAGTAACAGTGAAGGTGACAAAAGCGCAGAGGCAGCTGGAAGTCAGTTTTAATGAGAGCTGGTGATGCCAAGCAGCTAGCTGCGTAGCAACTGCTGGCAGCATGATGTGAGCAATCTGAGCAACATGACGAAGTTGAGCTCAGCTTAACCTTATGCAAATGAGCAACGGTGCAGTGCCATGAGGACCAATACAAGATGTTCTCAGGTGCTGTGGAACAATCAGCAATCATGCTGCATTGACCTCTCAAAGTCCTTGTACTGTTTTTATGTATCTGTTTTTTTCCCCTGTGTTTTATGATGTGCCCTTGTTAATTTGTTTGTTGAAAACAAAAAATAAAATTAAAGCTGCATTATGTAAGTTTTGGGAATTTGGAGACCTCTCTGGTGGAAATTTGTAATTACATGCAGAAGAACACTTTATAGCGTGGGTTGTGCTTTGGACCCCTTCCCCAAGTGGATGAATCTGATGTTTGAATATTCTTTCAACATGTTCGCAAAGAGAATGCAGTTAAAACTTTTATTTTAGTCTGATCCTCTTTTTGAGCCTGCACGTGTGCTGTTAATATGTAAAGACATGATGCAGTCTGAACAACTCAATATTTGACCAGACGCCTTTTCACCTGACTCAGTTATGCTGCTACTTTCAATTTTGACCAAAAAATCTTAAATAGTCCTGCTTTTGCTCCGAGGTCTGCCTCGGAGAAGAGTTCGAAAGCAATTTGTGCAGCTGAAAGAGTTCGAGAGGGGTCGCATCGTAGGCCTCCGGGAAGCGGGATGGTCTTATCGTTGTATTGCGCGCCATACCAGTCGTGCAGATATTACCATATCACGCTGTTGGCGGCAGTGGATAGAAGGAGGCATGCACCAGCGACATGAAGGACCAGTGAGACATACACAAACCACGGAGAGGGAGAACCGACGGATTATCAGACATGCACGGAGACCCAATAGTGATTATTGCGGACATATAATGAGCAGTGACGTCCCCCATGAGCCAGAACCATTGGCAGACAGCTGCAAGACGCAGGACTACATGCATGCAGACCGTTATGACGAGTGCCCTTAACACCACATCAACGTCACCAAAGACTGCAATGGTGTCGTGCCAAACTGTCATGGAGTGACTCAGAATTGCAGCGGGTCATCTTCGGTGACGAGTCCTGCTTTTGTCTTGGTGGAGTCGACCAACAAATCCGTGTGTGGAGGCACCGCGGTCAGCACCAAGATGAACGGTTTGTTGTCACACGTCCAGAAGACCTGGTGTCATGGTGTGGGGTGCAATTTCGTACGATGCCAGATCATCTTTGGTCTTTATTACAGGCACTTTGACAGCCCAACGTTATGTTAATGAGGTCCTGCAACCAGTGGCCTTACCTTTTCTGAACCTGACGTCATACTGAGAGACACTACCTCTGTATGTGTGGCTCAATAAATACTGCACATATTAGTCTGAATTTATCATTTATTGTTCCTGGTAACCTTTATCTTCCTTCCGAATAGCATTGCAATCCAACACTTCCTTCTGGGTACAGCGACTCTTTTGACGATGAGTGTATTTTGAACAGCATTCATTGAACTAGATTTCGTTTCTATGATGATCATGACATTCATAATTTAGCCTTAGACCTAATAGCTAAGCATGACCTACCTGTGAGCTACAGCTGCAGGCTATCAGCTAACTGTTGTGAACAATGCTCTAATAATTAATATGCTTTGTGAATAAACTGCGTGATCTGCTTAGACGGGGTGCAATCGGAAAGTGGCATTAACGCAGCACAGCCTACTAGGGAACTGCATTGCAGTTCAATATTATCAATATGCAGAGAATGAGTATAGCCTAGCAGGCTGACCTAGTTTAGACTGGCTTCTTTTCCTTTAACAATGTAGTTCGTATGACCAGGCAAGTTGGCTAAACTTGCTGCCTGCCTACGCTTGGTTCAGAACACTCATCAGTGAGCAGCCTCCTGCTAGTCAAGCAGCCAAGCCAAGCAATTTAATGTAAGTCTCATCACTGATTGTTGTAAGATAACACAAAATATATGTTCACAGCAGTATGTGCCACAAAAGTGCCAAACCATGTGTCAAACCTTATTAGGCGGACACCAAAAACGGTAAGCTAGACTGAAATGATGTCTCTTTCGTATGCATGTGAAAGGTCACAGCATTACAGGACAGATCAGGTGACGACTTTTGTTGTTTAATCATTTATTGTTAGCAATGTGGCTAATGATGCTGTTATCTGTTACTGAATTAGTGTGCTAAGTATTCGCCCGGCCCAAGTCCTTATAGGAAAGTCTGTTCACTCAGCACCCATCTTTGCAACGCTGTCGGGCAGTTATTTTCTGTCATACAAGATCAGGGGATGCATTGCAGAAACTTCTTGTCTTAAGACATTGCGCACATAGCTGAAGCATAAACAAAATCAAAATAATGCTGAAAATGTAAGTTACAGCTACCACTACCAATGTAAAAAAGGTCAAAACAAAACTAAAGTGAAATTAACCGGAAGTTATGAATATTGTGAGAGTGCCCCCTGTTGGTTATCGGAGTTTGAGTTAACACTAACTTCCTCCTAATGATCAGACATATGTTTAGCTCTGTCTCCTCATTATTCACCAACATCGCTGCAATACTTTATCTGACAAATTTTTATCAACATTAACACATGAATTAATAAGAGGGGACAGTGAAGGCTGTGTCTGCAGTGTCTAGGATTTTTAAAATGTAGTTAGAATAAAAACACCTCACAACTGACAGCACCGTTTTGCAACAAACAAAAGGTGACACTATTTTGAGTGGCCCTTTTTAGATGAAATAAACACTCAACAGACTCTCAGTAGCATAACAAATCAATGATGTAGCAGCAGTAACTACATTGAGTACATTATCAAGAGAGTTTCAATGAGCGGCGTAAACAAAATACATCTGTAACCTGCCGAATTCAGCTGTTTTTCACATTATGAGTCCAAGTTCAGGTCTGTAGATGTTAAACTGAAAAGGTAACAGGTTTAAAAGAGACCATCAACATCCTCAACAAGCAGTTATAGACACACAGAGTTGGGATTAGAACTAGTGTGAGGGTTAGGATTAGGTTTTGGGTTGAGGTTAAGTTTAGGGTTAGGATTAGGGCCAGTATGAAAGTTAGGATTAGGTTTGGGGCGGAAGTTACGATTATGGTTAGGATTAGGGCCAGTATGAAAGTTAGGATTAGGTTTGGGGTGGACGTTACGGTTATGGTTAGGATTAGGGCCAGGGTGAGGGTTAGGTTTTGGTTTGAGGTTAAGCTTCAGGCTAGGATTAGGTTTTGGTTTGAGGTTAATTTTAGGGTTAGGATTAGGGCCAGGGTGAGGGTTAGGATTTGGTTTGTGGCTAGGTTTAAGGTTAGGATTAGGACCAGGGTGAGGGTTAAGATTAGGTTTTGGTTTGAGGTTAAGATTAGGGTTAGGATTAGGTTTTGGTTTGAGGTTAAGTTTAAGGTTAGGATTAGGGCCAGGGTGGGGGTCAGGATAAGGTTTTGGGTTGAGGTTAATCTTAACGTTAGGATTAGGGCCTGGGTGAGGGTTAGGATTAGGTTTTGGTTTGAGGTTAAGATTAGGGTTAGGATTAGAGCCAGTGTGAGGATTAGAATTAGGTTTTGAGTTGAGGTTAACGGTTAAGATTAGGGCCAGGGTGAAGGTCAGGATAAGGTTTTGGGTTGAGGTTAAGCTTAACGTTAGGATTAGGGCCAGGGTGAGGGTTAGGATTAGGTTTTGGTTTGAGGTTAAGGATTAGGATTTTGTGTAGTTAGGATGTTACTGTAACTCAGTTTTCTGGAATTAGGATAAAAATTTGAACTTAAGAGCCACTGTTCAATTATGAATGCTGTCCTAAATTCAGTCCTAACTGAAGCTGTCATGGTGCCTAAACAGATAAGGTAAGACTTTAGAGTTAAGTTTTTTTGTAATATGGCCCCAGACTCCTGTCTCTTTGAATAGGGAGAGACCAAAATACTCTAAACTGAAGCTCAAAATAAATTTTAAAGACTCAGAAACACACATAAAATCTGTTTTTTGGGCTGTTCTGGCTACTGCACTTGCGCAGATCACCACAACAACAAAGCTGATCGTCTGTTTTCCTTGAAGGAAATAACTTTCTCCGTTAACAGACGTCATGTTGAACGATACAAACTTTCCCATTTATTTTCCATTTTCCATTCAATCAGTGACCGGTCTCCTCCTTCTTAATGTCTCTGGCCAGGCACATGTGCCACACTGTCGTTTCTAATTTAGTCCCATATAAAATGAGTGTTGACCACCCGGGACAAACAGCATGTGCCAAGTGAACTGGAGCGCACATACCTAGACATGTTAATGGCCCACTGTATTTTCAGTGCATGGCCATCGGCCAGTCACACAAATGCTGCTCCCCCAAAGTTTGGTGGGGGAGTTGCTGTGATTGTATTGGGCTGGTCTAGACAAAAGTCCTGGGCTGAATTTAGGTCCTAGAACAGCCCACAGTCCACATCAAGTTGAATGATTTTTATCAGCATTTGCAAAGCTTGTCCAACTTTGTAACAGTTGCTACAAAAGTAAGGATCAGTGTGGCATAACTGTACTATTCCTCTATACAGACTTAAAGAGTATTAAAGTATAATAAATAAAAGTAAATTTTAACCTCATTCATCTCCCTTTTACAACAGTCACCACCAGTGCTATTATAAATTGTTATTAGACTGTGATTCCAATCTGGAAACCTCCCATACATGTTGGTGGAGTTCCAGCAGCAGGCTATATGTTATGCAAGCCCACACTCAGGCAGCATAAACCCAAGAGCGCTCTCCACTTTCGAGTGCTGTGTTTACGTCAGAGATTGCGAGGCAGCTATAGGGGACCTGGACCTGAGAGCCATGAGTCTGGCTAGTGATGTTTGCTGCTCTTTATTGTTTGAGAGATGTTTGGTGCACTGAAGTAAACAAGCCTGTGCATGAATATGCTGGTGGAAGACAAATGAATGCAAACAGCTGTCAATATATTTACATAATGAGTAATATGACATATTGAGTTGAGGTGCTTTTAGCCTTCAGAGCAGCTGCACTCTTTCTTGGATTATTGTTATATATTCAGCAGGTGCTGTAGAAAGTGTATGCAAACGCAAAACATGTTGGAACACTGCTGTGTGGATTTGATTGCATTCAGCCACAAGATGATGTTGGATAATTAGTTCTGAACACTCCAACTCATTCCAACTCACTGGAGCTCCATCACTCCAGAGAACACAGTTCCACTGCTCCACAGCCCACCGCTGGAGGGCTTTATACCCCTCTAGCGGACACTTGGTATTAGGCATGGTGACCTTAGTCTCATGTGCAGCTGCTTCAGAGAGTCTCACTCTATTGGTCAAAGCTTTTCTTTGTACAAAATTATTCAAGCTATGTGCACAACTGAAGTCTGGGTTACTCTCACAAACCTGACAAATACTGGGACCCTACTTTGAAAAATTACACTTCTCTTTTTTTAAATATACAAGCATGCCTGAGAAAAAGAACTAATGATTTTAAATTGATTAACATTTTCCAAATTAAGCGACTAAATTCTCATCACTGCAACACAGCAAGGGTTGAAGAAATATATATAAACAATGGGCCTTATTCATCAACCATTCTTAAGAAGAAATTTCTTCTTAAAACCAAACTAAGCAGTATTTACGAAGATTCTGACATTCACCAGTGTTTTCTTATTTGGGATTTATTGTTAGGTAAGAACAGAATCTACACACTCAAGGGCACAAACAGTATAAACAATTCTGCGGTTTAAGAGCACAACAAGAAACTGACGTAGACTTTTTCTTAGGATCCATCTCAAGAAAAAACAATCAAAGCTCAATGCCACACACGCACCCCCCCCACCCCCCCAAACTTCTCTCTCTATAATCTGTACACTGTTATTGGAATAAGTATTTTAAAGCTAATTACTGAAAGATATGTTTTGTAAAATATAATGTTTACCATTTAATGTTATTACTGCAACACAGTGACAGCCATTGAGGCTTTTCTGTTTACTTGCACCACATTAACATTTTGTTGTGGTTCACATCCTTACAGTTTACAAGGAAAACATTAAAGTAAAGAGACTTAACGGTTAAATGTTTTGTAAATAAAAAAAGTGAAAAAATTATAAACATCAGTGATGAGAAACACATTTGGACACACCCAAGAAATGGGAGTTGGGGTAAAAAAAAAATGTCAAAATATATAGAAAAAAAATTCAAAAATCAACTTCAAATAATTTTTTTGCGTGAGCGACGCTTATATATACAGACATGGTTTGAGGTGGTTTTGTAAGAATGAGCCACTTGTGTCAGCAATGAGTCGACCTTAAGTTGGCTGAATTCACTAATTAGAAGGGGTGTCTGGATACATCTGGACACACAGTATAGCATACAGTGGTATGCAAAAGCTTGAACACCCCTGGTAAAATGACATTTTATTGACTTGCTGTGTGAAAATAAGTTAATACATCCTCTTCAGAGGAAACACCTAAATACAGTATTTTTCCACACATTTTAGAGCATAATTTCTATTTATATTCTATTTTAGTTTAACATATTGGACAAAAAACAAAAATATAAGATGTGCCTACTTTTTAACTTTTGTAAGAACCACACTTCATGTTTATTCATGTGTCCCCCTATGTTAAATTGAGAAGGTAAACAGTAATTGTGTATTAAAACGTGCAGAACTGTGTTCTCTGTAGCGGATGTGTTAAATTATTTTCACTTAGAAAATCAACAAAGCATGGAATACGACCAGGGGCACCCAAACCTTTCCATACGACTGTGCATTGTAGTAGCTTGTGTGCAGCTGAAAAAGCAGCAGGGGATGTCCTCCTGTTTTGGAAATAGCATTTGTGCCTCTCCATTTCAGGATATCTTTGTGATTAGTTAAGTGAGTGTCTTAAAATAGAGGCTGATTAAACCAAACTGGTTGTGTTTGTACGTGCAGGCTGACGCACACGCTCACATGATATAAAGCACGTGAGCAACACACGTACTTGACTGCAAGCCTCGAGGCCAGTCCTTTACACCAAGACACGCGCAAGAAATGGGGCACCAAAGATGCAAGCACTGTTGGGTATAATCTAAAGTAAATTGTGCAGAACAGACAGACAACCCTTAAACTGAACCTCATACTGCACTGTTTAAAGGTCTGGAATCCCTGTTTTAAATAATACATAACCAATCTGGCAATAAATACAGTAGTGCTGTGCAGCTTCATATGTTTTTTAATAATTTGTAGGAAGCTGTAAAAATAAAGAAGCGTTAGATGTGTTCAGAATGATGAACAGAGCTGTAGATTATTAGATAATTACTAAAAAAGCTGTAAAACAGAAGAATTATGTTACTCATAAAGACTTTTTAATGGCTTTTTAACCTCCTCATTTCTCTTTTTCATAATTCAGTACTCTATTTCTTCTTTCCTTTCACACCTCTACCTCTTCAGTTTTATTCCAGCTTTTTTTTAAGGTCCAGCTTTAATATGTTCCTAAACATTTTGAATATACCTATACTACATATCTATATACTATATATCTATATACAACCTATATCTATATATTTGACAGTACTATGTTTTAAAGCAGCTTTTTTTGTTTTAAAGCAGCTGAACTCAATATTATTATTATTGTTCATTATTGAACTTTTATTGATTTTATTATTAAAGGCTTCATTCCTGAATCATGTTATATTCTTATTTATCTCTTCCTTTCTTTATCTCTTTTCTTCTCATCCTTTATCTCTACTTTCTTTTCTTTCTAACTTTAATCTTTTTTTCTTTATTTTTCCCTTTCTTCTCATCTTTCCTTTGATTATTTATTTCTATCTCTCTCTCTGTCTCTCTTTCTTTCTCTCTCTCTCTTTCTCTCTCTCTCTGTCTCTCTTTCTTTCTGCTTTGCAAGCATTGTATTTCCTTCAGGAACTGCAAATCTACTACTAAAATTAATATCTAGAAAGCCTCATATTTCAAAAATGGAGATCAAATCTCGAGGCAGACGACAAAAAATTGAAATTAAAAATAGATAATTACAGGATATTATTTATCATTTAAAACATCTTGTTGGGAGTGGGCAATATGACAATATTTATTGTTCCTTACTGGTATTAAACATCATATGCTTTTCTGAGCATATTGTGGATATTATTAAAATGTATTACAATCTGTTAGATGATGTAACAGAATTAGCAGCTACTGTTCTCCTCCAAGCGCACTGAGCTGCCCAGTGAGGTTGTGTTAACAGCAGTTTTAATAGATGCAATGTTGTTTCACATATCTCAGAGGAAACACATACTAGCTTTCACCATCCAAGCTCGGTAATCTCGCGTGATTAGGGTACACCTAGCTAGCTGGTGGAATGGTCAATGACTAAATTGGGAAGTAAATTGGGTTTAAAAAAAAAACAAAAAAAACAAAACACTACACACAGCATGCATTGAAGGTTAGTATAGAATAAAATAACTGACCAGCAATTCCAAACCTTTGACTGGAACTGAATACAAATAAAGCAGATAAGACTCCAGATAAACACCAAAATGTAGCATATGCTAAACCTGACAACACTTCTCTATAATTTAGATAAGGGCTGCATGATAAATCATATTTATCATTATCACAATATGAGTTTCTGCAATAAACATCATTAGGGGATGCGATGACTAAACAGATTAAATTACCTGCACCAAAGTGACATGAATGGACTGGAGAGAACAGAGCATCAGAAACCAAGTGCTTCCCTGAGCTAGACCTAAACCCTGTTCCTTCACATGCAGAGCAAACATGAAGACTACTCTCACTCTCATAGCTGTGTGTAGCTTAGACTATATGGTAAAATACATGATGCCATCGTGGCTACTGTTACAACAAACCTGCAAAAGAGCTTTTAAAGCAATGACATATATATTTTTTGTAGGCTTACATTGGAAAAAAAACAACATATTTGTACATGTTTGTAGACTGACTGCAAACATGAACAGAAAAAGCTGTTCAGGGAATACCAGTACCTCATTTACATATCACATATCATTTACATATTACATTTCATTCATGCAGATATTTCAGTAGGGAGCTAATAAATCGATAGCATTCATGAGCCAATAGCTGTGCTGATATGCGGAGTTTGAGGTCGAGCAGTGCTGCTCCCCCTATTGGCCAAACTTAGTGTTAAAATTACGACCACTGGAAAGAATAAAATGTGAAATAAGAAATACGTCTTAGTTTTTTTAAGAGAGTAGAATGATGTGACTGTAGTGTATTTATTTTTCTAAAATAACATTTAAACGCTGTATTATTGCAGTGTATGAGATGCTTCTGCACTAGCTTTGTTTTGTATTGTTTATTTTTTGATTGGTGTCCGTAGCATAAAACAAAAGCACATAATATATCTTTAAATGGAACATAAAATAGTTGCAGCATTTGTTTTCACCAATGTGCATGTATAATAATTACACCCACTTTTGTACTGGACTGCCACGTGCACAAACTATTAGTACTGTTACTTTTGTATTCTCATTGGTATCATAGATGATACTGATAATAGTTTTGGTTAGTTAACTACGAAGTAGACTTTTTTTTTCCAGGTTGTTAAACTATTACTCTAAAGTGGCGGTTTGTTATGAGATAATAAAGCCATAAACGATCCAGCAAAGGCAGTTTAAGTAATTTTTAAAGCAAATTAACTGATTCATTCGAGTGTATTGCCTTAATTTTATTGGATTTGTTGCTGCAGTGATAAACAAAAGCTGAAATCTTAACAGCTGAGATTTCCTGCGGTGTTACTTCTGCTGCGTCCCAAACCACATACTAGTACACTAAATAGTCTGTAGTAGGTAAAGTATAGAAGTGTGTGGTTTGGGATGCAGTGCTAGATCAGCTGTGGTCATTCTAGTCTATTTCCCTTAACAGTCTATTCCTTGGTCTTCATTCATCTACAGGGCTGCAGCTGCAGCAACGGTGACGAGAAAAGCTCTATCAGAGCATATTCAGAGTCACAGCTTGCCTACCAAAATGGCAGTGGGCTGTTCTTAATGATGTATTAGAATATTATGAATTAGTATTTCATTCTTTTTATTTTGCATATTAATAATTAATGGTGCTTTTTTCATTTTGTATTTTTGCTAGGTGCTTAAAAGAGACATTTGTTAGTAATTTATCATAAAACATCCCACATCGTGCAGTCCTAGTTTAGGCTTTAGACAGACAAGCTCGCACGCTCTGTCTCTCTCTCTCGCTCTCTCTCTCTCTTTCTCTCTCTCTTCATGTATCTGCTGATTACACATCAAAGGGCATGGAAGAGACAGGGCCAGAGGGTAAAGTCAGTGGAAAAAAAAAAAAGAAAAAGAAAAACAGCATTAAGATACACGCAGGCAGTGACGTTATTAATCATCCGCCTATTGATTTGGTCATCAGCAGACGTGAGCGTGAGCAGGCCTGACACTGACTCCACGTTTCCCTCCTCTTTTGATCCTGTTTCTGTTCCTCGGCCAGGACCCACCGCTGCTCCAGCTTTAACAGGATCAAAAGACATAAACTGCTTTAGTGCTCATTCTGCACTATTCGCTAAGACATTCGCGACGAAATGAAGCACTGATGTGCATCAATGTTATCTTCCCCTGTAAGCCTCTCTTCACCCACACACGCCCCCACATATCTTGACACCATGTTGTGAGTCCGTTAAAACGTCAATACAATTCATTTTTTAACAGGTGCAGGTATGGAATATATTTTCATCTATTTTTATAGCATGCTAACTTGTATATTCACTTATATATCCCCCCACCCAGTGTCTCCACTAATGTGATTTTCTACCTTGAAAAGAAAAAAAAAGCATATTTCTATAAAGACGTTCAAATGAAGGAAATAAGTAAGACTTCAAGACTTCCTTAATACACTGTACTGCAATTAAAGAAACAATTAAAGTCTAACTCTTCATTATTTTGCAAGCCCACTTTCATTTAGAGGACAAATTCATTAATTTCCCAAAAGAGAAATACCACCAACTTGGGAAAAGAAACAAACTCCAGGAAATATTCTAGAGCTAGTCCACGCCGCTGTAAAGCCTGCTTTAATGGACTCAGAACGACAACTGTGGCCATTAAAGACAAAACAATAATCTATTTAATATTTCTTCATAATTCTTCATTTCTTAACAGTTCTTCATTAGTGTGCCACTGCACAGGGCTAGGGCTGGCTCAGTCATGAAGCTGACAATTCACTGTTATATTAACATATGGCATTCATTGTATGCAACTATTAAAGTAGAAGCCTAACTTCATAGTTGTATCCCCTGAAACAAATCTACAGATGGAAAGAACCACAGAAGCAAAGCTACTTTTGCTCTTAAAAGTAAAAATGTAAGCAAGACATTTTGTGAACAGTCATTCTGCTAGCATACATGCTAAAAACATTAGCAACATAGCTAACAAATAAACAAACATTACTTGAGTTTCCCCCTAAACATGTCAGAAGTCATGGACCATCCTACTAAATTAGGTCAAAACTGAGGTCCCACAGTGAAACTATTTGAAAGCACAGTATATTATTCTGGAGAACAATTGTTGATTTTTACAGTCAACAGCAAAACAAATACACCCCTCCCTTCAGTGCTCCTTCAGAAGCTCCGTGCACTGCTGAGGTGAACAACACTGGGCTAGCAAATTTGGGTCTTTTTTTTTCTTTTTTTTTTAGGTCTTCATGGCCATAAAACCCTTCGCAAACATTGTATATGATATAGCGAACAACCACACATTAAGTAATCAATGTTAGCGAGGTTATGAGTTAGAAAACTGTTGCTACAATTGCTGATGTGATGCTAACCAGCTGCTATTACAAACATTAGCAAACAGGACAAAACAACACTGACCTACTGATTCTGTGAAACAGCAAAACTAAGTTAATGCACCTGTCAAGCAGAAACAGGGCAACAAAGCAACCTTGTTATTCCTTTTTAATGCCGTTCAACCCTCTCGATGAAGCTGAAGTCAGTTTCTTATTCACCAGCTTCTTGTTCTAATTTTCCCATTCCACCTTAAATGGTGCGGAAGTTACTTTCAGGCACCTCAGGCACAAAATGGAACTGCTGCACAATTTAAGGTGGAATGGGAAATGCGAATAGAAAGCCAACTTCAGCCTCGTTAACTTCTAGGAATATTTGGTGGAGGAATATTTGGAAGTTTCCTTTAACTTGAACGTTTCCTACAGCACTCCACCATCGTGCATACACAATGCTGTGTGGGCAGTCACTGTCTTTGTCTCTTGGGGAGGGCGAAACAAAACGTAGAGAGGGCCAACATTTTCACAGTGCGGGACTAACATGCATGCGCGGTCGGGCCGGCTATGAAAAGAAAAATCAGAGCATCTCGAATTACAACACACACAAAGGGGGAGTGACTTCATTCTCTGCCATTACACCACTATGTCTTTACATAGAAAACAGTCATTTTCTGCTAATGTTCAAAATGTCAAATGTAGAACCTTTAAAACAAACAAGTATTCAGACCTTAGATATTGACAAACACTATGTTATGATCTATTTAAATTCAAGGCATTTATTAAACAGTAATAAGCTAAAGATATACAAAATTTTAATCTACAGAGTAAGGTCTACTGGGAGGAGGCTGTCCCAAACCCTGACCCCTAAACATTTTTAAATATTTTAAAGTGGATGTTTAAGAAACATTTAGATTTATCATGAGTTTAATTCTTACATAAAACACCTTATTTAAAATAATGCTGTCCCATGTCAGTACTGAAACACAAAGGCTTTTAGTCAATATAGGGGAGCCTTATTTTAGCCACACCCCTGCATTTTAGTGCATGACGTGAGACTGCATCTCTGTCCCTCATGGCCACATGGTGAGCAGTTAGATCCCATTGTTTTAAAGTAAATCTGTCACAAAGTCTGCAAATCAATGTGAAGCATTAAGAATTGTCACCACCGAAACACATTTTCTGCAATTAAAATTTTTATGTGTTTAAATAAAAATATTGTGATTTTATGTGCGTACAACTGTTCAAAGCTGTATTTGATATATAGGCATATACTGGCCAGCATTTTGGAGTTCTGCTCAAAGTTAGCTAAAATTGTCACTACCAAATCAGAGTTACATCAGAGTTAGATTTGTAGGTAAAAATAAAATAATCCTCCTTTGCAGTAAAATAAAGCTCTGCTGATCTTTTTAACACAGTTTTAACAACCAATGATCTTAAAAGCTGGAATTAATGTAGCCTATAACTGCTAGTTCACCTAGCTAGTAGCTAACAAAAAGGCAAAGAGAAAGATTTAAGACAAACATTGATAATTTGGAGAAGAACAGACTTATTTGCATTTATAATCACTCAGCTGGTTTCCTGATGCAACAAGAAACTGTCACACTGAAGTCAGTTTCTCGTTCTCCAGCTTCTTGTTTGAATTTTCTCGTTCCACCTTAAACGGTGCAGCAGTACATTCTGGCGCCTCAGGCACCATTTAAGGTGGAATGGGAAAATACGAACGAGAAACTGGCGGATGAGAAGCGACTTCAGCCTCATAAAAAGCAGAACATTGAGAGACATTTTACAAGAAACTGTTCTACTGGCTCTTATTAACATTTGGGCTGCCGACCCTCTGTACTAGCTTTTATTGTAGTGTGCACGCCACAGACTGTCCAGGCGCTCTACTTCTGCATTGTTACGCTAAAAGTCAAACTAAATTACCATTTTAAAAATGGTACAGAAAAGAACAATAACAGTGACCTTAACAGTACTGATTACCTGCAGAGTGCAAAATCAGCTATGATTAATACACAATTAGTTGTTCCATCATTATTTGGGCTTTTCCTTTTTATGACATCTTATGAAAACCAACTACATATTTTTTATATTTTATTTGTGGTTATTTTAGAAGACAAGCTCAATGTACCCATGCTTGTCTTCTGTCCACTGCAGGATAAAAAATAAGCTAAAATGTACAGTGAAGCTGGAATACATTTATGGTATAACTATATTTGAGAACACTTGTCAACACTTGTCAACTTTATATTTCTACAAGGGCCAATTTATGTCCTTTTCTCTCTGAGCCTCTGCTTTGGAATGGATGTCTGGTTCCCTTGGCTGCTGTTATAAATGGCTGGAGAGCCATTCTGCTTTACAGAGTTTCTCACACACAGATCACTTCATTCTAAAAGTGTCTGAAATTTATTGCAAGTGAAATGACATATTTAACCCCTACAGGCTGCAGTTACAGTCATTCATAACAAGGCATGCTGCAATTTTATGTGAACTATTTCTCTCTCAGAGCTTGAAACAAGCTGAAAACTTTCATTGAAATTTTGGATTCTAAACTTTCAGTTGCATTTGTGTTTAAACATAGAATAATATATATAATTTGCTGAAAAGTTTTTGTTACAGAAAGAAAAACATCCTTTAGATTTGTATGATATTTTCATGTCATTGAAACAGATGAAAAAGTCTTACAGTGTCAAACCTGGCAATACAGAATGTAAATCGAACGTAAATGTAGCTGAATATGCAAATATTATAGCAACAGCAATAATCCTAGACCTTCATAGTGCAAATGCACATGAGCCTCAAATAGCCAAAGCTATTGACCTCAGACAGTCACTTCTGTAACAGCAGTGTCGGTCTCTGCACCCTGCTGCATCAGGCACGTCTACGTGCTTTGGAGAATTTTAAAGTGAAGCTGGCAGAAAATCCACGAAAGGAAAAAAACAGCATACATAACAGTCCTAGAGGCAGTGCGAGTGAGTAAGTGGAAGCTCAGGCTAAAAGTTAGAAGATTGATTGCTCAAGCTTGTCCATTACCTTTGCCGACAGAGCTTTGTGTGGATGATTGATGCGTCACAGGTGGTGACGGGGCTGTATGGAGCTTCCTCTGCCCTTTTGGAAAAGAAGCATCTGCTGCACACCAGACCAGATGAAAAGCCAAGCAACAGATACCTGCTGTGATAGAAACAAACAGAAATGAAAAAAAAATTGAATGGATTTTAAGCAACTTATGCTGGGCTTTTTCTGTTGAAGTTTTACAGTTTGCGAACTAGAGATGGAACCTAAATGATACCCAGCATTTTAACAGCTCAATATCAGAACAGAATCCTGGTTTGGATTTTGGGATAAAAAAAGACCCAAATTCTGTACAAATTCTAGTCTAGATCATCACAGAATTGCTTGTGGCCTAATTTTTTAAATATATTTTACCCATTTTTTGCCATCTGATTAGCTGTTGCCAATCCCACCTGTTAGCTAAAACCCAATTACGAAACAGTTGGGAAAGTTTGTGAAATGCAAATAAAAACAGAAGCGAGAGACTTGTAAATCTACTTTGACCTGCATTCAACCAAAAGCAGTTCAATGACAAGATATGTACTGTTTTAATGTATCAACTTCATTGTTTTTTGTAAATAATTTGTTTTCTGAAACTAATGCCTGCAACATGTTCCAAAAAAGTTGAGACAGGGACAATTTAGGTCTAGGAACATCATAAAAATGTCCAGAACAATTTTTAAAGAAGTGATATAAATCATGCATGGATATAAAAGGAGCATCCAGGAAAGGCCTAATCCTTAATGAGCAATGACAGTCCAATATTTAAGAACAATGTTATGAAGTAATTTGGGTATTTCACCCTCTACAGTGCTTAATATCATCAAAGGATTCAAAGAATCCAGAAAAATCTGAGTGTAAAAAAAAGGCCAAAAACCACAACTCAATGCTGTTGTTATCTTAAATTTACTTCATTTTAAATTTAAATCAGTATCGGTATCAGCTAGTGCTCAAGGTTTCAGTATTGGAAAAAAGAGTGGTACTGTTACATAGCTATTGTTTTAAAATATTTATTTTTCCTTCGAACATATTGTGACTTGAAACAGCTCAGAGTTTAGAAAAGGTGAAACAATAACAGTAGAAAACAGCCTTTCACAGAAACATAAACTAGAAACTAAAAATACTTCATTTTGACACTATGTGGCAAAAAGGCATTTAAATGGGTCCCTCAAGTTCTGTTTCTTATTGTAATTGAGACCAGTAGGAGAACTGAAATATGCATTATCATCATGCAAAGTACCAGAGATAAAAGGTCATTTTTAGTTAATATTATTTTAGTTGAGAAATTGTGACAGCCCTAAATGTTATAAAATCCAAGACACAGACACTTTTTAGCTTTAAATCCAATCTTCACCTTCATAACATCTCAATATGGTTTATGGAATTGAGTGGAAGAATCGCTCAGAAATGGAAGCTACTAACATTCATTTAAGCTTGCTTCTTTTCTTGATCTTGGCCAACTGGGGGGAACCTCTGCACAAAAACCAGTACAGCACTTCATGGTTTATCTTTGAAAACACCAGGAGAACCAATTTGTCCGACTTGAATACTCACTCCTCTGGTATTGTATTTCACCTCTAAATCCAAGCTAGGCGAGTCTACCTTGCTCTCTCGCTCCTCAAACACACCTAATGAGATTAACTGAATCCTGATTGGCACTTTTATATATTTGAATTAATTAATGTGTTGTGTATGTTGTCAGTGCTGGGTTTCTGTCATATTAAATACCTTCTTCACACAGACTAGTTTGCACTGCCCCAGAAGATAACCACACACACACACACACACACACACACACACACACACACACACAGAGTAAAGTATTCTTTAGCTGTATTTCAGGTTTTAAGCCTGCTTTTTCTATGGACTAGGCCTATTTCATAAACACGCCTCACAGTGTTACTTGTACATCTGTACACAGTACAGACACATTCATAAAGACTGCCAATATAATGATATGTTCTTGTTATCGTGATACATTTCATCATGATGTGCTTTTCTAAGGGTATTATGGATATGGTCAGTACTTTTTCAATACTGAACAACTGCATGTATCATAAGACCATTGATAAAGAACCTGTAAACTTTGTCATGAAAATAGAAGAGTAAATTAAGACTTCTGGTAAGAAAATAAGCTGCTCTCTAACTTAGTACATTCTCATATTTAAAAACCATGAGATGGCTGATATCTTTACTATGTCATAAGATAAGATAAACCCTTTATTAGTACCCACAACGGGGAAATTCTCAGTGTTACAGCAGTAAAGGGAAAGCAAAGCACTCAAGAAAAAGAAAGGGTTTTTACAGTTTGTTACTACTATAGAAAATATATATAACAGGGAAATTCTCAGTGCTACAGCAGCAAAGGGATAGCAAGGCACTCAACAGAAGTAACAAGAAGAGAATTAACAAGCAAGTAATTAACTTTGTTAATTACTTAATAAGGTTTTTACAGTTTGTTACTTGTTACTATACAGACAATATATATAATACTAAAAGAAAAAAAAAACTATCCTTCACAAAAAAAATTAACAATATAAAGAATTAACAAATAAAAAGCTAAGATATTAGCTTTTTATATCTTTTTGAAATATTAGATATCAGAGGGCAGTAAAAAGCCTGTGCTGTTTAGTCCAATGAAGGCAGCACACAAAGACTACTAGAGCTGGCTAAAGGCTACCACACACCAGGAGGAGAAGCACCACACTGAAGACAGCCCAAAACGTAGTAATACCACACAGGCAGCATTGCAGAAAAGTGCCAATAAACAAAAAGCTCAATACATTTTTTACATTCATCATGTTTGGTATCAGCTAACTAACTCTTCACAAACTTGCTGTATTCCAGCTAAAAGACAGGGTGAAAATAAATATTAGCTGAGGTAACAGAGAACTAGTATTTGTCTATGTTAAAGACTTTAGACTGACTGCCTTTCTCTGTGTAATTTCAAGCCTCATGTCACCTGCTATGTTTTTTTGTGGTCTGGTTCTGGATTTAGTTTAATGCAGTAACAAAGATGCTGAGCAGCGGCCAGAGACAGTAATCAGTGCTGGAACACTGTCAGACGAATGTTGGTGTGTGCACCTTCACTGAAAACAGTAGTTAGTAATGGGCGATACCCTCATTCATCCGGTATTCGTTTTCATTATCGTTAGACGTGGATACGAAAGTGATAAAACTAATTTCTCGCTTTCTCTGTCAGGAAGATTGAGATTGCAGTTTGAGGTACATTAGTCCAGTTTGCTGTCAAGGGCTTAGAAATCATGTAGAGAGTAAATGAGTAGAAGGAAAAGCTAGCTTCATGTGTGCACCGCCTAACCCATCTTTGTTCAGCCAGCTGCTTAAAGCGACACTGCAGTGTGTTTTTAAGTAAACATATTTGTCTACTGTCTTCACTAGAACCTGCCCGACCTTCCTGCTATGAAGATACTGGTATGTCAAGCTGTTCACGTTATTTATAGTCTCTCTGTTCATTTTTCATATTGTCCCATCCTTCTATGATAAACAGATAAGGTAAAACAAAATCCCCTTGGTTTAACCTTGTTTTGGTACACTCCAACATTTTGTGGTTAGCAAGTATAAGATTTAGCACACCTGTTTAAGGATTGCTGGAGGTTTTGCACATATTTCGAGCAAGGTTCGATAGGGGCAAAGGAACACTGTGGATACTGTGATGTAAATTTTTGGCCATAATGACGACTGCTAACAGCATGCTTACATGGAACATTTTCCAAAGGATGATTTTTGATTTTGATTTTTTTTGGGAACAGGGTATTTTTCCCTGTCCTTCAAGTAACGCCTAAATAATTCAAATATCATGTTTGATTGAAATGCCTGTTTCTACTCTAAACAACAACTAGTGTTTAGCAAACTGTACAGTAAGTAACTGACTGGATGTCAGTCCATTATGCCTGTATATTAGAAACATATATTAACAACATGCCATTCTTGCCTGAGAAGACTTTTAGCCTTGTGGACTGTTACAAAAACAGCATTTTGTACAATGTTCTCAGCACTCAACATCTAGGCTAGTAAAACAAATCTGTCTGTTTTTGTGTTTGTTTTGGTGCTGCATTGTGCATCTTCAGAAGCCCCCCTCTATAAATGGGCTGCCTTCCATACACAAAGAAAAAAACAAAAACAGAAACAGAGAGTAACTAAGGCTGGACCATACGGCAAAAATATTACACCAAAATACTCAAAAACATTTTCATGATACACAATAGGTATCACAATATTTTACTTTCATTAATAGGTTTGTGACCAATGTGGAACAGACAAAAAGCATCAGCAAACGAGTAAGGTAAACAAAGTACAATTATTTCTGCACACAAACATGAAACACAAGATAAAGGCAAAAATCAGCTCCTTGTAACTATGCAGTTACTGTACACTGGCTTGTTCACAGGATCTCCAGAAATGTGTTTGTTTTCATCTAATCTAATCTAATCTAATCTTAAACCCTTGCGGTTGAAGAGATTTGCGAACTCATCCTCGAATGCCCTGCTTTCGGGGAACATGCACAAATACGCCATTCACTAGCCAGCTTTAATCCAAATCAGACCTGACTATTTACCAATGTATTGCAATATATACTCATAATTCACTGAACGGTGGACATTTAACCAGTTTGTAGACTGAACAAATGAGAAAAAAAAAACTTTTCCACAACAACCAAAAATAAAACTTTCTGCAAAGCTATTTAAGAAAAAAACGAGTCACCCCACATATTAGTGCTTTATAATTAACAGATGCTCTAATACGCGTAAAGCTATAATGAGAATGTCTGAAGTTTGTTAGCCGAAGTAAGAGTATTATCAATTTAATGAACGGCCCGATTAGAAGCAATAGTAACTCACCAAGAGCCAACAAGTTCCTCAAATTATAATGAGGGAGATTCTTCTCATTGGGTTCCATAAGAATGGTTCTGCAAAAATTGCTAGGACTGCTACAAACCCTAACCTCAGAGATTTAGAACCTGTCATACAGACTGTTCACAAATTGAAATCGTGTGCCGAGTTGCTGTGATTCAAACCATCAACAATACACATAGATCTGACTTCGCAGCTTAGCAGCTTATCACCAAAAGCATCCATCAACAGCCGAACGTAAGTTTGATAGGAATCCCTTTTGTTTTCTCGCTACACTACTGATAAACAGCAAAAGCTATTTGTGTTGGAAAGGAAGGGAGATACAATCAACAGCACAGGAATGAAGGTGCCGTCTGAAACAGAACACAAACGGAATACAAAACTGGAATGAAAAACAGCGGTAAAACATAACAGCCCTGAATGTGGGCTGACAATTAGTCTCTCCTCCATTTCGTTCAACATTTCGCTTCTCCTAACTAAGTTGCTCCTCTGTTTTGTTTAAATTTCAGTTTTGCCTCATTAGCTGTTCCTCCATTTTGTTTTAACAAATGGTTTCTCCTCAATTAGTTTCTCCTCTTTTGTTTTCTAAACTCTTAAAAAAAGATGGTGCTTCAAGGGTTCTTGAGTAAAGAAAATGGAACATGAACATTAAAGGGTTCTCTGCATCAGGAAATCGTTCTTCAGATCGACGGAGCATGTGCTGTGTATGACTGTGTGTAGAACCTTTTTGAAAATGGTTCTATATAGCACCCAAAAATGTTCTTCTATTGTTACGGTGTCAAGCCTGTAACAATGCAAGAACCCTTTTGGGTGCTATATAGAACCATTTTCAAAAAGGTTTTATTTAGAACCATCTAGAGCACATTCATGCATATTTTCCATTAACCGGAAGAACCCTTTCATAATGTAAAGAACCCTTCAATCGCGCAATAGTCCCTTTAGTCGTTCATGGTTCTATAGGACCTTTTTGTTTACAAAGAACCCTTGAAGCACCTTCTTTTATAAGAGTGTACACTGCCTTCTTCGGTTGTCACATAGGTAATTCAGAGTACAAGCGTAATTTTTTACACAGTGCCTTAAAAGCTGTATCTTTATGAAAGAAAGTGCGATTCTAGCTCTGACATGCCCACTGCATGCTACCACTGCGGTGCTGCAATAATTATTGCAGTTCTGTAACCCAGAATTTAACACGCCCTATCGGACAGGCAGAAGGCTGCATGCAGAAGCTGCCATGAAGATGCAGCTAGACCATTAAAAAGTGATCCATCGTTGTGAAACAGAAAATCCAGAGTCAAAGTTTAAAGTCTGGCTAAGCAAGAAATCCGGCTTTGCGAGCCAGGTCCCTGGTCTCAATCCAACCGAAAATCTGAGGGATGAGATGAACGGCTCACACAGAGTATAGATTCACAGCCAAATCAACCCTACTCTCACTCTTTCAGCACTGTGGTGAGTTTATGCTCAAACTGAGGCCGTTTTGAGAACCTAAAGAATAACAGGCAGGCATCTGTACGTTATGTACATATTACAAAGGTAAATCTGTAAAGGTAAATGGCAGTATTTGTAGCTAACTGACAAAATAATGAACAAAAAAAACATACGGGTAAATTATGCGCGAACAAGTGCTCTAGAACAGAATAACCCAAGACAAAGATGGTTTTAATGTTTTTTTTGGTTTTTTTTTACTGAAAAACCTTGAAAACTTATTAATTCTCAAAAGAGGCTATTTGCAAAAACATGCAATTAGGTAAAGATAAAGAAAGTGTCTGAACAGTATTCTATATGTTTCCAAAGTGAACTTTGGTTCAAACATTAATTCACAGTTAAACTCTTAACAGTTTAATAATGATGTTTCTCAATGCATGACTGCAAGGAGCATAGAAGTTTCTCTATCTATAGTCCATAACACTACAAAAAAGACAGAGAATCCTGAACAGAAAAATCTCTGTTCATAAACAACATTGAATGTCTGTGACTTTCTATCCCTCAGACAGCACTGCATTAAAAACCAACATGCCCAGGAATAACAATATACTGTTCAAAACAAAAGCCATATATTCAAAAACGCCGCCAAGTTCTCTGGGCAAAAGTTGGACTGACACAAAGTAGAAATGTTGTCTGCTGAATCCACTTTCAGATTGTTTTTGGAAATAATAGACATTGTGTTCTCTGGGCCAAAGAGGAAAACAATGTCTCTATTCTAGGTCTTATAAGCCTGTCAAAAGGAATCTTACACAGTATTACACGTTTTCCAACATGAAGTAGACAATAAAGAAACTTACATTTATTTAGTTTTTAAACAATCTAAAGCACCAAGTGAATGACAGATGTTGCCGTTAATGGACAAGACGTAAATACCATGTACAAAATGTATAATAAAGAATTTTTTAAATCTGCTTGGCCTCAGGAACACCGCTGTTTTATGGAACAGACTATTATCATGGATATAATTCTCATTATCTAACACCACTAAAACGGATAATCAATATAACAATCTGTCAATATCATAGTACGCCAGAAAAGAAGCTATATTACGCAGCTCTACTCTCTAATTAATCTAAATCTTGGTTCAAACAACACTTATTTGCTCCATTTCGTTCATACACCCTGCAGACTCCAAAAGAACTCAAACACACAAAAACTAATTCACACACAGTCCTCACTGTCGAAGACCTAATCTTCCGCAATCACTTTAACACTTATGCACACAAAGAACATAAACAGCAATATCTAAGTGTGACGTCACATAGTTGTGACCGGTTTCCACACAATAATATGAATGACCCAAAGACCAACAAAATCTATCACACCAGCCATGACAGTTTTACGATGGGTCACATGGTCCAGTGGACTGCAGCAGCAGATGCAAACATCACAAAAATAAAAACCTCTGGGATTTCCAGATCTCTTATCAAAACATTCAGACTAGTTGGCCATGCTTTCATTTATTTACTGCATTCATACTGCAGTCATTTCTGCTTTAGCTGTAACACAAAGCTCAAAGACATGAGATTTACTACCAAGGGTTGGCAAAACGGCAAAAATACATCACAATACTTTCAAGATACAAGATATGTATCACAGTACTTGATTTGTCTAAGGTTTACAAACAAGTTGGATAAAATAGACCTGCAAAACAGTAGTGCCACTCTTAAACATGCTATGTTTTTCCAAATCAACATTTGTAAAAACAAGAATTGAAGAATAAAAAAAAATTAATACTCACTACTATTAATATTCACTAATAATGCACTAGCCAATATGCCCTACACACTAACTGCTGTTGTTTGCGGGCTTGCTATCAGTGTTGGGTGATACTGATCAAATTCATTATCATATTTTCCAAAATTACAGTGAATATTTTATAAGGTCTCAATGGACACTGAATACTGTTTTTCTCACAAAGTAGTGATTTGAAAACAGCACAAAGAAGAGATATTTAACATTTTACTTTATCAACTTTACTGATTTTTGTAAATATACACCAATTCCAACATCAGCACCTGCAAAATGGTACAATGGTAAAAGACTGGGAAGGTTGTAGAATGATCAAAAATGCCCTTGGAAATTTCCACAGGTCAACAGGTGAACAGGTAACATGAAGTTATCATGATTGGGTATGGAAAGAGCGTTCATGTAAGGCTCAGTCATCACCACCACTTTGTGAAAAACTGCACAAGTGACCACTCTTCACAGTTTAATAATGACATTTCTCAACACAAGACTGCAAGAAGCACAGTGATTTCTCTATCTGCTGCCCAAAAAACAACACTGAACAATACTGAGATGAAGAGTCTGTGAATTTCCATCTCTCAGACAGCGCTGCATTAAAAACCAATGAGCTTTTGTAATGAATATAACCACATGAGCCCAGGAATAACTCAAAAATCCCTGTCAGTAAACACAATTTATCACAAATACAAGATAAGAATCTACTATACAAAACATATCAACAACATCCAAAACGCCGCCAACTTCTCTGGGCTGAAGTTCATCCGAGATGGACTGACACAAAGTAGAAACTTGTGCTGTGGTCTTACGAGACCACCTTTCAAACTGGAAATAATGGACATTGCGTTCTCTGGGCCAAAGAGAAAAGAAATGTCTCTCTTCTAAAACAAATGTCTCATACACCTATGAAAAGGAATCTTACACAGTATTACACGTTTTCCAACATGAACTACACAGTAAAAAAACAATTTATTTAGTTTTTAAAATTGTTCTTTCAAAACAATCTAAAGCATCACGCGAATGACAGATGTCGCAGTTAATGGTCAGGACCTAAACACCATTTACAAAGTGTGTAATACAGAATTTTTAAATTCTGCTTGGCCTCAGGGACACTGCTATTTTATGGAACAGAATATTATCATGGATATAATTCTCATTAACCAACACTACTAAAACTGATCATCAATATAACATTGTGTCAACATAATAGCCAGAAAAGAAGCTATATTATCCATCTCTACTCTCCAACTAATCTAAGTCTTGGCCTACATTCCTTAAGCAATGAAGATAGCCTATTGTAATGTAATTGACCATTGTAACATATTCATATTGCCACCTCAACCTACTATTTGACCTCATTATTTCTTAATGCTTGCTGAATGATCATAGCTGTTAAATGGCACTGTTTCTTGTGCCACTTCTTAAAATGTCAAGCTGGTGCTGCACTGGAGTGACTGGTGAATTATTTCCACCTGCATTCGTTTTAGCCTGTTCTGTAAAGATTAAAGGCAGGTTTGGGTTTTGAAGTCCTGTAATATGACTACAATGACAAATGGTGCCAAACAAAGCCTATGTAATGCAGGGGGCACATGCTGTATGATCTAAAAGGCAGAGCAGAACACTGATGGATGTGAGTGAGAATACAAATGTGAAAAATCCCATTGGATTATAGCCTTATTTCTGTACCCTGTACCCGCCTCGCCCATCACTGTCTCTCTTACACATACACACACATACACACATCAACAACCAATGGCAGAAATAAAACAGAAAAAAGGCTAAAGGCTCTTACAATGAAGCATGATGGATATCTGAAAAGGCCACAAAGTGCAGCCAAACGCAACATTAAACAAATACGGAAGAGAAATGGATCTGGTGCCTCTACAATTCTACAGAGATGAAACACAGTTACAGCCACACACAAAAGAGCCCAAACAACACCTCAGTTTAGGGATGTACTGGTACCGATACTGGTATTGGGAAGCCATCTGATACCGTGATCATTTACTCATACATGTTAAAAAAAAAACAAAAAAAAAACAAAGCACTGATACTGAACATTCAATCCCACCTGATACCACATGACATAAGATTAGTGCACGCTGCCGTACTAATGAGCAAACAACTCAAGCTGGCAGTGAATGACTGTCTGCTCGACCAGCAAAGTGTTACTGACCCCATGGCCGTCGGATACAAAGTCACGACCACTTCGACAACATGGGTGGACACAGGCCCTAACACACACACACACACACACACACACAATGAAACAGAGTGCAGAAGTATAAATTCATATACTTAAGCATACACAACACCCAAAAATGTTCAACTCCACATTTAAAACTACATTTAAAATTTTGTTTATTTAGTTAGTACAATTTTGTTTATTTAGTTAGTACAATTTAGTTTATTTAGTTACTTAATATGCCAAGATGCATACATTAAGGCAAACTCTCCAGAAAAAAAGTAATCTTGTCAGACTTTATTGAGTTGTTGCAAAATAAGAAGAAACTGCCCCAAAAATACAAAATAGGCAAGCATTAAAAAAAAAAATGCTTAAACATGCACCAAACAGACACACTAAGCACCCCTCTTATCCCTCTTCAAAGCAAGGGCACACATACACACACACACACACACACACACACACACACACACACACACACACACACACGCTGGCGTGAGTGGCAGGTCAGCTACTGAGAGGCCAGTAACTCTGAGATTTAACAGACAGACATGAGCACTAAACACCAGACCAGCTCTGACAAGGGCTGCCCCAATTAACAATCTAAGAATACACACACACACACACACACACACACACACACACACACACACACATATATAATGTACACACACACACAGACACACACACACACACACACACACATATACAAACATACATACACACACACATCAAGGAAAAAAAAGCACAGTATTTACAACCCAATTTCCAAAAAAGTTGGGACGCTGTGAATAATGTAAATAAAAACCAAATGCAATGATGTGTAAATCATTTGAACCCTATATTTCATTGAAAAAAAACTGAGAAATTTTATTGTTTTTTGAAAAATACATGCCCATTTTGAATTAGATGCCAGCAACATGTTCTAAAAAAGTTGGGAGGGGTGCAACAAAAGGCTAGTAAAGTTGTGTAATGCTAAAAACACCTGGTGGTTAATTGGCAACAGGTCAGTAACATGACTGGGTATAAAATGAGCATCTCAGAGAGGCTTTCAGAAGTAAAGATGAGGAAGGTTTCATCACAGTGAAAGACTGCATGAGCAAACAGTGCAACAATTCAAGAATAACGTTTCTCAACATAAAGAACTTCTGCTTTTCATTATTAACATAATAACAAGAAATTCAGAGAATCTGGAAAAATCTCTGTATGCAAGGGACAAGACCAAAAAACAGTATTTGCTGGCCATAATCCTTGGGCCCTCAGGTGGCACTGCATTAAAAACAGACATGATTCTGTGTTGGAAGTCACTGCATGGGCTCAGGAACACTTCTGAAAACCACTGCCTGTGAAAACAGTTCAGCGCTGCATCCGCAAATGCTAATTAAAACTCTTAAACGCAAAAAAGAAAGCATATATAAACGGGATCCAAAAATGCTGCCACCTTCTCTGGGCCCAAGCTCATATAAAATGGAGTGACGAAGTGGAAAAGTACCCTGTGGTCCAACGAATCAACATTGAATTTCTTCTTGAAAATCAGGGATACTGTGTCCTCCAAGCTGAAGACCACTCAGCTTGTTATCAGTGCACAATTCAAAAGCCAGTATTCATGATGGTATGGGGTGGTCAGTCCATTGTTCAGCTTCTCTGTTTCATGCGTCTGTCTCCTTTTCTCAGTGAGACTTCTTGACAGCTACACATCCTTTCAGACCCACAGCGCTGAGTCGTCTTCTCACAGTGGAAGGATGGACAGAAACACCTGTGGATGTTTTCAGATCTGAAGCAGCTTGATTTTCTCCTCTCTCTCAAAGATGAAAGCTTTAAGTGCTGTTTATCTGATGGGGACAGTTTTGGTGTCTACCAGGTCTTGCATGGTTGTCAGGAGTCACATTTTCTCTCTATCTGTTCATGGTTTTTTGAAATCCAATTTTGGAAACTCTTTTTTTCCATTAGTTTCCTCTGTGTTCCTCCTTCTTTATGCCAGTAGGCTGACTCATATCTAATCTCTCCAGAAATATCTCCTGAAAATGAATAACTCAGACTTAAAGGCTGTTTAAACTGTAAATTAAATAAATTAAGGGTGGTCTTATTTGGTTTTACTACAATGTCAAAACATTTTTGTCCTGGAAATGTACAACACACACACACACACACACACACACACACACACACACACACACACACACACACACACAGAGGCCTGGAAAGTCACTCTGAGTGTTGGCTGGGGGAAGGGAATTCATCCCTAAAGGATATTTATAGAGGGACTGAATCCCCTGAGAGAGTACACACATACCAACACATACACACACACACACACACACACACACACACACACACACATTGAAAAGCACATATCCATATAACAACAAAAAATGGATGTAACTATTAATCTATTTATAAATCCCTCCATCCATATCCTCAATGACACTGCTGCTCTCCTATAGTGACTGATTCTCTGCAATCACCATTTACTACTAGACTACTAACACTAATGATAATGGACTGTAATTTTCATCAAAAGCAGCAGGTTTATCTGGAATCAGACTAATCTGCTTCCTTCTTCAATGGAAAAACCACACTGTAACAGTCACAAACAGGGTTCCCTCACCAAAAAAGGTCTGGTGTAATGAAATTTGCTTTGCACCAGAACTACGCAGCTAATGCAGCTAACAAGTAACACTAGCCAGCATCAGACAAACAGGAAAAAGAAGATCACCACCTACCTGCCTCACCTAACCTCACAGATTTGCTTGTGCGGTTTCTGACACTGTAAGACCTGCGGTTATCTATAAAATGTGACAAAAGTAGAGACAAATTAAGACATCAAGTAGGTCTGGGCAATATATTAACTATGCTGTATGGTATACGGTGACAGTTTTAGTGGTATTTTTAACAATATCTGACAGAAAATGAGCTTTACATTCACATAATGCCTATAAAACAGTGGTGTCACTGTAGCAAAGACATTTGTTTTTAGCATTACACTCCAGCATTTTATTTTTTTTTTTAAAAGTTGCTTATTAATTACAACAAAACAGTCCAAGCTAAATCATTATATCAACTCTATTTTAGCCTAGAGTAAAAGCTTTCATAGTGAATGGTTTTATTAACCTTTTTAAAGCCAACATATTAACACAATTAGTCCAAGCAAACTGATATATTAGGAAAATATCATGATACTGAATTTCCTCAATATCATCCAGCCTTATCTACTGCTTACCATTACTGTGTCATACTACTGTCCATTTTTATAGATAACAATATGTTAGTGTCATTAACCACATAATCAAGTCCACTGGAGATTACTTAACAACTCAACGTAGAGCTTCCATTACCCATTAGCTACAATTAGCCTTGTAGCTCCAGTGCGAATCTGAAGTAGCAAACTTTGTGTTGCTACTCTGATTTATTCAGAAAACACCAATTTAATTTCTTTAAAATAATCTGAAGACGTTCCAAACTCTGATCTGTCAATCAATCTCAGCCACTGTTCAGGAGCCACAAAGGACAGAGATGCAAATCCAGAATTAACATAAAGTAATTGAAACCACGAACCAGTGGGGCACAAAATATTGCACTAAATGGAGTTTGTTTCGTTTTTCTCAAAGCACAAGCTGATCAAGGTGTATCTCAACACCTCAAAGTGAACACGGTCTTCAGCACAGCTGCCCATCAAAAGTTTGGGAAATTTTCCAAACATTTTTTTTATATTTTCACTGTTACTTCTAAATTAAGAGGAAACAAAGTAAGGGAAAAGACTGTAAAGGTTTTGTTATTATAAATCCCCTATTTGCTAATCCTTTGGGTATAATTAGCTTTCATTAGACTCTTTTAGCCCAAAGGTGGTTTACACACCTGAACAGCTTGGGTGCTGATATCACAACCAAGGATAAAACGAGGAGCTTTATTATTCCTTTATTAAGGCTATTTTTGCAAAGTAGCAAACTCTAAACAGCTATCGATGTAATATGTTACAGTATTGCACACAAAGAAAACATTTTCATTTTTATTTAAACGGAATAGCTCACTCAAAACACATTTACATAATTTTCCCCTTAGTCTCACACAAGACTAATGTAGCTAACACGAGCTACAAGAGTAATGAAGCTAACAAGTAATGGAAGTCTCAGACACAGACGTCTGTTATATTAGCCTCACAGCTCAACTGAAAAACTAAACAAGCAAACTTCAGACACCAAACGTGTTTTGGCTGATCAACTGCATTTGGTGTAGGGAAAGGTGTGTACACATAATTTTCCCCATTCCATTCATTTGGTAAAGCTGCATGTCCTCACACAGACATTCCATGCAGGAATCTAAGATTGATTATCAATCTAAGTGTATGACATTAGCTATTTTAACTGCATGACAGTTATGTTAGAACTGGCCACAGCTAGGATTAATAAAGTTAAAACATTTACTCTTGAGACAAGGAAACAGATTTGTTGTGATGTGACAAAAAGATTGGAACAAAGGCTGTGAGGTACATCTTGTAAGCTAACATTCTTTTTTCTCTCTTTTTCATTTTATTTTTGAAATGTCATCTTTTGCACTAAATCTTACTTAGAAAAATAGTATAAAGTATGTACAGGAAATAGGGATGGGGTGGGTAAGGGGGTTGTTTTTTTTATTTCAGTTCTGTAATGTTGTGATAAAATGCTGCTTGATTAACAGGAAACAAATAAAAAAAAATTGATTACAAAAAAATAAATTAATCTAAGGGTGGATTAGAGTTCCCAATACCAAAGTGATTAAGTATTTGTCTGTTTTATTTTGTATTCATGAAAAAAGCCAACATACAGTACTGCTTAAGAAAAGCTTCAGGAAAACAACAGAAAATGTATACAGCAATTTTAGAAACGTTTCTGAAAAGAACAGCTGACATACAATAGAAAACTCATTTTTATTTCTCCAATAAAGGTGGTTTTAATCACAATGTAGCACTGACATTTCTTCTATGTGTAGAGTTCAATCCCAACAGCAAATATCATGAAAAAAGAAAATGGTCTATAACGGGTTTTGGAACAAAATGTTTTATATATTACGTATTCAACACAAGGCCTCAACAACTAACTATATATATAAAAAAAATCTAAGCTCCTGTTCCTTTCAGGAGACTCACTTTCAGTCTTTTTTAAAAAAATCTGCAGGGATATTTTTCCACACCTCCGAAGTTCTTAGAAGTTGGATGTTTTTTCTGCTTCTCATGAGTTAAGTAATCCCAAACAGATTCAGTGATGTTGAGGCCTGGACTCTGGTGTGGTCAGTGCATTGTTCTGAGAACACCAGCAGCTTCTTTGTTTAACAACTTCTTGTTATCTGTTTCCTTTTCTCAGTAACAGTTTCTTGACAGCTACACATCCTTTCAGACCCATTGTGCTGAGTTGTCTTCCTAATTGAGCTTGAATTTCTCCTCTCAAAGATGGAAGCTTTAAGTACTATTGTACTAAGTACTATTATCTGATAAGGACTATGTTGGTGTCTACCAGGTTTAGCACGGTTGTTAGGAGTCATATTTTCGCTGTATCTTTTATTCATTTTCTGAAATCCAGTTTTTCTCTTGTTTATCCAATAATTTGTACTTAGTGTCTGGAAATGACTTAAATGAGGGGTGGTCTTGACTTTTGCACAGTACTGTAGATGTCTTTATATGCAAGCAAACTCTACGGCTTGGAAAGTTGCAGTAATGAATGTGTGGGCGTGGCAGGTTCAGGCCTGGTGGTTTGGGAATCGCTGCTTTACTCTGTTTTGAAGATTCACAGATAAATAAATAAATGACAAGACATCCGCTTTCACTCCTAACTAGGCAATTTGAAGACAGGATATGCACATGAGAGCAGAGTGAGAGTCTGTAATCCCAGCAGTCCACTGTGTGTGTGCGCGTGTGTGTGTGACCGATTCCCAGATGTCCGCAGTGTTCGTGCAATCAACATCTACAGTCTAAACGCCTACGGAGCTACCGAGGACCTGACAGAGAGGGGAAAAGTGCGTGTTAGAGCGTTAGAGAGAAATGAAAAGGGCAGTACGGGAAAAATTACAGTGGGACTCCACGTTCTTGAAGTAATGCTGTGTGATACAAAACAACAAACAGTGACAGTTTGAAGTACAGGAAAAAAAACACAGTTAAACACAGTTTTTATTTCTTCCCAACCCAATAAAAACACAAAAGGCTGAAATGAACAAACACTCAGAGAGCCTCTTAACATTATGCTAATGAACAGTCCATTAGAAACAGAAGTGCTGAGAAAAAAAGGCTAAAAGGCTGCAGGAACACCTGTGTCAGTGTGTTTCACAGAGCGCGTGTGTGAATTGTGGGAACATCATTTAGGAGAGAGTGTACCACTTGTCTCTTGTAATTATGCTTTTTGGGTCTCTCTCTCACTGCACTATTGACTGTCCTACTTTAATATGACACGTGAGCGTGTTCATTTACGAGTGCTACTTTGTGCCAGGGGCTGAAACTAATGATTATTTCAATAATCATTTAATCTATCAACTATTGTACAAATAATCGATTAACCTAGCGACTACGCTCTTGTTTTAGTGAAAGATACATTTAAATAATGGCAACCTTAATTTAAAAAAATACCATCAAAAAATCAAATTGCTTTTGTTTACATTAGGGGTGCACAATAACATTGGATCATATCAACATCAGCAGACACTCTCGGACATTCAGGAGCGCTACTTTGTGAATACGGCTGCAACTAACGATTATTTTAATAACTGCTTAAAAATGAACTATCGGGGCTCTCAAGTGGCGCAACCGTCTAAGCGTTGGCCCTATCAGGAGATCGCGAGTTTGATCCCTGGTGATGCTGCAACCATCCGTAGCCGGGAGTCCAAGAGAGCACAACTGGCCTCGCTCTCTCTGGATGGGTAGGATGGCCCCTCCTTCTCCCCCCATCACTTATCGTGATGCTAGTCGGCGCAGGCGTCTGTTTGCTGACGTAACAGATCTGGCGGTTGGCGCTTTCCTCCGAGCGCGTTCAGCTGTCCAAAGACGTTGCGTGAGCGGCAGTTCGAAAAGAAGCGGTGGAGCTTCACAGGTCTCGGAGGAAGCCTGTGTTAGCCTTCGCCCTTCTAGCATTGATAGTTTCGTGTGATTGGGGGAGTCCTAACTAGCGGGTGGAACTGGAGACGACTAAATTGGGGAGAAAATTGGGTTAAAATCCAAAAAAAAAGTAGTGAACTATCGATTTTCGGACCACCGATTTTGCAAAATGATTTAATCATTCAGTGGTTTAGATGTAAAGAAAATCATTCAGAGTGGTTTGGTGTGAAATAAGCCTCTCTAGAGAAACCATTAAAGTACTAGGAACCAGATGTCCGAAGCATTTAATAGCTCTAAAAGCTACCTCCCTTTAAGTTATTACACAAAATGGTTATGAATGCATTGCCTGATACCTGAGACATTGATTTGTGATAGTTGTGTTATGAAGTTTTGGCCTGAAACATATTTTAATGTAAACGTTTACTCCAGGATTACTTCAGTGTTCCCTCTCAAAACCTCATTCTCAACTGAGATCAAAGCGCGCAAGCTAACATGCTTTTGTAGTTACTAGCTTGTAGCTACAGTCATTAAACATGACTAACGCCGGTGTTGTATCTGCTTCAGTTCCCCCTCAAATTCATGGTCCCTTTGACAAACCAGGTCCTTGGGCTGCGCATTCACTGAACAGATAACAACGTCAAGCAACACTGGAACTACGGAAAGCGGAAAGGTTCCAAAAAGGTTTGTACAGCAGCTGTATTCACCCAATCGGCAACGAACAGTACAAAAAAGTGTACGATTGTTTACTGTTTAATCGAATTGTAAATATTCATCACAGAATCTCAATTATGCTGTTATCTTGGGTGAATTTATATTGTGGGTTGGGTGAAAACACGCAGCCGTTAAATCCTTTTTTGAACCTTTTCGCTTTCTGTAGTTCCAGCTTGGTGTTGTTCAGTGAATACGTGCGTCCAAACACTTGATTTATCAAAGGAAACGTGAATTTGAGGGGAAACTGAATCGGATACAACATCGGCAGCAGCTTTTGTTTACAGTTTTTTTTTTCTTTATAGTTTTCTTACCTTTTTTGGAAGATGGCAAAGTGTGTGGAGGACTTCGATAAGGTCTGTTTCCAAAATGTCGCACACATGACTTGCAGCAGACTGAACCTGCTGGTGCCGAAGCAGAAGAACCCAGAGCGAATGGAAATTGACAGTGTAAAGAACAAACTACTTGCTGCTCTGCTCACCAGTTTATGGGGCAGGCCAGCGAGATGCAATTGTGATCTATTGTAGCTCCTCTGATGAATAAGTTACTCACATAAACTCTGAGTTTTGTTGACACCGCGTGATGCAACAGCGCCAACCCAAACAACATAAAGGCGTGCAGGGTAGAGAGGTACATACAGGGCGTTGGAAGGAAAAAAATAATTTAGCAAAATTGGAGTTCTCCTTAAATTTATAGACTTCTTTTGACTAATCAACAAATATAGCGATTATGTTTCACTTTCAGTGGGAAACACACTGAAACAATGGAAAACAATTAGAAAACTTACCACTAAAATATTAAATTGTTTTTTAAACTGCTATCTGCAGATATTTGCTTAGAAAATGTCACTGCGTAGCATGTGTGTATGTGCTCTTTACGAATGCAACCTTTTGATTAGGGCTGCAGCTAACAATTACTTTTTTACAAGCAGATAATGAATATATTGAGTCTGTAACCAGATGTGTCACGCCAATCACACAGAGAGATTCAACACTCGAACACACAAAAAGTGGGACATATAATGGTTCATTAAAAAAATGCATTCAAAGCGTGGGACATTGTGGTTTAAAAAACATTATTAGTCTGCTTTGGGGTTCAGGAAAGGCCTACAGCTCAGCACACACAGCTCTGCCTCTCTGCACGTCAACCTGCTTGTGTTTTAATGACGCGCCCCCAGAGTGTCCAACTGTTGGCAAAGGAGGTGATTCAGCTTCCTTTAACGAAGACAGCATTAACTGAATCATTGCATGGCTACTGCGGATTTAGAAAATGTATGAATGCAACATAAATACATACTGCACTCTAAAACAAGCACACATAGGTCTTCAAACTACATTTTAATGTTACTTTCACTGGGCTGACAGGGTTCAACAATAACAATTGCCCGAATGCCCGGGGCAAGTAAAAGGCGACATCAGGACAGCAGCGCGAAAAATAACTTGCCCAATCGGGATTGTTCATGTTGGGGGGCCAGGGTTTGTGTTAACAGAACAATGTAACTGAGACCAAAGTCAACTCACTTGAATATATATCCACTCAAAACAAGCCAATGGTATTATTCATTGACAAATGACGTCAGAGCGAGGCGCGCAGGAAAAAAGTCAATAAAGTGCGAATACGAAGGAAAGCGAGTCCGTCAGCTTTAGTTTCTCACTGAAAACTCGGACTTAATCGATTTTGACCCCCTGGGATGTTCTGTAAACAAGGCAGATAAATATGAATATCCTAACAAAGCAGATAAAAGTGGTTCTTTTTTGTTGGTACTACACAACTTTTAGAAAACGGGCGTCTGCGTGTCACAAAAAGTATCTGTGTCACGTTGCGTGCGTAGCAAGGAAAAAAGCCGACCGTGCGTCTGGGCCGCTGGACGTGTGCATACGACGGATGAACAACGAAGCAGATTCCAAACTGACCAAGTTAGTCACAACAACGGTTAAAAGAGAAGAACCTTTTACTGACTTTCTCCACATGAGATGAATCAAACTCAACCACTAAAAGGGCCATATTAAAAAACCTCAGCAAATCAGTGAGCCAGCTGTGTTCTTATTTCATTTTTACTTGACATTTTGCCAGGACCTGAACCGGCCACTATTTACTCAAAATAGGCCAAAACTGCAACAGCAAAATAGCCATTAAATACTTCTTCAAAAATAATTCTAAATAAAAATAAATTGTTTTATGTATTTTTTTTTAAACTGCCTTTTTTGCTTGAACTAGACACCAGGCATCTTTTCTTTTTGTGTAACTGCTGGCCCATAGGTCGTTGATGTGGACCAGAACGCACACTATAATGTTGCAGTGCACACTGGGGACTGAAGTGCATCTCAGGGTGAAACAGGCTAATAAGAATAAAAGAAAATTAAAATAATTTTGTGGGCCGAATAGGACTGTGTCACTGGACTGACTTGGCCCGCGGGCCTTGTGATTGACACATGGGAGATAGACCTTCAAATTAAAAGTGGACTAGAACTTGGTAGACAGTACTGCACTGACATGGCTTTCAGAAAGTAAGGTAATATTCGCTGACTTATTTATGCAAACGCTAACGTTACGATTATTGATAACATTAATGTGAACATATTTATATTAAAATAGAAACTCAATTCAGAGGTAGGAATTTGAGCAATTTTGGTAAAAACGTTGTGTCAGTACTATGTTTAACATGGCGATCTACGGCGTTTTCGGGGAATCTCGTCTGAAAGAGTTCCAGCCGTCCAGCTTTTATTAGCGTTCTGGCTGATGCCTTTACTGATGCCAGCACAAGAGACCTTGAAGGGGCGATGGTGAGGTTCTTAAAGGTTGGAGAGCCAATAAACATAGTAGTTCCATAGCTGTGGAGGACAGCACAGTACTGCTGTTATGAAAGGTCCTTATTTACAGCAAAAAGAAAATAAGTGAAAGTATATAGTGAGAATGTACACACATTAAGAAAAATATAATTATTATTATTAATTGCCCCTATTAGCCCCACAATGGGGAAATATCGCCTCCGCAATAAAACCCATCTGTGCAGTGAAACACCACATACACACTAGGGGCAGTGAGCACACTTGCTCGGAGCAGTGGGCAGCCCTATCCGCAGCACCCAGGGAGCAGTTGGGGGTTAGGTGCCTTGCTCAAGGGCACTTCAATCACGTACTGTCGGCTCAGGGGATAGAACCGGCGACCTTCTGGTTGCAAGGCTAACTATTTAAACGTATATTTTAACTTATATTTATATTTGATTAACCGTTTAAAATACAAAAGATTTGTTCGGGACAGTAGAAACTTGGTTCGGGACAGTGAGCTTTCAGGTTGCTAGCCCGACTGGGCAAATTGGGAAAAAAGTAAACGTTGAACCCGGGCTGACATTAGCCACACAGACTAGTTAGTTAAAGCACTTTCCCACTAACAGCAGGAGCAGAAAATGTATTGAAACTTTCATTTCATTTATGCATCAATGAAGCGCTGCTGGGAGATGAGTTCATCTCCCTTTTGCACTGCTATCGTTTGAAGTTCTGTCTGTGCAACAAATGATTTTTTTCTCATGATGGACCAAACAATAGAAGCCACACTGCTCCCCTGTGTATGAAGAGTGCTGCAATCCTTTGAAATAAAGCACACATTAATACATCATGTTTTATTTTCTAGCTCCAGTGCAAAACTAAAGAAGCAAACTTCAGACAACAAACAAGAAGTGTTTGAGTAGCTTACTCTGTGGTGTACGATGGTGGGGAAACCTCTGTGAGATACAGTGGAGCCATTCCTCTGAAGAAGGAAGTAGGTTAGCCTGAATTATACCAAACAAGTGCCTTCATTCTGCCCCTTTCTCAATTCTCCTAAACGTTATCCAGCTTTTATATGGTGACATTGACAAATGGACGGTCTTGCTAGGTCAGCTGTATTTCATTTCCAATAAACTGTTCCCGTCTGAATAGGTGCGTTTATCAAGTTGAGGAATGTTTTTGAATTATATTATGTTAGTCTGAACTGGCAAATAATGAATGATAAAAAAAAACTTCATAATACAGAACTTTCAGTGATGTCAAAACAAGAAACAATTTTTAATACTTTTGTGTATTAACACAGATAATGCTTGCACTAATAACCGTGCGTATATCAAGTATTTTACAATAGGGCTGCAACAAACGACTATTTTGATAATGAAATAATCTATCGATTACTGAAACAAATATTCGATTATTCGGATGAAAAATTGCTATATTACCAAATGACTTGCATAGCTATCAGCTTTTAAATTTAGCTTGAGGTTGTTTTTTTGCATTTGTTTACTAACAATGAAGAAAATAAAGATGAAGACCTTATTCAAAAATTCACTGTTCTGTTTTCTGTCATTCAGTGTTCAATGAACTTTCCTGCTAATACAAAAAATAAATACATTTTTCCTGTCAACATTTAAAATCAAGGATGTGCAAAGTAGTGGCAATAAAATATGACAAAAAAAAATCAACCTAAATCAGTTTTCCCTTAATCGTACCAACAGGTTCTCACCAACCATCTACAGCTCACGGCCACATCTACACATAAACATCAAACAAACCATAACCATCACACAAACAAAAGCGTGGATCGCTGCGTTCCCTCCGTTATATAATCACATCCCACTTTCTGAGTGCAATATTTTTGAAATAGTATAATTTTGGACAGTATCTTTTCTAAACTGCCGCTCTGTAATGGAACTGAATGCTGTCCATCAGCGAAGGTGACTGCCTCAAAATGGCGGCGCCATTGACGCACCTGGCTGAACCCAACGCAGCATCTATATGTGTATATGAGAAACACTTTTTCCAGCCATAAATGTGAGTTGCGTTCAAATTCGGCAAACGGTGATGAATGTTTAAGGAGAAATTTGTTCTCTGTGAACAGTTAAATTGAAACGATTTTGTGTAAACGTTTCATTTCAACGGTAACCCTTCGTTCGGCTCCACCTTGTTTGCAAGTGGTGGCAAATGTTAGCAGAGATCTCCAACAATTCACCTATGTTTGCAAATTTTAACACACCTGTGGCCTTAGCTAACTAGCTCACTAGCACAACTACTTTACCGAGATCATCTTCATTGAGTGAGGTGACGTGTTTCCTCTTCAGATGCTCCAACATGGAGGATGTGCTCCCATGTCAGCTGAGGTCGGCTTTACAAATAGCACAATTGACAATCTTTTTTTCGGAGTTAAATGTAAAATCCTCCGTTGCCCCCCTATTTTATAACGGCTTTGAACGCAGCTCAGCTAATTAGATTTCAGAAACAGAACAACGTTGACTGATCAAATTCCTGATTTTAGGCTTGTCTGTTATTGATTATTGGCTGAGTAATGACAGTCAGTTTTTGGTCAAAGGAATTTGCCAAAATTGGCACGCCTATTTAGAAACCTTTATTATTAAAACCATTGTAGGGGAGAGTGGTGGTATAGCCTAGTCCAGGTTAACAAGAGGACAATAATTACGCTGATGATGAGAGACAATGAGCAGCGTTGTGTGCTTCTATACCTTCAAGAAAAAATCAGCACCACACCAGCACTTCAAGCTTTTGTGCAGTGTGCTGTGAAAACAAGGTCAATACTCCTGACATCCTACAGGCAGCCTACAGAGGCGTATGACTTAGAATTACAGGTACAAGGAGTCACATTTCTCTCTCTGTGTGAGGACGAGTCTGATAACTAGGTTAAGATCAGCCAAAGGCCCCTACGACTGCAGCCAGGCACCTAAGCACAGGACAGATAAAATATTTACAGATAAGAGAGGCTTCATTGTGCACGTGTGAGTTCTCAGAGGGGTCAGAACACAGGTACGATGAAAGGAGAAAGCACCAATATTATTTGGACAGTAAGACTTTTTTCTGTAGAACCAAATGTTGTATTTGTACATCAGTTTTTTTGTAATCCTGAGCACTGGAGCAGACTACCAGTCTGTTACAGGACAGACTTTAAGATACTATTACTGGTCTATAAATCGCTCAGTGGTGCAGGACCAGCACAGATATTTCATATGTTGCAGCGATATGAGCCAAGCGGAACTCTCAGATCACCAGGAACTGGTCAGTTAGTCCTGCTGAAGGTGAAGACGAGACATGGAGAAGCAGCGTTTAGCTACTTTCAGCTCAGTTTAAACACTGTTAGCATTTCTAGACCCTTTTCCTCTGTAACTAATCTAACTTTAAGTTTTTAATTTGATTATTAAAGATTTTCTCTTTTATATATATTGTTTTAATCATGTTTTTACTTTTGTTACATTTATTTAAAACAACTATTTTCAACTGTGTCTTTTCTCACTTGTAAAGCAATTTGAATGACAGCAGTGTATGAAAGGTGGTATATATAATAAACTAGCTTTAGCTTGGAACTAGGCATCATACAATAAGTTTGGCTATAGTTGGGAGATATTTTAAAATAATTATCATAATATTTTCTTGTTAATTTGCAGTTACATCAAGGACTGTCACTACTGATTGTAGTGATGCGCCCGTCATGAATCTTTACGGCTTATTCTGATTTCTTTACAGCTAAATTAGCTGATGGCTGCTTTTTGAGTCTTTTATTTTAATCTGAAGCTCACACTGCGTGCGGTAAATGAATGCCTAAAACACACTCGCACCTATTCAGTGTTTTCTATTACCAAACCTGCAATATAAACATTATTGGCTCTTTAATTGGCAAAGGTCGTGCTTTAAAATCAGTGATTTGAAGACTTTGCAAAGATGTTCGCTTAACGGGTGGTCACACAACTAACCTTTTCTGTCACCTCAAACGAAAGGTCTTCTTTTCCTCAAGGAGTTCTGTTTACCATGTAGCTTAACGTTACCTTTACTGGACTTTCCCACTAACAAAAGGGTCAGAGAATGTGCTGGAACTTTAATTTCATTTGTGTATCAATGTAGTGGTGCTGGGAAACGAGCTCAGTAGTTTACACTGTGGTGTATGGTGGTGGGGAAACCTCTGTGAGATTGTTACAGCAGCACTGTTCCTCTGAAAAAGGAAGTAGGTTAGCCTGAATTACACAAAATGACTTCAATATTGTGGAAATGTTTCACTGTAATTTGCAGACTTTGCACAGATACCATCCGCACAACGGGTGGCAACACATCCAATCTTTTCAGTCACCTCAAACGAAAGTGGACCAATGAGCGCACGGAAAGTTTAACACTGCATGTGTCTCATCCACCGTCTTTAACCACAGCGTCATCTGCACAGTCAGAGGTAACAAGACCTAAATAGAGCACTCTCACAGAGACATTTCAAGAGCGCATCCCAAGCAAGCACTGGTGGAAAGAGGTGTTGCCAAAGTGTTGCCAAAGATCCAGTCCCGAAAAAGACAGTTGAAAACCGTGGTTTCAGAAAATTGATGCACACTGTTGATGTGCATGATGACACAACCAGTCACAAAAACTGGTCACTACAACCACTATTTCGTGTTTGTACACCCAATGCAGAGAAAAAAGTTGTAGCTAAAATCCAAAATGCAGAATTTGTTGCTTTAATGAGTGTCTTATGGTTCAGTATGGATCAGAACCTTATCTGAGTCTTACCATTCAATTAATTTATGAACGGAAGCTGCGCAGTGCCTGTCTACAAACTAATCATTTCCCTGAAGACCATGCTGGGTAGCTGATTGGCCAAGACTTGAGGGAATCGCTTCAGTATTGGGGTCTACAAAAGGAAAGGATGACCTGTTTGACCACAGACAAGGAGCAAACACGGTCCAGGCCTTGAGACTGAACAACTGGACTCACCTGCAGTGATTTGGACGCAGACTTCAATTGGCCATCGTGAGTGAGACAAAAATATTAAATTCAAAGTCAATCTGTAGGCTTAACAAGTTCCCTCTCATCAGTACTGAGAGAGCTATAGCCTTGGATCCACTACATGAGTTTTAAAAACCTAACACATTAAAAAAAATCACACAGGTATCACACACAGTCCAACTGGGTTCTGGACTTCAAGGATTTTTTTGGGAAATACTGGAGATTACACACATAAACGACTTGGGATCACACACTCATCGAACCGAACCGAACTCACTGAGCTCATTACTAGGAGACGCAAATGTTTTCACTACTGTTTGCGCTGAAACAGTTAAGAAAGCAATGTAAACACATTTATGTGACGGTCACTGATGTAAAGATATGATTAGAGTGGCAGTTCAAGTGCATTTTACATTTACATGTGCTCGATTGTACCTGTGCCTTAAACTTACTAAAAACCTTCACTACACACGTGAGTGTCTTTTTGCCAATTTTCTTTTCCTTGCTGTATTTTCTTCTGCGCTCTCAGTTTCATTGGCTGCTGGAGGAGTCCATTCATACTGAGTCACTGACTAGTATAAACTACTAGATTAAAAAAAAAAAAATATCAAATGCTTGAAATACTCTGACTGCTCTGAAATGCAATCATGAAGCATGGCGTGTAGCGTAACCCCAGTTTAAGCTAATCAATACAAAACCATATTATGAACACAGTGTAAAATAGAGCCCGATCAATAAAGAATTTCTAAGACCGACACCGATTTCAATATTTGAGGATTTAGAAATCTGATATCTTGGCTGATTTGTTTTCCACAGATAAACACAGCATTAGCTTTGTGGCTAACGTAATTTAACAATAAACAGCATTATAAGCTGCTGTAAGTGATGGTGCCAGTGAATATTTTTTTTTGTTCAAAAAGTGATGAGCTAGGGAGAAAAGATAGGACTGGTGTTTGTTTACTAGCTAGAACTGCCAAACTGCTTCATAAATAAATCTACAGTCAAGTTTGTTAACAGCTTGGCAAGCCACTGAAGTAGTGGAGGCCATGAAAAGTCAGTCCACTCGGGGACTTCACAGATGCACGTTCAGGTGAGGACTGCAGGAGCGTGTCCTGCTCTAGGCCAGTGCTTCGCCTTCTGAAACTGAACACAGTAAACCTGGATGCTGACCACAGCCTTTCTTCACTACCTCGATTAAAAATAACAGGATCCAACTATTGATGACCTGCTAGATCTGGCCTCTCTGGCTCACCCAAGTTTCAAGTTCCAGTACATTAACGGTGACAAGAAATAAAAGATACAAGTCAGAGCAGCTGCTGTAAACGTCATACAACAATGGCACATGATGCAAGTACCAGTACCTCTATATCACAAGCACAGGGGCAGAAGCAGCACCAGCAATAAAAGCACACACATACACCAGCCAACTTCAGCTACATCATCTTCCTTATTTCAGAAAGAAGCAGTAGAGGGAGAAATGAAAGCGTACCTCTCAATACCAAACGTAGACAGTGAAGTGGAACGGTGGAAAGTGCATGAGGGGAATTTTTTTAGATGCCTTGCAAAAGAGTACCTATGAATTTTAGCAACAAGTGCTCCGTCTGAAAGGGTGTTTAGCACAAGTGGGAATACAGACACATAACAAAGAGCAACAGAAAAGCCAAATAAAGTGGATGAACTGATCCTCCTGGCCAAAAATCTGTGACTGTCAGAGTGTGGAGTCAACATCCTTTTATTTTTCACAGAATTTGGAACTTTTTCTCCCTTAAATATACTGTTTGCAGTTTTGCAACGTGACTTTCATAACTGGAATATTCTTGTTTTTATTTTTATTTTTTGCATTTACAGCTCTATATAAAGCACAGCAACATGCTAGTAGATCGCTTGTTACTCTTTACTTAATTTAAATACTCATCATTATGAACAGTGTGTGTGTATACAAATATAAACATTTTATATTATATAATTATATATTGGCTTTTACACTGTGTGTAAATTTCATGACGAATGTACCAAAAAGAAATGCCCCAAAATGAATCGGGTTCCATTGACTTACATCAAAATTAAGGTAGGTTTTTCTTCTTCTTTTGGAGATACGAAAGTTTTCTTCCGACAACAGATAGACAGACAGACAGACAGACAGACAGACAGACAGACAGATAGACAGATGCTGCTGTGAAAAGTATTTACCCTCTTCCCAAATTCTTGGCTTATTTTCACTTAGAAAATCAACAAAACGTAATTTTTACCAGAGGTGCCCAAACGTTTGCATACGACTGTACATGGAGTGTATGAACAGGAGACTGAACAGTATTTTAAAACAATGTTTACATTTTATGTCAAGCTTTTATTTTAAAAACATGGGTAAAATTTGGTTTTCCATGATATAAACCCTTAAACAATCCTTGCTCAATAACAACAAGAGCAAATAAGAGATTCAATGTAAATATTCTGTAATATTACTGATAAAATTAGGCCTTTTTAGTTCTCCATCAATTCTCCTTTCCAAAAGGGACGATTACCACCTGTCAGAAACAGGCAGTGGGTTAGCTGTCAACCATCACCAATGTCCAACTGCATCGCCCCATCGCCCAGTCCTAGTTTGGTTGTGTGTATGTTTGTTTAATTTTGCCATGGAAAAAGTTCCTCCCCTAGACTGACCCCTGAATCCCCAGACGGGCCTATTAGAGCATGCATGTGTCTGAGCGTATCTCCACCATTCCTGACTTTTCATAAAGCAGCAGTGGCCTCCAAAGAGCCATCAGCACGTTATGTTCTGCCTGGGTCAAGTGCTGCTCTGCGACTTCCTCAGATTCTTCACATACAAACTCAGAAACCCGCATTCAAAACCTGTTAGTCCTTTTTCTCCTCAAAAAAACAAATCAGAAAACAGATAAAACTGCTGCTGCTATTCATTAATTTCTATGAGTGAGGTCATTCAAATAAACAGTTTAATGGAATGAAAGATCATACTGCTTTCTGGGTACATTTCATAGTCTTATGGTTCACTGCACTCAGTGGAAATGTCTGTCAGAGCATTCATTCAGTAATGCTTTCCTCAGAAGTCGGCCTCCTGAACAGAACGCATTATAAACTACTTCACAGCCTGTTTTTTCCCATAGAGCAGCATTTCAGCAGTTTTTTAATCAATGGACCAATATGGAGTTCCTGGTATGATATCCTGATTCATGGTATAATGATACGATAACTGTTCAATAAATCTGTGCGGACCAATATCGGTAATTAATAAACAAGTTTATCCTAAAAGTGTAAAACTATAAGGACAGATAACAACAGACTCATTTTACTACATCACACACAGCGATTTTTTCCAGTACAGCCGAATTCACCTAGTGTCACACAGCAGTACTGATTTTTAGGTTTTTATTTTTAGCACTGATGGATAACAAAAGCTACTAAAAAATGTAATATGCTAGGCATTCAGACAGGTTTAAAAGGAACAGTTCAAAATACATAAACTACATAATATTAGTATAATATCACACAATATTGTACAGTATTATACAACACTGTAAGGCCCACTTTGTAATTTACTGCTACAAAAACGTAATTTGCCAGGCATTCAGGAAACGGTTCAACATACATAAACAAGTAAATAACAATATTATTATAATATCATACAATATTGTACAATACAGTACTATACAACACTGAGTAAAGCCCACTTTGTAATTTTAAAGGGGAATTCCACCAATTTCTTAAAAATTATGCATCATTACATAGTTTGGAGAGGTTTGATGAGAACCAATCCAGAGAATCTTATCAAGTCAGAGTTGTACACAGTGGTGGTGATAGGAACCAGACATCTGAAGAATTTAATTCTTCTTCTAAAAGCTCCCTCACAGAAAGCCATTACATAAAATGGTTATAAATAGCCTGCCTGATGCCTGAGACAAGCCTGACGCTTTAGCCAAGTTTTGGCCTAAAATCTTGTTTTGATTTAATATTTTAAATATGGACAAATCTGATCTTTAAAATATTAAAAAACATTGATTAGAATACCCAAGGCTATGATACGTAACCAGATTTAATAGTCAGACAGAAAAATAACTTAAGCTGAATGTATTTTTAAGCATAAATACATAAGAGAACACAAGAATCTGGCTGCATGGCACAAATCTGTGGTTGAAGTTTAGCCTTTTTTCGTTTTAGTTAAATGGTCCTTTCCTTTCAAAGTAGGTGGTCCTTTGTCATGTTTTTGGTCTCATCTATTGAGACTCCATTCCTAACTATTTGTATTATAGCTCTAATTTGAGGCAATAATATCAGTCTTTGTCAGGTACAGTCCAAATGTGTGGTTTTTGTCTGGTCCTTACTAACATGTTCAAATTGGATCACTTAATTTTATGCTACTTGCTCTGACAGTAGTTGTTTATCAGTAATGCTTTTCCATTAGTGTTTCAATTATGTTCCATTAAAATGCATAAATAAAAAGAAAAAATAATAAAATGAACCATAATGTTATTAATTAAATATTAAATACCATCTGATACCATGATATGACTGAATATTGCTATATTGAATTATACCAACGTCGCCCAGCACAAATCAAATACGTCAAATTTAAGTGTAACCGTTAACATTGCTTTATGCACATGTTTCTCATTACTTTACAAGCACATTTATCCATAACTATTCCTATAACTAATAACAGGCAAATTCAATGTGGTCAATCTTCCTGTTATAGCTTCCAAGTATCACCCAAGCCAGTTCTGGAATAGGTTGCCCGATGTGGACAGAACATTACATGGCTGTGTTGAGATCTGACAAAGCATACAGGCAAACACTTAGGCTAATATTTCCCTGCGATATAGTTAAGAACAGAGCTGTGACAAAAACCAGCTGAGCATGAGTCAAACAGTACGGACGCTGTCAATTTGTCAGAAGGCTCACAAAGCATTCATGAGTAATACAGGAGATTTGGTCAGTGTGCACAACAAACAGAGCTGTGATTTGTGAGGGCAATCTCTTGCTGTGTGTAGCTGCCGCTGAAAGCTTTGATTTTGATGCACCAGATGTTTCCCAAAACCTTGGGGGGGACCACATGCACCACACAATTTGGTGTTTTTCTTGCTTTAATGCACCTGAATCAGCTCAAACAGGGCTTGATTGAGGTGAATGAGGCATGGTAGAGTATAAAAAACATTCTGCACTGGGGAAAAAAAAACAAAAAAAAAATGATGTACAGACTGAACACATTGTAATTTCATTATACGTTGAGATATAAATCCTGTGTATGCCTTAATCTACTCTAATTTAATGTAAATGTGTGGTGTAATCAAAGGGGAATTCCACCATTTTTCAAGGAGCACAACTGAATCATTGAGATGTAAACAAAAGTCATTTAAAGTGGTTTATATTGTTTAATAGTTCAATGCAGAGTAAGTTGTGTGTGGTGATAGGAACCATGGTTCACAATGTCTACCACACAAATATAGCCATTTTATTTATTATCCAAAACAGTGAACCTACACGAGTCTGAGTGTTTTATATGCAAAGTTGATAATAGTAAAATAGTGGCAAATCTGGAAAAAAATATCTTTGGGTACCATTTTGCCTGCATGAATCTCTCCGCCATGAAAGTATACCAAAAAAATTAAGGCAACTTTTCAAACTATTGTAAACAACATCTCAGGCATCAATCAACACAACTGTATTTTGTATAATACTGGTCTATGAAGTAACTTTTAAAAGTCATTAAGCTCTTCAGACATCTGGTTCCTATCACCACCACTGTGAACAATTCTGAATGATGATTTAATTACACAGAAATTAAAAAAAAAAAGAAATGGGTGGAATTTCCCTTTAAGTTCACATAACAATTTTTAGTGTGTGCATTATGTCCCCAGGTTTGAAACATGCTGTTCTAAAACCAAACTCGGCTGTACAAATGCACGGATGGGTGAAACTGTGGTGTGAAGCATCATGAGCCAATTTACAGTGAGCCTTGTCATGCGTCTTGGCCTGATCGGACAGTTATCTGACTGTGAAAATGCAGCCAAGAAGCACTTGAGATGAAATGCTATGTAATACTTCAGAAGGTGGACCAAATGTGAACAGATCTGTTTCTTCAAAATACATATGCAATCTATACTCCTCCCAAACTGAGCTGCATTATTAGTGAAAATTAATCGCAGATGAAAAAAAAGATACATACAAAATGCTCAGACATCCTGCAAGACATCCTGCAACTGAATTTCTGGAATGATCCAGAATAGATTCCGGAAAAAATGTAAAGGATTTGCGAAACGCAAGAGAAGCAGCACTGATGCGAGTCAGGTTTTATCTGCCTAACAGAGATGCATTTAAGTAGGCAGGTATAAAGTCTTATCTAGACAGTATCTGGATATGAGAAGCGTGAAATGACAAGTGCAAATTGGCTTTATGATAGTTCAGGAGTAGCAAACAACACACCCACCCTTCATTACCAAACGGTCTTGTCATTATAAAGTTACAACAAACAAAATCTCAGTTTATTTCTCAATTTTTGGAGATAATAGCTACTCAATAAATCATATCTAGCTTTCTCATTTATCTAAATACACATTCACAACACCAAAGACAAAACGATGCCTGGACCTGTTCAGACAGATCATTCTGATATAAACACTCTGCTGCTGTGAGTTTAAATAGTCTCTTATCATGTCTACAATGCACAGCTGCTCATATTTGTTATTTACAGCTCTTTGATGTTTAATGATGTTTACAAGGAGACAACAATAAATCATAGCCTAGTTATATCATCAACATTCAGGAGAAGTTTAATTTGACCAACATTAACAAAACACTACAGCTAAACAAACACGGACACATGCAAATGTTGCCTGAGTAATCCAGTTATGGCAGCTGAATGAATGAAATCATAAAAGCCAATAAGGTTTAAGTGGTATGTGAGATTGCTGTGCAAGTATTACATCACAGTTATGCTCACTGGATCAAACATCATGAAAGGACAGATTTCTTCTTTACAGGTGTTTGTTAGGACTGTGGTGAAATTTTAGCTGACAACTGCCATATAAATCATTAACAATTTTACTGTCCTTTTTGTTCAGTTTATGCAACTATTAAAGTACAAGCGGCCAAATTGGCCAGTTAGCTATATTGCTTGTTAGCTGTCTATACTTTTTCTGATGACAGAAACAGCTAAAGCTCAAATTGACAAACGTCACTCACCGCTGCCCTCTAAAGGCATCATTAACAAACATCAAACAAACAAATATTACTCACCGTCGCCCTCTAAAGGTGTTATTAAACAAACATCAAATAAACAAACATTACTCACCGTCGCCCCCTAAAGGTGTTATTAAACAAACATCAAATAAACAAACGTTACTCACCGTCGCCCCCTAAAGGTGTTATTAAACAAACATCAAATAAACAAACGTTACTCACTGTCGCCCTCTAAAGGCGTTATTAACAAACAACAAATAAACAAACGTTACTCACTGTCGCCCTCTAAAGGTGTTATTAAACAAACATCAAATAAACAAATGTTACTCACTGTCGCCCTCTAAAGGGGTCATTAACAAACATCAAATAAACAAACGTTACTCACTGTCGCCCTCTAAAGGGGTCAATAACAAACATCAAATAAACAAACGTTACTCACTGTCGCCCTCTAAAGGTGTTATTAAACAAACATCAAATAAACAAACGTTACTCACCGTCGCCCCCTAAAGGTGTTATTAAACAAACATCAAATAAACAAATATTACTCACCATCACCCCCTAAAGCAGGGGTGTCATAGCAACCACTAATGGGCCGTACTAAAAATCTCTGGGCCAACTGTGATTTGTTTCATTTTTACTTACCATTTTGCCAGGATCTGAACTGCCCATTGTTTATTCAAAATAATTTTTTGGCATATAATTTTAAACGAAAACTTTTTATATAAAACAATAAGCTACATTACCTACATATACCTCCTCTTTAAATGTCCCTAAGAGGTAGGTTTTTAAGACTGCCAATTTGCTTGTACTAAACACCAGAAGCCTTGTTACAGAAACGTCCCATCTATTTGTCTTAAGAACAAAAAATTACAGCACGAGAACACGTCTTCATTAATTAGCACTGTCTTTACACCACGTCTATTTTTTGCCACGCACCAAAAAAATATTCAAAATACGTTTCCACTTTTAAGCCCAGTAAAACCAGATGGCTTCCGTTTTCACTCTTTCATTGTGTTCTGTTGAACTAACTGTTTAACGCTGTCAAAATTACTCTCTCCTCTTTGTATATCACGATATTATCGTCTTTACAGTACAGTGGAACATATTGTGACACTGGTTTGCCTTCATAACGCCCACCGCTACTTGGAAGCCCATAAGCACTAGCCCCATCAGCCTGGCTCCTAATCCGTGCTTGCCAGAGAGACTTTGCTGACTCACCGGTAGCCCCACCAGCTACTCAATGATCCTTCATTTTCAGACGCTAATAGGATAACCCTTAGCTTAGCCGTGGCTTGTCTCTCAAATGCTGTAGTCTTAACTAGAGCAGCAGCTCAAAGAGAAAAGAAGGAGGGACATAAAACATTCAGTGGAGTTCACTGATCCAAAATCCTACCAGTAACCTTACCACCACGCAATTCTGTAGTACATGCAGCAGAGGTTGACCAATTATCAACGAAACCGATAATTGGAGCTGATATTCAGCATTTATAAGAAATCCTTGCTGATAAAAGTGCTTTTTGTTACGTATGCACATCATAAAAAACACACTTATCTAGTCTGGCACAATGTCCCACCTACAGCATTACTGGGTTGCTTGAAATGTGGATGACTTAACAAGAATAACCAACCAGCTCTTCTGTAGTCTGTCTCAATGTCCTGCCTGCAATGCAACTGGATTGGTAGAAATGTGGACCACATGTTGAGTAAATCCAATCAACCTGCTTTTTGGTTTTGTCAGAGACCCAGGAATGAGCCTTAACTTCCACAATGAGAGGAAAGGTAAGAATATGTTGAGCACAGCTGGCAAAAAGCACAGTGTGCTTGGTCACATAATTTGTGCATGCAGCTCGAATCCTGTCTGAAACATCACCTTTGTCTGGTGGGAGTGAGGTTTCTGCGTGTGGGAACAGACACGCTGTGGAAACCCTGCTTTATTTAGGAGTTTGAACGTGTTGTGCCTAGAGCGGAGCTTCGGTGAGGAGCCAACTATGCAGACCAGCCTTGAGAAAAGGGGTAAACTATTTGTAAAATTATAACTTATCGATTTATGTTTGATAAATAAGTAATACACAATTTTAGGCCATTTCCATTGGATCATGTTGTGCTTTTTCAAGAGCCAATCAGATTGAACAACAAAATGAATTAAACGTTAACATTCATGCGCCCTCATTGTTGCTTTTTACAACGACAGTTCTTACTGCATGATTGCTCAGATGCTTACAGTAATATTTTTACTGGGGTTACATTTACAATCCTGTGTAATCGGTTAGTGTAGACTTTATGGAATTTGTAGCGTGTATATAGGCTCTCTCACCTGCACCCAAATGAAGGCAAGCTGGTTTATATCAAAACTGTAAATATATTTGTATATTTTTTATTTAAAATTTTCTGAGCCACGTTTTTGAGCTCCATTTTTCTTACAAACATCAGTGATTAAAGTTAATTGAGAGCTATTTAAGCTATTTACTTTTATCTGTTTCAAGATACCTTCTGTTATATAACTGATAATATAAATAATGTTTACATTTCTTTTTGCAACCTATACTGTCTAAAACTCAAATAACTTTATTCTAACATTGTTCTAACATTCATTAACGTAAGTTTTGAGTAAGAGTCGCATTCTCAGACATCAAATTTAAGGCAAATGAATATCAGCCCTAAAATCAGTTGTTAGTGTCCCTAAATACTAAAAATCAGTATCAGCTCTGGACAAACTGTGTCATTCCACCCCTAACAGGAAACTGTACATCTGAAGTGATTATCGAACTGTTTTAGCCAAGGCAATTGTTATGCAAGTCCCGCAAACTACTCCGAGGCTGATGACAAATGGATGATGGACTGTCTGCTCAGACTACATAGAGCTGACAAAAGCTGAAGTGCTAAAAATGAGATACGGGTGAAGGAGAACGGAGAGAATAAAAGATAATCATTTCGTTTTGTGAGCTCTGACTGATGTCGCTAATATTCCTTTTAAGAGTGTTCCTCACGGATTCCTTGCACTCCGCCATTACCGAACATCATTACGACCAATTAGGCTTGTACAGAAGTTCACCGCCTTTGTCATTCAAACAAGTAGCTTAATACCTCTGTACATCTTCTGGGCTGAGAGGCTACAATGACCTGCTAATGGCCTCACACTGTCTGTGTGATGAGCTTCATAAAAAAAATGTGACCGTTAAAAAAAGCAGCAAAGTGGTGAGATGGAACTACGCTCACATTCCAGGGATGGCAGCAATAATGCACTGAGAAATTAGTGAAGCTCCTATAGATGTGCAGAGCATTTCCTCCCACTTGTCTAATCATATGATCAAGCGAAGCTCACATGTTACATAAGCTGTGCATGGACAGGATCATGTTTCAAGGAGAACATACAGCCATGTTCCAGTGATGGGCTGAACGTTACTAAACCAGCATTCCTCACAGTGCTGTGCAGCTTCTCTAGCTCCGACTAGAGAATCCATCAGGCTGAAATTCTGGTCCAAACTCATATATCCTGACAGTTTTATCCAAATTGTCTGAGCCCAACCTGACTGTAACAAATTAGTGATCATATAAAACTCCACATTGCTAATGACAGCGCCCGTTAAGTCAGTTTGTAGCGACAGTAGCCTGGTTTCCATCCACCTGTCAAATTAAATGAAGAAAATCAGTTTCAAACAAGAGAATAAAACTCTGAAAAATATGGAGCAAGTTTAAAAGCAAATCTTCACTGTTGAGAAGCTTCTCGTTGCCGTTTTGTTCACATTTATGGCTGTATTTTTTGTGTGGCTGTATTTATTGTAAGAGCTAAGATAATAACTCCAGGAATGACCATAAATTGTAGCAGCACCTTCAGTCACTGACATTATTTATTCACCAAAAGCGTTTCCATCATAATTTAATACATTTTTTTTAGTGGAAATAAAATTTCCACGTCAAGCCAGCATACAAGCCTCTATGCAAAATTTGCCAATTTCATTCAATATTGGCAGTTTCCATCGTCTTTTTCAGATTTTAATCTATGCATAATCTGCATAGAAATAAATGGAATGGGATACAACAGCAAATAATAGCCGCCTGACAACTGATAAACAAAAAAGAAAGTAAGAGAGTAATTATCACATACATACATACATACATACATACATACATCATCTAAACCGCTTATCCTTCTGGGTCGCGGTGGGGTGCTGGAGCCTATCCCAGCTGTCATTGGGCGGAAGACAGGATACACCCTGGACAGGTCGCCAGTCCATCGCAGGGCAGACAGACAGACATACATATACAATCACACACACATTCACACCTAGGGGCAATTCAGCATGTCCAATCAGCCTGACTGCATGTTTTTGGACTGTGGGAGGAAACCGGAGTACCCGGAGGAAACCCACGCAGACACGGGGAGAACATGCAAACTCCACACAGAAATGACCCTGGTCGCCCGGCTGGGAATCGAACCCAGGCCATTCTTGCTGTGAGGCGACAGCGCTACCCACTGCGCCACTGTGCCGCCCCTGCCAAAACGAAATGATTATTGCTCCTGCAATTTTTCCCCAGACATGTCTCCTAATAAACTGATTCATATTTTTAATACATATAAACAATTTTTTCTTTTAGTCAAATTAGCACTGTTGGCTGTGTGTGTGAAATGTTGTGACTGTATTGAGCTGCTAGTGAGCAATGAGACATAAAAGGGGAGTGGTGAGAACTCCCTGCTGTGAAAACAGCTACCCACAAAGACGGCCGAGCCAAGATAAAACAAAATGCACAACTGCACCTCTCTTCATACCAAACAACCAGGTACAACTGCCACAATGAAAAAAAATATTTAAACACAATAAAACGCTTTTATAAAATGTTGACTTGCTCGCTCACCTACAAAATGATCCAGTTCGCTTCTGATTTTGTAAATCATACATTATCATAGAAATACATTTCAACATCCCTGAAGAAAAAATGCATAAAGGCACAACTGGGGGACCTCCGAAACAGGTAAACACTGTAAAACGAACGATTTGCTCATATTTGCGAGTATGTTAGTTATAAAACACTTGGATACTCCAAGTGCCTTCATGTGGGCATGCTGCCGAGGACATGTCAAGAGCGTGACTGAGAAAGCTGAGACAGCATGGCTTTTGTCACCAATTAGGCATGGCTGATATTAGGCCCACAAACAGTTGTAATATATTTCTCTGACGAATTCATATGTTGTCCACTGAAGAGAAAAACAGCTGTAAAAGACGACAAGTCTCAGTCAGCATCCAGTGTTGCTAGTCTATAGTTTCAGCTCATTAGCTCATCTGAAGTGGTCTCCATTATGTTACTCATATGACACAAAAACCTAGCGCAGGGGTCGGCAACATGCAGCTCCGGAGACACATGCGGCTCTTTTACTGCCCTGTTGCGGCTCCAGGCAGAATTCAATTTTCAGGAAATAATAAAATCCTCGTTTGTGGTAAATTAAAGCTCGCTGATCTTTCTAACACAGTTTTAACAACAAATGGTTTTAAACACTGGAGTTAACGTACAACCGCTAATTCACCCTTTAACACTGAAGATCGGCACGCTCAGACTGCTGGTCACCATAGCAACACAGACAATCTCGCCTAGCTAGTAGCTAACAAAAGAGCAAAGAAAAGAAAGATAATTACAAGATAAACATCAAACATTAATAAGCACTACAGCTGGTATCCTAAAATGGTTGATCTGCGACGAGAAACTGTCACAACAAAAAGTCGCACTGCTGAATTCAGCTTGTCATACACTGCTTGTTTGAATTTTTCCCGTTCCATCTTAAATGGTACAGGAGTTACATTCTAGTGCCTCAGCTACCATTTAAGGTGGAATGAGAACATTTGAACAAGAGGCTGGAGAATGACAAGCTGACTTCAGTCTTGATGTGAGAAAAGCAGCTACAGCTGAGCTAAAGCTTAAAGCAGAGCATAGTAAGCGTTTCTGTATATATTTTTTAGCCTGTTCTAGTACATCAGCACATACTGAGACATATTTACAGCCAAGATGGTAAAATGTTACTTTAGTAAAATGGACATAAAATGTTGTGGCTCCCAAGGTGGTTTGATTTTTGATGAAAAGAACAAAACGGCTCTTTTTAACATTGGTGTTGCCGACCCCTGACCTAGCTGCAAAACTACATAAATTTCAGCCAAATCCTATTTTTTGTTCCCCTTATCCACAGTTAACTGGACATTCAGTTAACTTCCACTAAAAGTTGAGTGAAATTTCATATTTTAAAGTGTATGTTAACAGCATTTACATGTGTTTACCCTCAACGATATAGAGACACTTTAGAGAGGTGATTAACAAATGCCACTTTCTAAGAAAAACCGTAAGGGAAACCTGGAGGAACAATAAGAGCAGCTAATCTGAACTGTCAGTTTTACACAGCCGTTATGGTGTACAACATCCTCAGGCTGTTTAAGCGCTGATTAGTTTCTGCACACCTCCAAGGAAATGCCATCCCTGGTTAGAGTGCAGGCAGCGTTTTCATGCAAGGACATCTGTCAGCAATGAATAATTGACAGCGTACATGTTTATGAGATAACATGGAGATGAAGGATAACCCTGCAGCATCCATGATCACGACTACAGAAACAAAACTCTACTTCTGATCACCTCCACGTGGCACGGATGAACGTTACACACAGAAGGGCTGCAGACTCCACATGGGTTGGGAAACTCCTCTAAAATGCTGTTTGATAGATACATGTTCATAAGGCAGATGACCCCACGTCCTCCATGACTAATCTGATCTCATCTTCATGTTCTGTCACGTAGCGCTGTGTTCATTACATTGCAATGCAAATGCAAGGCTGAAAACAACTTTCAGCACAAATGGCTTCGACACTCAAAAACAATTAAACTCCTCCAAATTGCCTGCAGTGTCACCACCTGAATGGAGGAGTATCCTGCAAGGAACCGCACAGAACAAGCTTTCGGCCACAACCTTTGTTCTCTTTTTTTTCCCCTCAGAAAAGCAGCAACCATTTTCATGGTGGCGGTGCGTTACTGCTGAATGAATTAAGTGCTGCACATTAAAACATTATTTCACTGTGTTCTCATTAGGGATATGCATTCTGACTAATTTTGATATTTGTTTATTTATAACAGTTAATGAATGGATATCTGGTTCCCCACGGAGAAGAAAAACCAATCAACAACAAAAAGGAAAAAATGGACCTCAGCCAAAACTAGCAGAGGGCTGTAGACTTACTTTTTAGATAGCACTGGAGGTTCAAATTGGAAAACATGTTTTATTAATCAAAAATAACCTGTTGTGGGGACCTGCTGTGTTCTACATGAGATCTTTCCTCCAAAGGTGTTAACATACCAACATGGTACCATGTCAGAGAAATAAAGGGTGATTAAAAAAAGATTAATCTGATTTAAAAATAATTTATTTCACTTGTAAATTATTATAGAACAATGCAGTAAATTCTAAGTGGTTTAAATGAGAATAAAGTTTATTATGTAATTTTACAAGTGCTCAGGACGATCCTCCTGCAGCTGTACAGACAACATCAACGCCATAGTCAAATTCATTTCACACTCAATTGAGCATGTCGGGTGTTGCTGTACTCACGGCTCTTTCAGTGCGATTTCGGAGATCATCTAGTATTGTGGAACCAACGCCGAATGCTCTGAGCTGCTGGAGGTTCACTGCCCACGAAAATCACGCTGCACAGTACTGACGGATTCACTCATTATTGTAGTGGAGAACGCAGAATGCTTTCTGCTCAGGGGTCGCACCTCCTCGCAGACTGGCGGGAGCCATCTTCCGTTGAAAGTCAGAAACTCTATGACCTCCTCTTTCAATTGGAATGTAATTGGTTCCTAGACGCCACACAGTTGTAAAAATATGGCGCTTTGAAATTGGATTAATCTTCTTTGAATCACCCTGTAGACTGGACTTAACTAACATCAGCTAGAGAGAGAAATCTGAATAATGAAATGAGACATTAGTTAATAAAAAACACACCAAAGCCAGCCACACTATCTCTGCCTTCTCAGCCACATCCTTTACAACACAACCAAAGCAATGCGCTGATGTGTTTTATACTGGTTAAGTATAACACACTCAATTGCAAGACTGTCACATTTTACAGTCCAATTCAAACATAAAATCACTGTTTTACCAAACTTAAACTGCTTCAGAAACCCAGAATACCCAAATAGTGATTTCAGTATTTCAAGACTGGCACCTTAAGTAAATGAGTACACAAGCACACCCCTGGTTCTCATATAGGTGCTGTTGTAGCAAAACCTCATAACTCCAAAAAGCTATCTTTCTACTAGAGCTGCACAATGAATCATTTGTTAATGCCTATCCTAATGCTGGCCTTGACAATATCGACATCACACAAGGCTGCAATATGCAAAGGAGGCCTCTAGCAAATACACCTTGACCAATGACACCACCAGATGAGATTCTGTAGGTGTGTAGAGATGAATCTAAATTATTAAACCAATGTAAAATTTAGCCAGTCTTTAATCATGTCACATCATTCATATTGCAACCATGATACATACCAGTATAACTGCAATAACATGTGCAGCTCTATTTTGTAGGAGAAAGAAAAAAAACATTTGCAACTTAAATTTTGTTAATGTTACTTAAACATTGGCCCATTTGTCATGAAATGCAAAGGGCAGGTGGTGTAGCTCCCCTTAAAAAAGGCTGAAGATATTCTTATGATGGCAATGATATGCAGTCAGCACAGCAAAACTATCAATTCTTCCTTTCCATTAGACCTATTTGTGCAACAGTTTCCATTCAGATGGCAGAAATGCAATATGGTGGAATTTCTCTTGAAGTCAGCCAAAGAAAGATGCTCCACTGATCAGATTTGGAGCTCATTTCTATGCGCTAAATGGAGAATAAATCACAGCGCTTTAATAACTTGTGTCTTTCCGTCTCCTGGCTTTCCAGATTTGTTGGTCTGTCCACAAGAATCAACAATTTGTTTTAAAAGATTAGAGCATGTGAAAGAGAAAAGGCAGCAGAAGAAGGAACAATATATGGATTAAAGCAATATTTTACTCAAGACATTAAATTTACATAATTTCCCCCAAACCCAAAATCTAATACCAAACAGGTCTTAGTTGATCAGCTACATTTGGAGTATGGGAAAATTGTGTAAATCGAATCTTTTGTTATCTATTTGATCTCAAATAGACTTGCTTGGTTTTTGACACTGCATGACATACTGTTATCTATAACAATTCACAAGATTCATAGTTTGATTTGATACGGTACAATGGTGTCTCAATGCAATACATTGAGTATGTGTCAAAATATCGTGATATGTATCATGTTGTGAAAATGTCAAAGTATGATGATATATTTTTGCCGTATTGCTCACCCCTACTGACAGCCATCTCGGTATTTTTGCGCGTTCATGTCTAGGGTTAGGGTGTCCCAATTTTGGTTGAGCTAGAGGGCTAGGGCGAAATGTTAGGGCTACATGGCCCTCCAAGTGGAGGTTTTTCAGAGGCTCACTCCAAACAGACTGCTACGAGAAAAAAAGAGAAACCAGCAAGATGGCTACACAGGCGACCAAAGAAACCCAATGTGAGTATTTTCTCCTTTAAAAAATTACGATAACCATTGTATTATCTTAGCTTAATGTCGTTTCAATGTATTATGGTCATTTTCTTCATAACAAGCATAAATCTCTAATAGTATGCTAATGTCTCGGTAGCTAGCTAGCTAACTTTCCCGTTCCACCTTAAATAGTCCAGCAGTTCTGATGCCTGAAGCGCCAGAATGTAACTGCTGTACCACTTAAGCTGGAACTGGAAAATCTGAACAAGAAGCTGGAATCAGATCACTGAAGAATTAGCGGTGGGCGATAATAAATAATTCTGATATCCCCCCACTTTGAAGTCATATGATGCCCTAAATGTAACCAAAGCCCAGCAGTGAGGTTGCTGAACTTTACCCTTCTCTGCTATCACTGAAGACGGGCCGGGTCGCCTATAGAGCCCCCCCCCCACGCTACAATATAATAAAATTTTACAGTCTTACATTCTTTGCAAATGGTAAAGGTCTAGTCTGTCTGTCTGTTATTCCCCATGATTTGTTGACAAGAGAGCTTCAATTTCTTGGTTGCTACTACCTGGACGACTGGTAGATTGTGGCTGCATCGTTAGGCATTTTAATGTCAACACAAGCAAGATGTTATTTGGAGAACTGCAGTAAGCTTACCTTGCATGCTGCCACCTAAAGTGTAAAAGAAAACAGAGGAATTATGCGGATAATGTTGGAAGTGGTGTGATGCATAAACATCGATGAAACTAGATTATTTGCTTTTGGTCGATGCATTGATACAGATCAATAGATTGTTACATCCCTAGCTACCTGTGCTTCACGCTCAGTAATAAGCTTACATTACAAGATTCCAATATATTTCTTTTCCTATATTCCAAACAATACATGCCCTGCTTGTATACCCAATTAATTAAAACACAAACAAAAAAAACAAACGAAATGGGAATCTCTGTATACTTCATAATCCTCTGCAGAGCTTTCCCAAGGTTTATTTCAGACCTGTGGCCAACACTACCACCCAAACAATTCGGTCACATGACAAGGATCAACTGAATACACCATAAAGCCTGGACCAAAGTAAGGGAAGTAAAAAAGTGGTGTTCCAGTGGGTCGCCTTGGTCAGACACGTTTAATCCGCTCGTAGCTTGATGCAACAGAAGTCTAACACTTTTTCCTCTAAGCTTCACGCCATGGAACTTAAAATCTTTCTATTACCTTCAACACCTAAGAAGAAAGAAAAGAAACTCTTTGATTTACCCCGTAAAGCTCTATATAAAGGTACAGAGGAACGGAAAAAAGTGATGTTTTTCCTTTGTAGATTGTCAGGCCTGCAACCTTTTTCACAGAAGGAAAGAGTTCAGAGGGTGACAATGAGAAATCTTTAATAGAAGGTTTGCTTTGACATTTGCAGTCCTGGTGGGCCTGTCTAGCGGAAAACAAATTTCAGTAAGCATGGCAACAAGTGACGGTTTACCGAAAGCTGGGTGTACACTACACGACTTAAATCCTTACAGACTCCTGAAACAGAGAATTTCAGACACTTAATAGTCTTCTACAGAATTTCTTATCTCTTGTCACACACTAGACAAGGCAAAGAGGTGGTATCACACATATCAACCAGCTATTTCAACTCAAAATGTTTGTGCTTTTATGCACCTAAAAGAAGCATAGAGAAAATGTGACCATGGATGAATATGCAGTTGACAATGTGGATATTATAAGTATAACAATACATTTGCACACTGTGACGTTGCAATGTAACCGCATGCATAGTGGACAACTAAACCGAGTGTCTCACCGCCGATGCATTCTGAAGATCTGGCTTAATCTCATTTAAAAGTGCCACCAGAGGAGTCACAGCACATCCATATCCCATGTTGTCCCGAGTGAAATGTATCAATGTGTAGAATTATAATAATTGATTTGTTTAATCAGAGTAACAACAAAGCCCAACTGATGTCTGACTTACATATCTATTCAAGTGTTTGCTTAGATGTAAAGACTGTAATCTAACAAACGGCTTTGTTAAATTACATTCTTTACATATTAAATAAACGCAACATGGACATCAAAGTTTGCAAAGTACCAGTACCACCCACTACAGCACATTCATGTCATGCTGCACACTCCTCCTGTCTCCCAGCTCTAATGTTATTAAATGATTATGCAACGACATGGATACGACTATTGTTTCATGCAAAAGCTAGCACGGGCTTCCTTCGAGACCTGTGAGGCAAGCCACCGCATCTTTTTGAATTGCCGTCAACATCACTGAAACGTGCTTAGCTATGTCAGCTAACAGACGCTTGCACTGGCAATGGGGGAGACGGGGGGGGGGCATTCTACCCACCCAGAGAATGTACCCCTTGTAGCATCACCAGGGACCGAACTCGCGATCTCCTGATGAAGGGGCCAATGCTTAGGCGCCTGCGCCACTTGAGAGGCATCATTCAAATTTTGTTCAGTCTTTCATGAGGATATCAAATCCACGCTGTCACTTCAAACTGACCAACCTTTTGTGAAAACTGCTGTCAACAATCAAAACTAGGCACTTGGGTACATCCTATTAGGGTCAAGTGAAAGAGAGAGGGCGGGGCTTATTCCATGCACAAACCCACCCTCAAATCACTGGACTCTAGGGCTTATTTTGCGAGAGAGGCAGGCAATCAAAAAGTTCAATTTAAAAACTATTTATGAACTACTATTAAATCCTAAGTCTATGACTGACCACAAATTGAAATGTTTAACTGTGTCCAGACATTTTTACACAAAACACTGAAAAATCTAACTGAATATTTATGTTAGAAAATGTGTGTGTGTGTCGAATAGTCCAGTAATCTCAAATAGACCTGTTCATGGTTTCTGACACTGCAGGACACACTGCCATCTATAAACATGGATAAAAATGTCAAACAGCATCCGCCAAGTTTTTAGCTTCTCTGCAGCTTCTACTTTCTCCAACATAAACATCTTACTCCCACCTGCCTCCACTACACACACTCAACACAAAGACTACACACACAAACATCGGAACACAAAGTCACAGCCTCCAACAGTAAAAGCCGTCTCACACTGTTCCTGCACACAGACGTCCCTGACCGCGGCTCACTGCAGAGAGCAGGACAAGCCCAGCTGAAGCTGCGGGCAACCGCAGCAGGTCACTGGTAAACCAGGACAAAGGCTTTGGGTCTCTGTGTGTAACAGTCTCTCTCACTCGCCCCCCCCACCTCTCCAGCCTCCAGGGCTGTGGGGGATGAGTGAGAGAGAGAAAGCATATGAAAGTGAGAGAGTGTGTGAGAAAGAGAGACAGAGGGAGAGGAAAGAAAAAAGAAAAAGTGAGAGAAGCAAGAAAGAGAGAGGAACGGCGGAATGGGAAATAAAAACGAAGGAAGACAGAAAGAAGAAAGAAAAAAAGTGAGAAAAGTACAAAAGAGAGGACAGATAAAAAAGAAACAAAAAGATCATGGAGAGCGAGAAAGTAAAAGAATAAAACAGTGAGAGAGAACAGGGCAAAAGAATAAAAGTAAGAGAGGGAAAGACAAAGAGGGAGAAAAGAAAACAAGAAAAAAAAAATGGAGAGAGGGAGAGCACATGAAGAGAGAGAGAAAAGTAAGAAGCAAATAGAGAGAGGGGTTAAAAGAAAGAAAAAGATCAGAGAGACTAAAGAAAAATGAAAGCTAGTAAGAAAGAGAAAAAGAGTGAAGAGAGAGAGCAAGAAAGAAATAAGGAGGACACAGGAAAAAGAGAGGAAGAAAGAGGGAGAGAGAGAACAGGAAAAGAAAACAGAGGTAGTGGGAGAGAGAATGAAAGAGGGGAAAGAGAGACAGAGGGAGAGAGAGAGAGAGAACGGGAGACAACGGGAAAGGAAGAGAGGTAGTGGAGAGAGAATGAAAGTAAAAGAGAGGGAGAGAGAGACAGAAAGAGGGAGAGAGATGGAGAGAGAAGGGGAGAGAATAAGAAAGGAACAGAGAGGGATAGAGAAGGAGAAAAAAAGAGAGGGAGGGAGAGAGAGAGAGAGAGGAGATGCAAGCCTATAAGAAGCCTTTTTTTTCCACACTCCGGCACCGTTTGGCTTCACACTGTCAGTTATCTTCAGACAGCAGATGCCGGAGCGTTAGAGGCGCTGCTCTGATGGGCCTCACTTCCTGCGTACGATCGCTGCAGCTATTGTTGTTATTTTATTAGTGTCACTCTGAGTTGTTAATTAAGGCTAATCATTTCGGTGCTATCTGATGGGCCTGGAACAGCCGGGCTGCTGCTTTCTGACTCACTGCATGTGCCGCTGATGCATCCTGCTCAGCCAACGCTGATAGAGGCTATTTTCTGCTAATCAGTCCGGCTTCCTTTGTTAAAAACGTCAGGCTGGTACAAAGAACTTGGAGGTCCCACTCAATCAAGTGGCAATAAGGAAAGAAGTTTCATTTAGATTTTAAACTACTTTAAAACCATCTAGTGCTGGCTGTCACACTGGATGTACTACTGGTATACCGTGATACTGACATACACAGGCTTTTCAGTGATTAGGGCTGGGGTATCGTTTGAAAATGTTTGATATCGATATGATACTTTCAATTCGATATCGATACCATAACGATACTTTTTTCGATAACATTTTTCTAATCGTGACAAAAAGATAATACAAAAAAGGAATAATTATTTTAATGACTTTCTTTTTCTACTGCAAATCAGGCAGATATTAGTGTGTTTGATGGCATATCTATGGATGGGGGCTGATACTTGGGATTTAATGCTTTTGTCATCTATCTGAATAAATGAAAACACAGAGAAACATATTCACAAAGTACCAACACATCATTGTAACCACTGTTATAGGTACACCATAGAGGGATAAAAGGGGTTGTTTCTCCGTGGGCGGCCACATTAGCGTGAGTAGAACTGGTAGAACTGACCCTAGTGCTGTCAAAGCCTCACCAACAACATGAAAACGACTAACTGGCTGTCAGCGTTGACAAACGGCATAGTAACGAGTGTTAGTTTTCTCTGGCAAAGCGAGAAAGGTGCACATTAAACCGTTAACGTGATATTTCATCACTGGAAACACTGGTGTCTGCATGTGGTTGTAATATATTTAGCCCACATTCTCGCACCTCCAGCGGCGATGTAGTGCTGCTTTTCATGCAGTTGAAAATTCTGCAGTTTTCTTGACAGAGAAAAATTCTGTGTGTAATCAAATGTTCTGCCAGATTTGACTATCTTAAGGCACTTGTTGCACCTGGAACTGTTCTCAGTAACCTTTTCGAAGTAGAGCCATACTAAGGTAATTAACTCTGATCAGCTCTCAGCAGTTCATTATTAGAGTGAGACGAAGGTGAAAAAGGTGAGATGTGCTGTTTTTCTGCTGTTTACAGGCTTGAACTTCTGTTCAGCGCTGCTGCCATGGTAATGCTGACTGATGGCGCACACACAGTGGAACAAAAAAAAACAAAAAACAAAAAAAAACACATGAACTCCGATCTGAGCGTCACATTAGAGTCACGTGGCCACGAATCGGATACGTATCCTATCTAGGCCCACGTATGAAAGTGGCTCAGGTCGGATTTGAAGAGATCAGACTTGCATGTCCACACAGCTCTGAAAACATCAGATCTGAGTCACATTAGGACAAAAAATCGGATTTGTGCCACTTCAACCCGGTAATGTGAACGTAGCCTTCGAGACCTTTCGGTACTCGGTAGTACCGAGATGTTTCGGTTGGTGCCCTTTTGGTATTGGATTTCGGTACCCAGCCCTATCAGTGATAGAAATGTTCTTAGTGATGTATTTGCTATATACTGAATATTATGTCTATGATATATAACATATTATAAAATGGATAGTTTCGGTTCTAAAATCTGACTGGCTGAACGGCATTCGAAGCCATTGTAAAATCCACAGTATACGCACACCTATGACCACCTCACAACAACGGAGTTGTGTGTTACTGAGCCACGACACGAAAAATCCCTTGTGCTGTTAAAGGAATAAACTTTGACTCTTATGCTGCTTGCATGGACCACCGAGCATATTATTGAAGTAAGAACCTGTTTTTTGTTTCAACTGAGTGGCTGGCACCTTATGTTTTTAACCACAACTAGGCTGGTCACCCAGCTAACAGGCTAAACAACTCCATCATTAATATCACAGGCTTGATTTTAAGCACTTACGATATGATTCACTAGAAAACAGCAGTATAAAAGTCTAAAAATGTCACTTAAATGGATCACGCGCTTCAAATGTTCGCGTTTCAGTCAGAAGTAGCATCAAACCCCGGCTGAAGGGAACAGAGGTTAAGGCACTCTTATGATAAAATCGCAGTAACGCATGGCCTCTCATGGCTTATTGCTTTAGTATGAAATAGTGATGCACCTGATAGCAAGTGGTTTGTTTATTGCCTTTTATTCCATTTTGTGAGCTGGTATGCGTGACCTGACAGTTATCTGTAATGCACATCATTCGCTGGATGCTTCAGAGTTTTTTGAAAGAAGGGTTCAAAATTTGTTTTGATGTTTTCTGTCTGGCAATGTCCTTTTTGTCTTGTTAATGATTACAATAATATATAAGGACGGGGTTTGTGTTGTGCATGTTTTTTGCAGGATGAGGCACTTCTTGCCTATTAATTTCAAAGGCAAAAAGCGCATCCAACTGAACCGCTCCTCACAGTACTGTTTTTGTGCAGTGTGTTTCAGGGCCCTTAAGCTGAAAAATGTTCAGTGTTTCCCCCACTATTAAATAGGCCAGGCTCGCGTCACAGCCTGGCTTAGATGAGATACAGACAATAGGATGTAACTGCCAGTCCTCAGTCAGGTCGCACTACAGCCTATCAGAGGATCTTATTTAGAAGTGCAATAAAATCCAAAAAATATTGGCAAACAGTGCAAATTCAGTGAATCAAAGTGTCTGACTGACAGGAGAAATTTTGTTTGGTTCTGTTATTATATAGCCTGCCTGCGAGTAACACAGGATATAAAACCATAATCGCTGGCAAAAACAAAAACACGCTGAAAATGAAGATGACGGCTAGATGTATTTTTGTGTCATCTGCTGAAAATGACAAACATGTAGTTCACCAACATATAGTCATTTCTTCTGACTGTATTTCGCCATGCTTAAGCCTGTCCAATGACCACAAAACACACAAAAAACGAGGCATTCGTTCTAAAGCCTGCTGTACACCACTGAGATTACAAATGCAAATTTGTGCAAATTCAGTCAAGATTTTCTGGCGACAGATATACGATGCGTGAAAGTGATGACCCTTTGCATGTGGTTACTTTTTTGAGGAATAACAGGACCATGCGAGTAAAAAAAATAAATAAATAAATCCCCGCATGGTAGTGGTGATGCTTCATCACACAAAATGGCTTCAGAGAGGGTGGAACTGTTCTTGGCAGGGGGAAAAGGGCGACACAGAATGCTCATTCTCCAAAGGGAACTTGAGGTCAATAGGCTAATTTTTTTGCAGTGGAGGACGGCTGCGTTTCTCAGCAGTTACCTCACTGAAGGCTGTTCTACCTCGACTGCATCCTTAGCTTTAGCTTAAATGTGGGGCTGAGACAGACAAATAACATAACCGAACAGGATGGAACTTGTAGGAAATAAAGTTTTTACCTTAATTTATGGTCTCCCTTTTGCATTCGCACACATACACATCATGTCAAGCTGCTGTTTATTGGGTGTTTTAAGACGTGCCATAGCAGATTTTGGACCAAAATTTCTGACGCTGCCAGCAAGTTATCGTCTTTGTTTGACAGTAAAGTGGTCACCGTGGAGCACATCACATCGAATATTTGAAGACCACCGATTTTAATTCACAATCAAATCAAAAAAAGAATGCGTTCAAGAATTTGCATTCAAGACAATCATCGCACACTGTAAACCTACCTTGGGAGAAAGCTCAATCTAGTCAGGACATTTGCTGTATTGACCAATGCAAGTGCTGTATTGACCAAAGTACAAGCAATGCATCCCACCCAATCCAAGGCCAGTCACAAGCCCTTGGCTGACATCATCTGGGACTGAACTTGTGCTCTCTGGACGACAGGACCAACACTTAGTACAGAACACTGACAAAAATCCCATTTATACCTAATTAAAAAAAACTCAATTCAAAATATGCAAATATACAGTATATACAGTGAATTATTCAGTGTATCATTAATTTCAAATTAGTTTTACTTTGTATTTGTGTGAAAGGCCACACTGCTAGGATAAACTGAGTGTAGGTTTTTAGGGATTAACATCAACAGGCTAAGTAGTAAAGCTACCAAGCTTGTCCAAACAGCAGTTACTATGAAAGAACACACTTGTGGAAGTATAGAGACGTCAAATCACAATTTACTTTAACTTACACTATTCAGACACTATGATGAAGTCATCTGAAAGAGACATGCCTCAGCTAAGGGCTAAATAAGCACTGGGAGAAAAAAAAACTGCACAGGAACCTTCACTTAAACACACACACACACACACACAGTACTGCCCCAATGCACATATTCCTGCAAACTTGACAAACTGCTGCATAATCAGAAATGCTTGGACATAATTGGAAAGTGTCTCACTCACCACACACACACACTCAAAATCAGTCAAGGCATGTGCCTTATGCACTGCAGTGTCACTGCTGTATGCTGTCCAGATTCTCACCGACTGAGGCTGCACTGCACAATTTAGCAAGTTCATCAACACTGAGCTTTGACTTCTGCAATTGGTCAGTCATAAAACAGTCTGTACTAATTATGTTTAATTTAGTAGCATGGTCATAAATCAATTGTGAGATCTAAATGCCATTGCTCAGCAAATGAGCTCCAAAAACCTGCAGTGGAGATTTCACAGCATAAACACACTGATACAAGGCTCATTATTAGTATTTTCCTCTTGACGCACTGATATTGATGTCAACATCCGATATTTTTCATGTATGTAACTGCCAATGCTGACACTCACATATTTATTAAATGTAGAAATTGGGACTGCATCTACCTGAATTAGCCTTATGAAGAAATACATTTATAATTTCTAGCACAGAAGAACAGCGTCTCCCAAACCAGAGTACAACAAATACATCATCTAATACTGCTTTGAAATACTGGCCAATTTAAACCTCTTTTTGAGGGTGATAAATCTTTTTTTCCCAAGAACTCACTGTTCAGCAAGACAGCTCAGTGTAAAATGGACAAAAGTAAGTCATGTAACTAAAAACAGTAGTAGCAGCTAGAGGTGGGCAATATGAATATATTTTAGCGTTATTATGATCAATTGTGTCGCAATATACTTTTCTGAGTGCATCGTGTATATCATCAGCCCCTAAAGGAACTCTGACTCTAACTACATGTTTCATTACAAAGTCAGTGTAATTTGGCCTGTTTATTTGGATTCAGTTCAGCACAGTGTGTAAAACATTAAATAATAACCACTGTAGTTGTATGTCTCTATTATTATTTTTGTATTCTTTATAAGTGGTACTACAGGTTCTACTTTGTCAGGTTCCAGCTTATTAAATCTCAGAAAAACATACTGTGTATCTTAAAAATTTCTTGAGGTTTCATGATATAATATTTTTGGCATATTGCCAAAACTTCATTTGTTAGCTACATTAAGTGCAAAACTAAGGAAGCAAACTTCAGATACCAATCCTGCCTTGGTTAGAAGTGTAACGATATACGTGTTTACAGGTTCTATTCTGAGTAGGGATCCCCAATAATATCGGAATCAATGGTATCGGTTATATTTACTTATAAAAATAAGTGTATTCATTGCTGTATTTTTGGACTCCAGAAGAAGAGAATGTTTAGGTTAGGGTGGCCTAAAATATCTACATGTTGTTGCTTTTAGTGCTTCTGTAACCCTATAGACATAAAAGTTTTATTTCTCCCATTTTTTGAGCTAAACTTGATATTGAGGCAGTTTTATGGCTCAGTCTGATTTGGTCAGACTTTGAAGATGAGACTACATGTTTGGCGAATGGTATTCGGTTAATTTCTGGCTGATTCCAGGTTGTTTAGGTGTTCTTCTGTCACAGCTGCCAACTGAAAAGCTTGTTCAGTGGTGATGACAGTTTCAGAATTTAGTGTAAGGAGCTGGAGAATGAACTGCTGGCTGAGTTCGTTACTCTGACGTAGCAACAAGCTGCTTGTTAAGGAACTATAATTTGGTGGAAGGAACTGCAAACATTAAAACATATTAAAAGCCACGTTCACGGCCCAGTTTAGTTATTTCTTACTTTTTTTATTTACCTGTTGTATAAAAGCAATAGAACACTCACGGTTGTGTGTTATCACGAATAACATCACAGCTGTGATGATCTACGGTGACCACATTACAGCAGTGATGTTATTTCACAATAACACACTCCCTCTCGTGTTCTATTGCTTAATCAACCAGGTAGTAGTCAGCACTTGCCTGCCAACTCAGTAGTCTTTTACATCTGAACTTCATTATGATCATTATAACTGTGTAAATGTTCTACAAAGTAGTAAATTATATAAAGTACTAATTCTTTGGACTTAAAAACTCAAGTTACTGCAACACTATAGTTTGTGTGATATATACTTGCACTTTGTAAAAATCTTGTGTATTCAACTCCATGCATAAATTTTCAAACAGCTAAAAAAACCTGAATCTTTTGAAGCAACAAATTTCCTCAAACGATTTGAGTAACCTGAATTTATCAGCATCGCGATGTACAGCTTTAATCTTAGCTGACTGACTATGTTTGGAAGAAAAACTGCCATACTATCGCTTTCGCGTCAAGGGAACTGACTGCCTACCAAGTCAAGTCAAGAGGCTTTTATTGTCATTCCATCTATGTAAAAGTACACAGTGGAGTGAAATTACGCTCCTCCAGGAAGAAGGTGCAACAAGGAACAAAAAGTACAAAGTGCGAACGTGCAGACATAAGTGTGCAAACAAAAATTAAGCTAGAAACAATACAATAAATTAAACAGACATTAGACACAGTAACCACACAGGATAGTTCAGCGCCGACACAGCATACTCATTTCTGAGCATGAGGTAGTGGAATAAGGTGCAGAGATATTTAACATGCTGTGATCTGTGAGTTACGCAGTCAGATAACATACGTGAGCACAGCAGTTACTGAGGTAGTTTAAAAAAAAATAAATAAATAAAATAGTCTTAATCATGCAGCACTACCCCTTGCAGCATAACCTCTCTCATTTTGCATGTGGAATGCACCATTTCATTCATTTTCACATGACAATTTTCACAAACAGGTTTGACAAAGCTGTAATCGCATGAAGATTGCATGCAACCACAATGAAAGGCATTTCTATATTCCTTTAGCACAGTGACTGGATATGGCTTTAACACGTGAACATTTCACAGCTCTACATTTGAAGGTCTGCAACTGAGAAAACGATCTAGCCCAGTCGTGAATTTGATCTCATCCAGCATATACTTTTTGCTTTATGCCACACACCTCTCTTACCCAATACTGCATCTACAACCATGACTGGAGTTTACAAATGGGATTACAATGAGGGCTGGAAACATAAATCAGTTATTGTGGATTACAGAGCAGCACTGTAAGCCTAATGCCACCTGGCAGGTTTTGATATAAAGTGAATGAAGTTGTACGTTACTGCCTGAGTAGCCACCAGGAGGTTAGTTATGCAGTAACCGAGATGAATGAGCAGTTCCTTTCTGCTCTCTGCTTCCCAAAGCTCCATCCATTTTCATATCACGGCTTGCCTGATGGCACCAGGCTTGGGTCTAATTCACAATGAACAGCATTTTCAGTAATCCCTGTAATCCCCATAGCCACATGTGGAAATTGTGAGACACTACACATTCTGCTGAAGGATGTGAAATAGAGCCATAATTTGTCCACCTGCACAGTTTCAGGAATAAACTAACAGTGTAGAAAACATTCAGTTTAGAGGCATTCCAGCCTAGAAATTTTATGTTATTTTCCATGTTTTGTAAAATTCTGTAGAGCAGCTCTGCATCGCTCGGCCTCACTGATTTGACCAGATTTCCATATTGTTTTAGTGTCCCGTCAATGTTCTCTCACCACAATACCCAGCACATTCCAGGCAACTACGTCAAAATAAGGGATTTAGTAATGGTTAAATTTTTCATTTAGGATGGAGTTCCCCTTTCACAGATAACTTAAAGGAGAACTCGGCTGACTTTTTAATTGCCTGCATAATTAAATGGTTAAGATGGAAACAAAGTCATTCAGAGTGGTTTGTCATTCTCCGTCCATGGTGACAGGAACCAGACATCCATCTCTAAAAGCTCCCTCACAGAAAGTTATCACATGTCTGAGCTGTTTTATGGCAGTTTCATGATAAAGTTTTGGCCTAAAACTTATTTTAATTTATTTTAATACATTCATGGTGGAGGGTGTTCTAAAGTAAAACGGTCCCCAAAGAAAACTCCTTTTTTTTAACCAATGTTTTACCATCATCAATGTTACACATAAAAACTCAGAAGACATGTGTAGGTGTGTAGGTTCACTGGTGGTTTGGGATAGTAAATAAATTGTCTATATTTGTGGTGTAGACGTCCCTGTCACCAGCCCTGTAAATAAGTCTATGAGTCTAAAATCTAAAATGAGTCTCTACAATGAACCACTTCACATTAAACCACTCTGAATGACTATGTTCACATCTCAACCACTGAAAAATCGGTGGTGTTCCCCTTTAAACTCCAGGAAACAAACACTGATTTGTGCCACTTTTACCTGCAGTGTGGACGCTGAACGGAGATTTACCTGCAGCAAACGATGCAGTTGAGTCATGTGCATTGGTGTCATTTACACGTTTTCTACTGTCATCTCAAAACCATTTAAACCGAGGCACAGATCTCGGGTATCAGGGAACACAGCAGATGATACGGCTAGTTGAGTTTTTAATAATGAACACTCAACCCTTCACAGTGCGCGCCAACATCAAACTCAGCTAACGGTGGGCTGGGCAGCGGCTAGGCACTTCCACATGTACACAGAAAAGCTACATTTATTATCCTACAGCTGGAAGGCATTTAAGTCATTTACAGAAAAGTTACTCAGAAAACATTCATGTACACAGAACTGTTAAAAACGAAGCAGTTCAACGCTACAACGCAAAAACGACAACATAACGGTCGTTATTAGCGTGCGGCTAGCGGCGCGAAGCTAACGCCTCAAATCTTCCAAATATTAACTTCTATAGCCTAGCTTCCTAGGATTTATGCTTGTATAACACTAAAATATATGTTTCAGTCGTGTAATAAACTAATTTTAGGGGCTTTTAAAGAGTATTTCCATGCCTTGTGTCGAGATATTGATTCCACTGTTTTTAGAAATATGGCCAACATAGCTAGCTAGGTAGTTAGCTTATTTGAGTCCAAGCGCAGAGCAGCAGAAACGTTTCTGAATTCACGATTTTCGACCTAAAATTAGTCGAGTCATGTTACCGAAAACTCAAAAAATAAACAAAATCACCGCCGAAGAGGTAAACATAGCTTAGCTGACCTGAAGTCCAGCAGGAGCGGCGGCGGGTTCGGCGTTCAAAGGCGATCCGCTGGCTGCAGGTAAAAGCTGCCGGATTGGCCTAAGTAGTTGTTCCATTATGGGTTGCCAGAGTGGACCGTTTCCAGCCTAGTCATGGTTTATCAGGTTTATAAGCTGGAAGACTCACTATAAACCAGCCATAACGTTGACAAACGAACGTTGAATTACGAAATTACCCCATGTGCAGATTTTGAACGTAATAACCAAAAATTGAATTATGATTAAGATGTAAACTTAAAAATGTGACTACAAAAGGAGGCTAAACTGGATTTGTGTGCCAAAAAATGTGGTTTGGATTTGCACTCATTTACTAAACAAATCAGATCAAAAACATGTTATTGTAATTCATGCAACTTTCATTTATATGAAATTCTCATACTGAAAGACTCAGTAAACAAGTTATCTTGAAAATAACTGTCTTATTTAGAGATGACGACTCTGTGCATCCAAAGATGAGGAGGTATTACTGGTAACCTCTCCCTTATTTCCATTTTTGACAGAATAGCATGTTGTTGTCGTTGTTGCCATTGTTAATGGACATAACAGATAAAATTTCAGTACAGCATACTGTAAAATAATGTAGAAAATCTAAATAATAATATTAATAATAATAATAATAGTAATCATCATCATCATCATTGCCACAAAAACAATAAGAATTTTATTTACCAGCCCAAGGCCATTTTTTAAAACCTAGTGTGTTTCAAAAATAGATCCACTGAGTTGGAAACTCAGTGCCCAATCTGGCAACACTGAAGGCTGTCACCAGTCATAATATGAACACAGACTACACAGCCACTTGTTTTTCCCCAGCTTTTGCACACTCACTTGTTTCTTAAGTACCAACTGCTGCTGTTGTCAAGTACAGCACAAAACAACAGCAGTATTATCCACATTTGTGGGACTGAAAACTGAAATGCTGAAGGTGCAGTTGAGGAAAATGTTAAGTAGTGACCTGAGGCTCTGTGTAAATGCACTTCCTCATTACCCTCATTTACAGATCATGTAAAAATGCGTCTGAAAGGGTTATAATTGGTCAGTCTGCCAAAAGGACAGCGTACTTCACAAAAGGTCAGGTCTAAAATAAAAAGAAGGTGACCTTGTAACCCTATAATTTCCAGTCATTTTCTCTTTTTTTGCTGGTGTGATTTCACACTGTGTGTGTGTGTGTTTGTGGACTGTATGTGGACGAACAAAGTCTTGCGTTGTTTCTGTATATGGATTTAAAGCAACAATAGCGAGACAAAGAAAAATAGCCCCCTCAGATGTAAACGTTAATTCCCCAGTAGCCATTTATCAGTGGTGTGCTTGCTACAGGGGTTTCATACTTACATGCCAAATCCTTCAGCATAATGTGGCTTTCATGCCAGTGTGTCCTAATGGAAGAGTCTGCAGGGGCCTGCCTTTCAAGGCACTGCTTTACAGGTTATATATTGAACGGCTAACAGTGAAATATTTTTTCATTGTTACTTTATAACAGTAATTATGGAAATGTTCATTTCAGTCTTTGAATTCATAATAAGACAAATGATAGAAGGCCTATTAGTAGTGTTTTATACTGTCTTCAGTATTATACAACTGTCCATATTGATCAACAAAGCATGATACCACACCAGGGGTCAGCAACAAGCGGCTCTTTTACTGCCCTGTTGCGGCTCCACAGCAGAATTAGACTTTTAGGTATAAATAAAATACTCATCCTTTACAGCAAAATAAAGCTCTGCTGATCGTTCGACACAGTTTTAACAATAAATGGAGTTAATGTATAACTGCTAATTCACCCTTTAACCCTGAAGGTTGGTGCGCAGACTTCTGGTCACCATAGCAACGCAGAGAGTCTCGCCTAGCTAGCAGCTAACAAAAAGGCAAAGGGAAAGATTTGGTGACGAATGCACTTTATTAGCACTCCAGCTGGTTTCCTTTTATGTTTAATCTCCAACGAGATACTGTCAAACACCAAAAGGTTGCGAAGCTGAAGTCTGCTTCTGTTCTAATTCTCCCGTTCCACCTTAAATGGCGCAGCAGTTACATTCTGGCGCTGCTGGCACCATTTAAGGTGGAAAATTTGAAAGAGAAGCTGGCGAATGTGGAGTCGACTTTGGCCTCCTAAAAAGTCGAACATTACAAGAAAATATTCTACTTTTGAGGAAAAGTTTCCTGCTGGAGATGTGAGAAAAGTGGCCACAGCTTGGCTAAAGCTTGAAGCCGAGCAAATTAAGCCTGCATTTTTGTTTATATTATATTTTGAGCCTATACTAGTACATCAGCACATAGTGAGACAGATTTACAGCCAAGATGGTAAAGTGGACATAAAGTATTATATAAAGTAAAATGAGCCTAGCACAACATCAAATTTAGTATCGAGTTTCCTATAGATCCTTTTTATTTAAACCCAGAGTACATTGTGACTCCCGTTTACAATGTTGCTGAACATTACAAAAAAGAAGGGATTGAAAAGATTAATTTGTACATGTGTGAAATAAAATATGACCAAAAAAATCATTAAAACTTTACATAAATATAAACATTAGGAAACAATAAGACAAATCAGGACAACTAATTAAAACTATTAACCAGATTAGTAATAAAAATCAAGAAAAATTAGTACTAAAAGTAAGTAAATAAAACTACTGAGTAGGGTAAGAACAAAAAGATGAAGTAGGAAACAATACTAAAACAATAATAGTAATAATAAAATGATAACATAATAAAATTAGGTAAAAGTAATGGCAATAAAAAGTAAATCAACAAAGAAAACAACCAAAAATAAAAAATCTAAAAATAAATTAAAATGTAAGAAAAGCTAAATCAGCTAGTACAGTAGGAGGCTGAGTGGACGTGGTCAGAGATCAAAAGTTTAAAATGGTGCAGTGACACCAGAGATTGGAGTTTGAGAGACTCCTGTGATAAATTCCAGTTGCACTGTAGCTCAAAGCAGATTTTCCCAGTTCAGTAGAAGCACCTGAAGGATGATAATTTCCATTATTTACAGACAGCGCTGATGTGATGAACAGAACACAGTGTGTTTCCCGCTGCACAGACAGAGAGGACCACCCTCCTTTTGTGATGCAGTATGCAGTGAGTATTGTAGGAGTCTCAGGTGATGAATCTCAGAGCTGAGTGAAAGATTGAGTCTAAGACCTTGAGGCTGTTGGCAAGCGCATGTCTGTATGTTACATCACTGTAATCAATTATTGATAACAGTATAATCTCAGCAATCCTGGATCCCTTCAGGGCAGTAAACTTTAGTGAGTTAAACTCACGATTAGTTCTGGAAAACAGTGTGAATTTGGTCTTCTTCACATTTAGAACTAGATAGAACTCTGTTTATAGCTTATATAGAGAGAGTTGATTGTAAGGCATCAAAAGAGCACTTTAATATACAAGGAAAATAAGTGAACCATGCTCTACATAGATCACACTCAAACGTGGCACATTTTAGTGTGCAATTTCTAATTATTTGCTGAGTTTAACATGTTGGAGGAAAAATAAAATAGAAAATATTAAATGTACAGTAACGTTTGGACAGGCCACATTTTATGGTTTATCTAGTTCAGCAAATCTACATTAACTGTGCATTAAATGCACAAATAGTGTATATATACACTATATATATATGCACACACAAATGTCTGTACACACTGCTGTGTCTGATCCACTCAGACCAGCGCAACACACACTAACACACCACCACCACGTCAGTGTTACTGCAGTGCTGAGAATGATCCACCACCCAAATAGTACCTGCTCTTTGAGGGTCCATGGGGGTCCTGGCCACTGAAGAACAGGGTGAAAGGGGGCTAACAAAGTATGCAGAGAAACAGATGGACTACAGTCTGTAACTGTAGAACTACAAAGTGCTCCTATATAGTAAGTGGAGCTGATAAAATGGACAATGAACGTAGAAACAAGGAGGTGGTCATAATGTTATGCCTGATCGGTGTGTGTGTGTGTGTGTGTGTGTGTGCATATTTGTAAGTCCATTTATACTGTACATCTGTTTATAAAGACCAAAGAGTAACTTAAATTGTACAGTGATTAGACTTTGTATCCAGCAAAAAGAGCACAGTTCTACCTAAGTACTTCTTTAGTGCACACTTTTCACCGATCATAACATAATCATGCTGGTTTGAAGAGCCTCCGATACATTGTTACTTAAACTCAAGTCTCTGGATTATGTCACAATTTAAACAGGGTTTATCACATTAATCTCAAGGAGGAGCTGTTTTGATAGGGGATAATTTTTTCTTCTTACTGATTCCTTTTCATCCCCCCTCGAATCGAGCCCTGAGTGTAACTACATATATTTGTATTTGATGTACAAATCCTTCAGGATTTTACTTCAGTAAATGTAACTGAGTAAATGGAGCTTGGTATTGCCCCCTACCTCTGTTTAAATATAACCCATATTTTCAGTACATTTTAGCATTTAACTTTCCGAAGAAGACTGCACTGGCGTCAGACTCCATTAGCTTCAGATAGACGGTGTGCCTTTTCTTTGACTGGCTTCCAGGAAAATTTTTTGGCGAAATTAGAATAGCTATAGGCACCACTCAGGGCATTACTCCTCCACTTAAAAAGGAGCAAGCGGCCTTAAAGAGATGGTTTAGCCCACAGGTAGTGATTTACAGGAAATAGCCATAAACACAAAAGCAGGCTTCTTAGCTCAAAGATGAGACACTCTTTGTAATATCACACTACATGAAATACGCCAGTGTGATCTCTTTGTGTGAACCAATCCACAGCGCATCCCTACGGTGTACATTATGGGTTCCATTTGTACCAATGCTAGCATGATAGCACTCCTGAGAGAGCCAAGGCGACATGCAAAGCTAATGATGGATTTAGCTAGAGCCACAGCAAAGCTAACGATGGGTTTAGCTAGAGCTAGAGCAAAGCTAATGATGGGTTTAGCTAGAGCCAGAGCAAAGCTAACGATGGGTTTAGCAGCTGAGCAAAGCTAATGATGGGTTTAGCTAGAGCCAGAGCAAAGCTAAACATGGATTTAGCTAGAGCCAGAGCAAAGCTAATGATGGGTTTAGCTAGAGCTAGAGCAAAGCTAATGATGGGTTTAGCTAGAGCTAGAGCAAAGCTAAGGATGGATTTAGCTAGAGCTAGAGCAAAGCTAATGATGGGTTTAGCTAGAGCTAGAGCAAAGCTAATGATGGGTTTAGCTAGAGCTAGAGCAAAGCTAACGATGGGTTTAGCTAGAGCTAGAGCAAAGCTAACGATGGGTTTAGCTAGAGCTAGAGCAAAGCTAATGATGGGATTTAGCTAGAGCTAGAGCAAAGCTAATGATGGGTTTAACTAGAGCTAGAGCAAAGCTAATGATGGGTTTAGCTAGAGCTAGAGCAAAGCTAATGATGGATTTAGCTAGAGCTAGAGCAAAGCTAATGATGGGTTTAACTAGAGCTAGAGCAAAGCTAATGATGGGTTTAACTAGAGCTAGAGCAAAGCTAATGATGGATTTAGCTAGAGCTAGAGCAAAGCTAATGATGGATGCTGTACAGCTATGAGAGCTAGAGCAAAGCTACGATGGGTTTACTAGAGCTAGAGCAAAGCTAATGATGGATTTTAGCTAGAGCTAGAGCAAAGCTAATGATGGGTTTAACTAGAGCTAGAGCAAAGCTAATGATGGGTTTAGCTAGAGCTAGAGCAAAGCTAATGATGGATTTAGCTAGAGCTAGAGCAAAGCTAATGATGGGTTTAGCTAGAGCTAGAGCAAAGCTAATGATGGGTTTAACTAGAGCTAGAGCAAAGCTAATGATGGGTTTAACTAGAGCTAGAGCAAAGCTAAGGATGGATTTAGCTAGAGCTACAGCAAAGCTAATGATGGGTTAGAGCTAGAGCTACAGCAAAGCTAATGATGGGTTAGAGCTAGAGCTAGAGCAAAGCTAATGATGGATTTAGCTAGAGCTAGAGCAAAGCTAAACATGGATTTAGCTAGAGCTAGAGCAAAGCTAATGATGGATTTAGCTAGAGCTAGAGTAAAGCTAATGATGGGTTTAACTAGAGCTAGAGTAAAGCTATGATGGGTTTACTAGCTAGAGCAAAGCTAATGATGGATTTAGCTAGAGCTAGAGCAAAGCTAATGATGGATTTAGCTAGAGCTAGAGCAAAGCTAATGATGGATTTAGCTAGAGCTACAGCAAAGCTAATGATGGGTTAGAGCTAGAGTAAAGCTAAAGATGGATTTAGAGCAGAAAAGATATTGTAACCTTGTACACTGAAGCCCTTTACAGGATGTTGCTAGCATTGTTCTGGAGTAGGCCGTGGCACATTAGACTACTGATTCATAAAGTGGTGCACAACAATGCACATGAGATTGTGTCCTTCACTTAAGTGTTCCTTGCTGTTATATCTGCCGTAAGCCTGCACAGTTTTGAGCTGCCAGTTTCATTAAAGAAATTGGACGGCACACCACTGTTTTTAATGCTAGCGTTCAATTTAGCAGGCTTTTTTCAGTCTCACCCAAATTTCCATCTGTGCCATTCATTTATTTGTCACTCTCGCTCTCTTTTTTTGCTTTCATGTGGAGATTGCTTTAATGTGAGTGTATTTTTCTTAGTTCTCAGCATGAATCTGTCCATTTCCATGGCTTCTGCTATGAATACATAATTTCCACACTGTCTGACACAAGTGTCCTGCATGATGAACTGTTGGCTGCTACCACTCAGGTCAGGCCTACAAAGGTCACTTGAGCCAACCTTTTTTTGTTACTTTCTTCTGTGATTCTTCTGATTTTGGACGTAATAATAGTTATTATATTTGTCCCCTCATACTACATAATTGCCCCCCTCCAAAAAAAATCACTGAAGAAAAAATAATGATGAACAGGAGTGAAAAGGACAACGAACGCACTGAGAAAAGCAGACTTGAGGGAGAGAGTTCCATAGTCTGGAGGCCAATCTTTGCAAGTAGGAGTGAGGTTGGTGGGAATGGGAAAGTAGACAGGGTTGATATTGACCAGGTTTGGATACAATGCCACAGTTTCTCCAAAGATTTGTCAAAGTGACTTGGACTCTCATTTTCCTACAGACACTGAATGAAGATTCCTATTGTTTTTGGTATAATAAGAGAGCAGGTGAGATATTGACCCCAACACTATGTACCCTGTTTGTATTCAGACTCTATACATATTTTCTATTTTCTATTGTTTTATATTGTAGTGCTGTAGTATAAAGCACTCTTTCTGAGATCATTGAAAGCAAAATTTCCATATATACAATCCCATTCATAAGTATGTGGACAGTGAAGACAAAGTTCTTTTTGCTGTCCATTAAGGCCGCACGATATATGGTTTGTTAACTGTTACAATACTGTAATAGTGATATTGCAGATATATTGCAAATAAATTACTAAATGTTTTCTTGTGAACATCTTGACCACCAAATCACAGTTGTTTCCATTACATGATCCAACAAATGTAAATTGTTTTGGTCAAAAATAATACAGGCCGACCTTTAATGTCACGTCAGTTCACCAATAGACCACTGAAGTCATGTCGTCATTCTGTAGTTGCTGTCATGCCCATATTAGTAACTCCAAAGCTGGATTTCTCTGCAGCAAACGTAAACGGGATTTTCAAAAATTGCCACTACCGCACCCTAATTGTTATCAAAATGGTTCCAAACTCAATATGTTTTGCCCTACATACATTTTCCATTGTATATGACTGGATCTTCTGAATTACGATTTCATTAATCAGTCAAAATCTGAATGAACACGTAACATTGTTGTGACAATGATTTGACATTGTAAGACAAGCCACCCCATGGAAACCAGCAAGATTTGTCCAGTGTGGTAGATAGGTTGTTCTGGCAGTAGTAGAGCACATTTGGAGTGTGATTATATAAGGGTGAAGTTTAATAGTAGACTTACGTTCATGCAAAGCCATTTGAATGTGCAGCAGTGGTAGATTGCTGTTAGCACTGATGTAGCAATTCTCATATTTTGACATAAAATCTCATACATTTTGTTCCGTAGAGAAAACCAGCTAACACTTGTAGTTGCTATTCTGGGTATTAGGAATTTTTTAAAAGAAAAGAAAGGCACACTACAACATATATACACCGATCAGGCATAACATTATGACCACCTCCTTTTTTCTACACTCATTGTCCATTTTATCAGCTCCACTTTGTAGTTCTACAGTTACAGACTGTAGTCCATCTGTTTCTCTGATACTTTGTTAGCCCCCTTTTACCCTGTTCTTCAGTGGTCAGGACCCCCATGGACCCTCACAGAGCAGGTACTATTTGGGTGGTGGATCATTCTCAGCACTGCAATAACACTGACGTGGTAGTGTGTTAGTGTGTGTTGCGCTGGTCTGAGTGGATCAGACACAGCAGTGCTGCTGGAGTTTTTAAACACCTCAGTGTCACTGCTGGACTGAGAATAGTCCACCAACCAAAAATATCCAGCCAACAGAGTCCTGTGGGCAGCGTCCTGTGACCAACACAAACTGTGCAGCAGCAGATGAGCTATCGCCTCTGACTTTACATCTACAAGGTGGACTGACAAAGTAGGAGTGTCTAATAGAGTGGACAGTGAGTGGACACAGTGACACAGTATTTAAAAACTCCAGCAGCACTGCTGTGTCTGATCCACCACCCAAATAGTACCTGTTCTGTGAGGGTCCATGGGGGTCCTGATCACTGAAGAACAGGGTAAAAGGGGGCTAACAAAGTGTGCAGAGAAACAGATGGACTACAGTCTGTAACTGTAGAACTACAAAGTGCACCTATATAGTAAGTGGAGCTGATAAAATGGACAATGAGTGTAAAAACAAAGAGGTGGTCATGATGTTATGCCTGATCGATGCATGTAGCAATATAATCCCAATACCATGAAGCCATACTCCTTACAGAAGCAGTTCAAATTCAGTAACTACAGGCACACCTACTCACTTCAACAGACGGTATCCAGGACAGTGTAAATCTTATATACAGTCTATAAGATTTCTGTAGATGAACCTAAACTGTGCATCCAGTGTTTTAGTTGGTTATTCTTTCTTGGCTGTGTGTTTTGTGTCACTGTCTTGCTGCACATGGCTCCTATAAGCCCACAGGCACTTTTTAATAGAGCAAAAATATGTTTTTCTGCATTTCTAATGTCATTGTACTGAACTGGCCATCTTTAGTCTCCATCATGTTGGTGGATGTTTCTTATCATCTCGTCTGTCCGTGAAGGGTGGGGTGAGTGAAAAAGAGATTTCTTTGTAGTTGCCAGCTTTTAGTCTTTAGATGAACTCAGATTAAAAAGGCAGCAGAAATAGTAACACAATTTAATAATAAATGTGTTTTTTTCACAGATGATATTGATTCAAACACAATAAGTGCACTTACTTACTTACTTAGCTCACTGTTTTAGCTGGCTAATTTTGTTTCATTATATATAAACATACCACATCATTATGAATTACATCTCATCTGGAAAACATAATGCGATCACAAAAATGAACTGTTTCAGAGTAGAATACCTGAAAATAGATTACCGTTACTTTTTTAAGTTCTACGTCTAAGGATTACATTTTTGATTTGGCTACTGATTGGGCCATTACAGGGCCAAAATCCTACACTTTCTTGCATTTAAATTTTCCCCCAAGGTATACATATAATTTGTAATTTGCAGTATTTTCCAACTTCTCTTTATACCGTAAAATTAAACACACTGTTTTTGTTATTTGGCAGTTATTTGGCAGTGCTGGATCTATATAATAAGTGACATAAGCAGCTGCTTAGGGCACCTAACAACTTCTGGTTTATTACTGGATCATTATGTTATCTAAAATGCTGGAGTGAGGGAAAAAAGCAAGTATCTCCAAAAATAATGTACTTATCTGGACTCAAAGAAAGAAAAGAAAAGACAGCTTAAAGGTAAAGGTATGCTTTGCGTTTCTATGGTTTTAATGTTATCCTATTTTTTTGGCTTGTAGGTAGACAACAAGAAGTATTGGATCTGGGGCTGTCTAATAAAGCAGGTTCAAGTTAGACAGGCTTTCGGACCAGGTTTCAGCTTCACAAAACCACACAAACACAGATGCAGTTAACATGGTTTACGTTGTTGGTGCAGTGTGAGTAAAACCCCCTGGTATTTGGGGGGGGGTCCTATTTTGGCTGGCTACTCCAGCGTTTACTGGCTGCTAACTCATTTACTATAGTAATTCTTTTGGAAACACTCTTTTCTAGTTTTTTAATGCTGTGTTTTGAGACTGTCTGTGGTCTTTGGTTTAAGAAATGAGTAACAATTCACTTTTTCCACTTTTTCAATCTCTTGGGAGCAACCTGTCAGATTTACAAATATGCTATGGCATATTGTAAAGTTTTTCAGAGGTATTCTGGGTTTCAGTTGCTAGGTTTTGAAGGACCAGCTGGGTGAACCAATTTGCTACAGTGCCACCCTGAGGCAGATCAGTGTTGCAGGTCTAGTTAGTTAAGAATACCAAAAACAGAAGCTTGACGATTGTGGGTGAAGCAGCTAAACAATGACCTTTCCCTAAATTTGTATTTGGGCATCTATTTTCCCCTAACGGACAACATAGGGACACTCCAAAAAATCAATTTTGAGACATTCAGGGGGTCCAAGAAGTTAATTAGGGGGTCCCGGAACCCACAGGTCCCCCTGTATATCATACCGTGGCGGTTGACAACTTTCTCTTTTAATCCAGCTTTAGATACTCAAGCTGTGATTAATCCTTGTGCACATTAAAGCATGACATTAATGACGAACAGCCAATTGTTTTAAACAGAAGGAAGAGTCAAAGGAAAATGAAATCATACCACCTAAAAATATAGAAAGTAAAGCATTTTTAATGGTAAAAAAGCAACTGTGTGGCCATTGCCAATAAGTTTAGCTTAAACTAAGCTTGAAGTTAGCTGGGTAAGCCAGAAATACTGTGAGACAGACCCCTGGACTGAGAATGCTAAGAAGATTATCTCTAATTTATACTGTAACTTATTACAACCCCTAACGAGCATCTGATTATCAGCTATGCACAATTAGCCAGTTAAAAATGTGTATAATTTAAACAGCTTGTGGGAATTGTTATCAGTTGGCCTCTAATTTTACAGTACATTAACTAGTAAGATTGGGCCCCCCCAAAGAATCCTGCTTAGGGGGTCCCCAAAAGACTAGAGCTGATCCTGCTGACTGGGAAGTGAGCTAAGTATTTTCAAACAATGTTTATATCCATCATTTTAGATCTATTTCATAAAAGTTTTAAAAAAGGATAATTCAGTTTTCCATGATATGGGTTGTATCATCTGATTGAGTTTGAGTTTTATAAAACAGGTTAACCCGTTAGCAAACCACATAAGGCAGTTTAAAAGCAGTAGTCAGATTAGACATTACACATTTTAAATAGTTTAAAAGATTACATCACATGCCTACATTTTTAGCCTTGTAATTTGAATCATTGCCTAATTACATTTCTCCCTCCAACACTGTTCACGAGTACTAGAGGCTCATCTACAGGACAAGATGCAAATTACGTAAAAAGAGTGCACCATTCATTTCTGCCCAAGTTGTCACCGCTTGCATTCGTCAGCGTTCTCCAGCCCGAAAATTGCAACTGCAGCGCCCAGAAACACACCGATGGAGTGTTCCTGTCCACCCCCAAAACATTTTTGGCATCATGAGTCGTTCGCTTGCATCATTGACTCCTGAGCTGAAGCACTCGGATTGCTCTCCATGCGTCCAAGTCATCACTGGCTGCTGCCATGTCTGAAGGAAATGCTGTAATTTACTAACCCATCATTTGGAGGCCTGGTAATTACACGCTATCTTTGGCTGTAGCTCTGACACACATGACTGCGTGCGTGTGACTCACGGCCAGCTTCCGCCATGTGTTAACCATGTCGTGGTAGTAGGTGCCAAATGCACGTTGTTATGACTGTTACTGTAGGAAACATGCGTCTGTATAAAATTGCTTCGTCATCTGTGTTGGTGATTCCCCGAGAAAGAATCACCAGCCTTGTCATTATTCACTGTTCAAACAATTGAGAATCTGCCCTCGAAGCAAGAGCAGCTGCACAGTAAGGCTGGGGCTCATGTGGTGTGGTGTGTTATGATGGATAATATGATCAATTGAATGAGCATTTGGTAAAACACTGGACATCAAAATTTGTCGACACTTCAACTTCTTTTGGAATTTTTTTCAAGTAATTCTACATTTTCAGTTCACCTGTTCAGGCTCTGCCCACTAATGAATTTCTCTGTGGCTGCTGTTGTCAGGTTGGACATTAAAGAATATTGGCTAAAATTACATTCAAAAAAATAAAAAAGCGAGGCACACAACTCAAAATGTACAAATTTAGAGTGTTATTAATTTCAAATGCTCTTATTACATACATGTGGGACAGATGACATGATTAAGACAGATCAGGTATATTCTTTTGTTGATAATTTAGGTTTCTATGGCTAATTATCTAGTTGATAGGCTAAACAGTTTACCCGCTTCGGCGATCCTTGTGAGTCTGAAACAATAATTAAAAAGTCCTAAGATTTCACAGGAGCATTTTGGACCATGTCATACATCTTTATGTGTTAACATCACACACACAGGTTCAAAAAAAGATCTGACTTGATGTTTAGGTCTCAAAAGCAAAATCAACATTATACTGGTCAAGATATGATGACAGTAGAAGATAATTCAGTTACATCCTCAGAAGACACGTCCTTCAAAAAGTTTTGACTGAGTTCTCTTTAAATTCTCTTTCAACTCACTCGCAGTTATAAGAATCATTCGCATCAGAAAGGAGCCTGAAGCACAAAACACGTTACAAAGTGTTCTTCTGCATGTTGGGTGCAATTACACATTTCCACCAGAGAGGTCTCTAAATCCCCAGATCTTACACAGTGTAGCTTTAAAATAAAGGTTCCTAAAAGGTTCTTGGTTTGCATTGATGGTTCTATGAACTTTCACTGGTAAAGAACCTTTACATTATTTGGAGGTTCTTTAAACCTTATGATGTTCTTTACATGTTCAGTTCTCATTCATTAAAATTGTTCTTTAAAGAACTATTCACTGAAAAGTTCTTTTAAGGAAGCGAAAAGCTTCACTGAGAAGAACCTTTTTGACACCTTTATTTTTAAGATATCTTACTTCTGTAGCATTGCTGAGATCATTTTAAGCATGAAGGGATTCCGTCATGCTTTATTCTATCATGGCAAAAATAAAAAGCAAGTAGCTCGTTTAGGCAACAAAACTTCTGAAGACCCTTGAAGATTTTGTCTCGTCTTTGGCAGATTGATGGAATCCCAGTAACGCCACAGGTCTAATAAAAGTCACTAATACCTGGCACAGTATAGTCATAATTAGATACCACAGTATTGTCAGGATTAGGTATCACTAAATGTGATACCTTCAATGTTGGCCAGTATTATCAACTGATCAATATGTCAGCTGTTTCTACTGGAGAGTACAGAAAATGAGATTTTTTTTAGGGAAATATACACACAAATCTGTATGTTGACAGAATATTCTGTAAAAGAAGTGAGGAAACGTTCCTGTAGAAACAAAGAATATGTCCTGTAATTTAACATAATTGTTCATTAAAGGAGTCACAGCAAAATAATGATTTGACAGTTTTCTTTTCCAAACTATTGTTAAAAGCACATATTGAAACTCTTTTGGCCAACCTAAGCGGTTTTTGTGCTAATAAGCTCTGACATCACAACCAGTGGATAAAATGGATGTTTTTTGTCTTTATTGCCAAGATAGCACTGTTATTAATATTTACACAAATATTTCCACCTGTGTTTCCTTTGAATAGAACTGCTTCATTTTATGTTACATTACTACAAACCAACAAAAAATGCTTGTTAGTTAAAACATGTTGAAAAGAGTCAAATGCAAAAGTTTTGGCACCTCTAGTGAAATTGTCAAATGTTTTGTTGATTTTCTAATTGAAAGTAAGTTAAATAACAAACCTCTACAGAAAACTGCACATTTAATGCACACTTCTTGTTTATTTGCTGAATTTAACATACAAAATACACATAAAATGTGTCCTGGGCAAATGTTATGGCACATTTCATATGCAAATAAATAGTGAATAAATAGAAATCGAGCATGAATTTTGTGACAAATGCCGTTCTTAAGTATGTTCTCCGTAGAGGATGTGTTAACTTATTTTCCGGGATGCTCAAACTTTTCAAAGCGACTATATTAATCTAAATGAATTTTGGGCCATTTCTATTGCTCCATTCATCATGAAATCCTCTCACATTGTGAAGCACAGCATTTTTCAATGGTGTAAACTGAAGAGATTAAATTATATAGTTTTCTAATGATAGCGATGATGCTATTACCAACAGTGTGTGTGTGATTTGCGTTTGGAGAGTAATCATTATTCCTAATTGTTCTGCATTAGAGCTCCGTTCCCCGCATTAGGCCTTGTTTACACACGGCTGCTGCTGAGTAGGGTATAATGCTGGATCCCTCGGATCTAATCTTTAATGTAACACTTTGTCCCTGGTTGCCCTGTGTCACTTACTGCCAGCTCTTTGACAGAGTTAAATCCTCCATCCTCACGCCACACGCATTACACGTCCCGTCATTCAGGATGCGTTCCGAACGGATAATCAGTTTAAGGAGTTTTCCATCCATCAGGCCGTGACACTCACGCTGCATCCCTTCTCTCTGTCCCTCCTCCTCCACTCTCTCTCCCTCTAAATCACATCTTTACCCCCCTCTCGTCACTAATTTACTTTATTCACACCTCTTTAGCTCCCATTCTCTGTCTCTCTCTCGACCATCTCCCTCCACCTCATCAGTCTCTGTACTCCATGTTCCTAAATTTCTCTCTCTTCAGTCTCTTTTCTCTCAACTCGTTCTTTTCTTCTGCTCCTCCAGCCTTCGCTCTGCATGGGCTTCAATCTCCCTGCACTGCCATTGACTCTAATTGCCTCTGACTAGCTCTATGATTCAGGCTTGCAAAAGCTTGCAAATCTCACCCTTGTTCTGCCCTCTGTCTACAACCTGCACATGCAAAAAAGATGGTTCTCCAAGGGTTCTTTAGGTTCCATTTAGAACCATGAGTTCTAAATTCATTAATTTGCATTAAAATTGTTCTTTAAAGAACTATTCACTGAAAAGTCCTTTTAAGGAAGCGAAAAGCTTCACTGAGAAGAACCTTTTTGACACCTTTATTTTTAAGATATCTTACTTCTGTAGCATTGCTGAGATCATTTTAAGCATGAAGGGATTCCGTCATGCTTTATTCTATCATGGCAAAAATAAAAAGCATGTAGCTTGTTTAGGCAACAAAACTTCTGAAGACCCTTGAAGGTTTTGTCTCGTCTTTGGCAGATTGATGGAATCCCAGTAACGCCACAGGTCTAATAAAAGTCACTAATACCTGGCACAGTATAGTCATAATTAGATTAACACAACAACAGAAGAGCTCTTTTTGGTGCTATGTAGAACCCTTCGCAAAGGGTTGCATCTTGTTCTGCGTCCAGTGCTTTTCTATGGAAATCATATCTATGGTGCAATGAGTACAACTTAAAATAGCTGAATTTACCACAACCGTTAGTCAGTCCACCAAATCTATTTCAGGGAATACTTTACTGACTGTTGTTAGACCTCTAATATTAGTTTTTGGCTTATCTCATAAATCTCTCCCCTGTCTGATCTGAGTGCTTCTGTTCAGTCTCACTTGTGCTCTTGTATTAGTTTATCATATTTCTGTTCGTGTCCTAATTGCAGTATCCGGTGCAGCTCAGAGGAGGATGGGTTCTGCTCAAGAGTCTTGGTTCCTTTAAGTGTTTCTTCTTCATGCTTTTAGGGAGCTTCTCGTTTGTACACTTGGCTCCTCTCCATGTCGCTCCTTCATTCTATTAGGGAGTTTCTCCTTTTGAGTCTTTACTACAACCGTTAGTCAGCCCACTAAATCTATGTCAGGGAATACTTTACTGACTGTTGTTAGACCTCTAATATTAGTTTTTGGCTTATCTCATAAATCTGTCCTCTGTCTGATCTGAGTGCTTCTGTTCAGTCTCACTTGTGCTCTTGTATTAGTTTATCAGATTTCAGTGTTTCACAGACTTTCTTCCTCATGCTTTAAAGAAGTTTCTACTTTTGAGTTTTCATTCTTCTGAGTGGATCATTTCTCAGGTTCTTTAGAATGTTTTCGTTTTGAGTCTTGGTTCCTCTCAGTGGTTCTTGCTCATGTTGTTTAGAATGTTTTCTTTTTGAGTCTTGGTTCTTCTCAGTGGTTCTTGCTCATGTTCTTCAGAATGTTTTCTTTTTGAGTCTTGGTTCCTCTCAGTGGTTCTTGCTCTGTTTAGAGTTTTCTTTTTGAGTCTTGGTTCCTCTCAGTGGTTCTTCCTCATGTTCTTCAGAAGGTTTTCCTTTTGAGTCTTGCTTCCTCTCAGTGGTTCTTCCTCATGTTCTTCAGAAGGTTTTCCTTTTGAATCTTGCTTCCTCTCAGTAGTTCTTTAGAAGGTTTTCCTTTTGAGTCTTGGTTCCTCTTAATGGATCTTCCTCATGTTCTTTAGAAGGTTTTACTTTTGAGTCTTGATTCCTCTCAATGGTTCTTCCTCAGGTTCTTTAGAAAGTTTTCCTTTTGAGTTTTTGTTCCTCTCAGTGGTTCTTACTTATGTTCTTTAGAAGATTCTCCTTTTGAGTCCTGGTTCCTCTCTGTGGTTCTCCCTCGGGCTCTTAATGAATTAATTTTTGAGTGTTTCTTTTCCATGGTCTTTTGGTTTTTCCTTCAGACTCTTGCTTCCTCTCGGTGGTTCTTCCTCGTGCTCTTCAGACTTGTTTTGTTTGACTCTTGGTTCCTCTCAGAATTTATTTTCTGCGTTTGTTCTTAGAGAGTTTCTCCTTTATGTCTTGGCTCCTGTAACTGTTTCTTCCTCATGCTCCTCCTTTTGAGTCTTAGTGTATCTCTGCTTTTCATCCTCTGGCATCCTTTAGAGTCTTGGTTCTTCTCAATGGTTGTTCCTCATGTTCTTTAGAAGTTTTTCCTTCTGAGTTTTCGTTCTTCTCAGTGTTTCTTCTTCATGCTCTTAGGGAATTTCTGTGATTGAGTCTTGGTTCCTCTCAATGTTTTTCATCAAACTTCCTTTTGAGTCTTGTTTCCTCTCAATAGTCCTACCTCATGTTCTTCAGAAGGTTTTCCTTTTGAGTCTTGGCTCCTCTCAATGGTTCCTCCTCATGTTCTTTAGAAGGTTTTCCTTTTGAGTCTTGGTTCTTTCAATGGTTCTTCCTCACGTTCTTTAGAAGGCTTTCCTTTCGAGTCTTGGTTCCTTTAAATGGTTCTTCCTTATGTTCTTTGGGAGTTTTTTCCTGAAATGTTCATTGGCAAGCTGGATTCTCATTTCTTGACAAGCTGCTTTGAGACAGTGTCTTTTGGAAAAAGTAAATCTCCAGTATCTCCACTGTCAAATACCAACACCAGTCTGGCAGAATGAAGGATATATAGCCTTTACTGCTGGAGTTCCTGCTGCACTATTTGAAATATCAGTTGGGTGCAGATCATCTTCATATTGTGGTCATTTGCTTATTGTGTCAGTCAGCAGCTTTGGGAAAGTATCTTTACAGACATATTTGCCCATTTTCAACACTTTTTCAACACAAATTTATGCTTCATTTTGTCAAAGCAGCCCACTGACCCTGTTCCCACCCTGGCATAATAAGCGAAATGGACAACATGTGCGTAGATTGAATTATTGTCTCGACATGTTAAAGGCCCATTAGTTAGTGACTTCATAGGCATTAGAGAAAAAGTAGGGTAGCAGAGAAAAGTTAGCTGGGAGGTTAGCCCCCTCGTCCAAGTACAAACAAGATTCTTGGCAATGCTGTGCAACTGATGGCTCAAGAAGACACAGCGGCAGATGTCACACGCCTCAGAGAGCACGTGCAGCCTTTGCCCCTGCAGATTGCTGGTGCTTTAAGCATAACACAGGCAGAGACATCCAAGCGCTGATAATTGCACACAGCTAAATTGGGCAAAAAGCAAAAACACATTAAAAATGGTTCACAAAATAGCAGTAAAAACATGCCACTTTGTGGTTTTAAGGCAACAAAGTGGCATACATGGTGCTTTACTTGCTGTGGAAGCTTGACCAGTACATTCACTGGCCGGCTACTTTTTTAGAAACCACTTGCTGGTGTTCAGTTAGAGAATGTAGCCCTCTCATCTCTCGATGCAAAATCTGTTATTCACCATCTAAAGCTTCATCAGTAGTCAGTTTCTGACCACAGAGCCACACTTGGCTGGATATTTTTGGGGGGTGGTCCACTCTCAACCTACCTCCTAACAACTATAAGACCTGGTAGGCCACCAAAACTGTCCCTGTCAGATAAACAGCACTTTAGGTTTTCATCTTTGAGAGAGAGGAGAAAATCAAGCTGCTTCAGATCTGAAAACATCCACAGGTGTTTGTGTCCATCCTTCCACTGTGAGAAGACGACTCAGCGCTATGCGTCTAAGAAAGGAAACAGAGAAGAGGACACAGACACATCAAACAAAGAAGCTGAACAATGGACTGACCACCCCAGAGTCCAGACCTCAACATCACTGAATGTGTTTGGGATTATTTGGCTTGAGAGAAGCAGAAAATATAACCAACTTCTAGGACTGAACTTCAGTGGAGGAAAAATATCACTGCACATTTCAAAGTCCCCAAAAAGAATGGACAAAAAGTGGACAGACTATAATACTGAATAAAAATGTCATTATATTTAGTTGCGGAGTCTTTTGTGTCATTTTCTTTTAATGTTTTATGTTTTATTTATCACTGAAACTGAAAAATGTATAACTTGGGCTTAATGGTTGTTGTGATTGGGTAGATAAATAAATGCAGAGTGGTCTTTGAGTGATGGAGTGCAAAAATGGCCAGTGGGTGAAAGTACAAAGTTGGGGTTTCTAATAAAGCTGCCGTTGAGTGTTTATTGTTCATTCAAATCTGTCAGCAGTGTTTCAGAAGCAGGAAACAAGGGTAAAAATTGAAGCGGTAATTGTTTTCTCTGCATTATCATTATGAACAATGGAGCTTAAAGCTCTTAGATACAGGCTTGTGACGGGAAAAGAAAGCTGCTCTGAGCTTGTAAGAATAATTGCGAGAATAAACAAAAACGCACCATGAAGCTTGAGTAATTAAAATGGCTTAAAAATCACAGTGTGGCTGTAACAGAAATAGAATTGTTAAATGAAAAGTCCTTGAAAACGCTACTTGAGAAAACCGTCGGTGCGACCGAGGACAGACGCATTTAAATATATGGCACCTTATGTGAATTTGCATCCGTGGCTGGATCTTCCTGTGCCAACGCAATCGAGCGAGCGTGTTCAGGAAGCACGCAGCTTCTCATAAATGATGTTCACAGCAATCTGTGCCTTTCTGGCGGCGGTTCAGGCGCTCCGAGCTACTGTTCCAGCTTCCCAGAGTCACTGTGCAAAATGTAAACACGGAAATGCATGAGTGTTTAGCTGTTTCACCAACAGCCTTGCTTTGTATCAGTCAACAAATATGTTCCTCAAATATTCAGATGTGATGATGGGTCACACGGCTCGATTCCGCATTGTAAATAGGCCACTTTTGTAACACTTTACTTGCACAGCAATGACAAAAACTTTAGTATTCCAGTACAGCTTAGCAGTGTGCCTTGATGAATATAGCTGAAGAATATGTAAGGCTTGTGCAGCAAAAGTTACACTTATACTGTAGAGGGTTCAGTCATGTTGTCTGATATCTAATTCTTAATTTACAGTTCTTTCTTATTAATAAGCTTGATTAATTGTTCAGTCACTACTATAACTTATTCTTAAGCTTACAATAAATCATTCTTATGCTTATTAAATTTAAAAGGGCAATTGCACTGATTTTTCAAAATTTCTACCTCATTGAATGGTGTAAACAAAGTCATTCAGAGTGTTTTGATGCAAAATGCTTGTCTGATGTCTGAAATGTAGTATTATGATAGTTTTGAGAAGGTTGTGGCTGTGTTTTTAAACTCTATTCATATCAACAACATCAAAAAACACTGCCGATTTCTTTGGGCTCAAGCTCATCTGAAATGGACTGATGCACGGTGGAAACGTGTATTGAGGTCTAACAAGTTGTCATGTTCTCTTGTGGACCATCCAGATTGTTACCAGCATAAGGTTTAAAAGCCAGCGTCTGTCAAAGTATGGGGGTTTATTAGTGGTTAACATCTGTGAAGGCACCTTTAATGCTAAAAGGTATATGCATATTTGGGAGCAGCATATACTGCCTTGTAGATGCCATCTTTTTCAGGGATATCCATGCTTCCATTTCAACATGAAACACTCTGTATGTGTTAAAACAGCATGGCTGTGTAATCAGAGAGTGTGGGCGCTTGGGTCATCTGCCTGTCTGCTATTAAAATGCATTATGAAGTGATGAATATAAAATGTTGTGTTTTGTACTTTTCAATTAAATACAGGTCAGATATAAACAGAATTTACTAAATTTACTAAACACAACTTTCTGTTTTGATTGGCATTTCACAAATTTTTGGGATTGGGATTATTTAAACATTACATAGAGAAGACACATGTCGGTTCACTGGTGGTTGTGGATAGTAAATGAAATGGCTATATTTACGCTGTAGACATTGTGACCTCTGGCTTCTGTCATCAGTTGAGACATAGTTCAGGGTGGGGTGGGGTGGGGTGGGATCGCGGGGAAGGGTTCTGTACATTTTCCAGTGATCTATTGCTTTTAAGATCTGAATGATACGCCCCATTTTTTCAAGGGTTAATCATCTAATTTGGTACATCACTTGACTTCACAGTGTTCTTTAATTAAAATGATACTGTAGGGTTCATGTGTTTTCTGAGGTCTACCTTTGTGTTGGTTTATGTACCAAACACAGTTTTATGTTTTATGACCATTTTCCAACCTCTATTTATCTTGGACCATTTTTTCTGTGCCTTTAAGACTGAATGTAAAAGAGCTTTGTTCTGATTGGCTGCCCTGTATTGCAGCCTTTCAAAGGCAGAATAAGCTAAAACACTCACTTCAACGTGTATGGGCGAAACTAAGCTGCTGTAGGCTGAATAGGCAGATGTAAGTGAATAAATATATGACATATAAGGGTTGGTTTTTGTGACACCACAAAAACAATGAATTCTGAATGGCCTGTTACAGCTTAGTTTCCATATATGGACCCCATGCACTATAATGTGCTTTCTAAACTGTAGCATTGTTTACATACCTCTTTCTAAAAAGCGAGGGACCTTCCATTTTCCGTGGAATGGGTTCTTTATTGTACCCTGGTCAGGGATTATGTCTAGTCTTCAACTACATTATCATCTGAAAGGAGAATCTCTATTCAGAATGCTGTGTGGTCCAGGACTTGGTCTAATCCCTGTCAGAGAAACTGACCATATGTGCCCATATGTAGGCCCACACTTTAATCACTACATCGCTACACGTTCACATCAGTTTCATAGTATATAAATACTTTACAGTACATACATTGCGTAATAAATCTTAAGATTAATAACTGAATAATAAGCCTAGAGTTTAAGGGGTTAATTTTAATCCCATCATTTGGCATGCTGGAGAGGCCTAGCATGGTCCACTGCGGTTTATTTGTCCACCCCCGTGATGTTTAACACTAACAAACTCTCCCTCCTTGCTCATTTTAATCTCATTATGCTTTGTGACAGGCGCGTTTGACCGTAACTGGCATGCAACTGACACGCTTAAGCAAATCCACCACATCCACTGTGACTCACTCGCTGTTCCTTTTTCACCCAGATGTTGAGTGGACACCAGTGGGGCCATGATGTGTCCTAAAAAAGAGCTTTTCCTCAGTGGATTAGCATGGACCCGGTTGGGCCGTGCTGTCGGAGATGATGATATGTGGTACGTGATGAGGCCGTGGCTGAGCACACTTTGGACTTCCTGTCCCGAGGCCTGTGCCAAAAACTGCTCCTCTCCCTCAACTTCCCCCTTTCCCGCATGTTTAACTTAATATTTAGTTCACACAAACACAAACAAATATTAAAGCATCCTTGAGCACTGAAGCTGTCCAGTTTAAAGATATGGAGTCATGGGTAGTGCACGTTCAAAGCTAAAAGTGCCAAAAAGGGATTTTTGCAGTGATGCCATAGAAGAAGCACTTTAGGATCCCTAAAGAACCGTCCAATGGAAGGTTCCTTTAAGGAATGGTTAGATGAAAAACCTAATTTACACAATTTTCCACTCACTCTATAAGTATTCAAACAGACAAACCATGTGTGGTGTCCAAATATATCTAAACTTTTTAAAAACTTAACAACTCTGTAGTCTCTGTAGAGTAAATGTGCTTTCAAAACTGCTTTGCACTCTCAATGTCATCACTGGCCTATGAAGAGACCTGTTTGTTGGCCTATGTATGTCTATGAAGAGAGCAGTTTGTTGGTCTTTGTTGATCCATGGAGAAAGCTGTTTGTTAGTCTATGTTGGTCTATGGAGAGAGCAGTTTGTTGGCCTATGTTGGTGTATGGAAAGAGCTGTTTGTTGGTCTATGTTGATCCATGGAGGGTGCAGTTTGTTGGCCTATGTTGGTCTATGGAGAGAGCAGTTTGTTGGCCTATGTTGGTCTATGGAGAGAGCTGTTTGTTGCTCTATGTTGATCCATGGAGGAAGCAGTTTGTTGGCCAATGGTGGTCCATGGAGAGAGCAGTTTTTTAGCCAATGTTGGTCTATGGAGAGAGCTGTTTGTTGGTCTATGTTGGTCTATGGAGAGAGTGGTTTGTTAGTCTATGTTGGTCTATGAAGAGAGTGGTTTGTTGGCCTATGTTAGTCTATGGAGATAGCTGTTTGTTGGTCTATGTTGGTCTATGGAGAGAGCTGTTTGTTGGTCTATGGTGGTCTATGGAGAGAGCAGCTATTGGCCTCGGAAATGCGTATGTTGGTCTATGGAGATAACTGTTTGTTGGTCTATGTTGGTCTATGGAGAGAGAAGTTTGTTGGCCTATGGTGTGTCATCCATGGAGAGAGCAGTTTGTTGGCCTATGTTGGTCTATGAAGAGAGCTGTTTGTTGCTCTATGTTGATCCATGGAGGAGCAGTTTGTTGGCCATGGGTATGTTTGTGGCAGTTGTTTAGCCAGTGTTGGCTATGGAGAGAGCTGTTTGTTGGTCTATGTTGGCCTATGGAGATATCTGTTTGTTGGTCTATGTTGGTCTATGAAGAGAGTGGTTTGTTGGCCTATGTTAGTCTATGGAGAGAGCTGTTTGTTGGTCTATGTTGGTCTATGGAGAGAGCTGTTTGTTGGTCTATGGAGAGAGCAGTTTGTTGGCCTATGGAGATATCTATTTGTTGGTCTATGTTGGTCTATGGAGAGAGCAGCTTGTTGGCCTACGGAAATAGCTGTATGTTGGTCTATGGAGATAACTGTTTGTTGGTCTATGTTGGTCTATGGAGAGAGAGTTTGTGCCTATGGTCTGTTGGCCTATGGAGAAAGACTGTTTGTTGGTCTATGTTGGTCTATGAAGAGAGAGGTGTTTGTTGGCCTATGGAAAGAGCTGTTTGTTGGTCTATGTTGGTCTATGGAGAGAGCAGTTTGTTGGCCTATGGAGATATCTGTTTGTTGGTCTATGTTGGTCTATGGAGCGAGCAGTTTGTTGGCCTATGGAGATAGCTGTTTGTTGGTCTATGGTGGTCTATGGAGATAGCAGTTTGTTGGCCTATGGAGATATCTGTTTGTTGGTCTATGTTGGTCTATGGAGAGAGCAGTTTGTTGGCCTATGTTGGTGTATGGAAAGAGCTGTTTGTTGGTCTATGTTGATCCATGGAGGGTGCAGTTTGTTGGCCTATGGTGGTCTATGGAGAGAGCAGTTTGTTGGCCTATGTTGGTCTATGGAGAGAGCTGTTTGTTGCTCTATGTTGATCCATGGAGGAAGCAGTTTGTTGGCCAATGGTGGTCCATGGAGAGAGCAGTTTTTAGCCAATGTTGGTCTATGAAGAGAGCTGTTTGTTGGTCTATGTTGGTCTATGGAGAGAGTGGTTTGTTAGTCTATGTTGGTCTATGAAGAGAGTGGTTTGTTGGCCTATGTTAGTCTATGGAGAGAGCTGTTTGTTGGTCTATGTTGGCCTATGGAGAGAGCTGTTTGTTGGTCTATGGAGAGAGCAGTTTGTTGGCCTATGGAGATATCTATTTGTTGGTCTATGGAGAGAGCAGCTTGTTGGCCTACGGAAATAGCTGTATGTTGGTCTATGGAGATAACTGTTTGTTGGTCTATGTTGGTCTATGAAGAGAGAGGTGTTTGTTGGCCTATGGAAAGAGCTGTTTGTTGGTCTATGTTGGTCTATGGAGAGAGCTGTTTGTTGGTCTATGTTGGTCTATGGAGAGAGCAGTTTGTTGGCCTATGGAGATAGCTGTTCGTTGGTCTATGTTGGCCTATGGAGAGAGCAGTTTGTTGGCCTATGGAGATAGCTGTTTGTTGGTCTATGTTGGTCTATGGAGCGAGCAGTTTGTTGGCCTATGGAGATATCTGTTGTTGGTCTATGTTTGGTCTATGGAGAGAGCTTCTCCACCTTGACACTACGCTGTCTTCAGCATCACCCACCACTCAGATTTTCCACTTGCAAATTCAATTGCAATTTTTCCCAGTTTGCTGTCGACCTTACTAAAGTGCAACTAATGAGACAGTGTTGATGTGTGACGTATGGCCACTTTCTTTTTCACTTCCGTCTGCTCGATATAACAACTATAGCCTAACCTTTTAAACTGACATACATGTTTTGCAAATGAGCAAAGTGAAGCACAAAACCTGAAGCGCTTGTATAAATCTAAAGCAATGGGATGTGTGCGTGTGAAGAACATATTTAAAGCTCAGAGAACCTTCAAATAATGCAAAGGTTCTATAACAATTAAAGCTTTTTTCAAGAACCCTGTGATAGAAAACTAATTTAGGAACCATTATTTTTCAGTGTGTTCAGTAGTACTGTCATGTGACATGAGTGGAGGAACCAGAGAAGCCTACAAGAAGTGGGCGAAATCCTTAGATTAGATCCTGTCTGTGCACTTATTTGCTCATATTATATCGTTATCAGAAATGACTGAAGACAGTTACAGTGACAGTTATAAGAGGCTGGACAAAATTAGAATGATAAGTTAATTCCACTTCCTGACCACACATTTATCTCTTTTCCTGTGCATACTGACAAAAAATCATTACTGCAATAACTGTGCTGATAGAATCATAGATGTAAAATAAGCCAGTAGTTCATTCTCTAAATAGGCTTTAATGAAGTCAGTAAGTGTTTAAACACAGTAGTTTGGTGAAAAACTAAGTCACAAATGTAGTCCAGCAGCCAAGACATGAACTGTGTCCGAAGTTTGCTTCTTTACTGTGGAAACTGCATTTATTAGAGCTACGCCTTCAGTTTGGGCCATAAATATCAAAACTCAAAAAAGAAAAAAAAAGTCAATCATATAGTGTGCTCTAAATCACATCAACCAGTCTGTGTGACCTTAATGAAGATGTGGATATGGTTCAAGTGATATGAGAGAAGTTTTTGGGCTTGTATTGACGGAAAAGATTTGGGTGACTTTTGACTTCTAGTGTTTGTTAGCAATGACAGTCTCGTAGCTCCAGTGTTAAATTAAAGAAGCAAAATTTAGACACCAAATTTGGGTTTTAGCTGATTAACTACTTCTGCAGTAAGGGTGCTTTCAAAACTGCGCTACCTCCAGAGTCAACCACCACTCAGATTTGCCACCTGCTAATTACTTTTTTTTCCCAGTTTGCTGCTGATCTTTCCAAAGTGCAACTAATGAGACAGTGTTGCGTATGACGTGTGACATACAACCACTTTCTTTTTCACTTTTGTCTTCTCACCTTAACAACAACAGCCCAACCTGTTTTTAAGTTTTAAAGTGACTTGCATGCGAATACACTGTCAGGTGGATGGTTTTCAAACTTGCTCTGATCTACTGTGCGCATGTTCTAATGATGTAGCACCACTGAAACCCAGCGCTGACCAAAGCGAAGCCCAAAACCTAAACCACCCTTAGGGGAAAATTGTTCAAATTAGATTATTTTGCCAAACCATTCCTTTAAGGAACCAATGAGATGTGTGAGTGTGTAGGACATTTTTTAAATTCAAAGAATCTTCAAATAGTGTCAAAACTAAGTCAAATGTACACTGTGGGTTAAAAATTAGGCCCACTGCAGGCTGCCTGTAGCGGGGCCCCAGTCATCGATGGACCCTTATGGTGGTGGCCCACACCAAGCCCTCACATGAGTATGGCCAGCATTGGACCCTAACATGAGGCCTCTCAGGTGCCCCCAGTTTCACAACAAATTGTGTGGGCTTCCCACTTCCCATCTCAAATAAGGGCTTAGTGTGGGCCGTCAACATAGGGTCCCTAACTTGCGGCCCTACACATGCCCCTGGTTTCACAGCAGATTAAGGCCCCACTACTGGCTGCCCTAACATGGGGCTCTGCATGTGCCCCTGGTTTCACAACAGATTGGGTCCCTACTTCGGTAAGCCTACACTAAGCCCTCATATGACGCGGGGCCCCACCTGTGGGACCACTGTATGCTGACTCACAGTAGGCCAATACAGTGTTATCAGTTGGCTAGCCCTAACTCACACTTTCTACAGAGCCCTCTGCAGGCACACACGAGCATGTTTGCAGGAGAAGTGCTAAACTGGACACCAAATTTTGGTCTTGGCTGATCAGATACATCTGGAGTCGGGGCACTTTCAAAACTGCTTTGCTCTGTCAGTGCCATTGTTGGCCTATGGAGAAAGTGTAAAGGTTCTCTACCAATTAAAGCTTTATCCTAGAACCCTGTGCCTAAGCTGAAACCCAATTTAGGAACCTATTTTTCTGAGTGTACAGTCATGTGAGTGGAAGGCGTATTAGGACCAGAGAAGTAGATTAGATCCTGTCTGTGCACTTCTTTGCTGATATCATACTATCGTCAGAAATTACTGAAAACAATTACAGTGACAGTTATAAGAGGCTGGACTAAATTTAGAATGATAACTTAATTTTACTTCCTGACCACACATTTATTTCTTTACCTGTGCATTCTGAGAAAAATGATTACTGTAAGAACTGTGCTGTTAGAATCACAGATATAAAATAAGCCAGTAGTGAATCCTCTAAATAGCCTTTAGTAAGTGTTTAAACACAGTAGTTTGGTGAGAAACTAAGGCTTCCCTCCCCCAAATCACACATGTAGTCAAGCAGCCAAGACATGATTGGTGTCTGATGTTTGCTTCTTTACAGTGTCAAACTGTCTATTAGAGCTCGGCCTTGAATTTGGGCCGTAAATGTCAAAACTCAGTCAAATTTAAGGAAAAAATACTTCTATGGTAAAGCTATTTCTTGCTAGCTCCTTCTAGTAATATGTTAGCACTAAGCTAACAGTGATTCACATGAACTTATTTCTATGTGTAGTGTGCCAGAAGGATTCAGTCGCTCGCGGTTGAAAAGAGACATCAATATCCAGGTTTGTGGTCAATCAACAGGCGTGGGTCAAATCCAAAAAAAGACGGCCAATAGAAAAAGACAAACATAACAGAAGGCAAACAGTTCAAAAGGGTCAGGCAGAAGGCAGAGTTGAAAAACAGGCAAAAATGGGTCATAAACAGGAGTAGTAATAAACACAAGAGAACGCTCGGTAGATGTGGATAGATGCAATATCTCCCAACTAGTCTGTGCTAAAGCCTGGGCTTATATACTAAACTACTATGGTCATATGACACCAAGAGAGGTGAACTGAGTTAGTATTCCGGTGACTGAGAGCGCTGATTGGAGACTGAGGAAAGGTCAGGAGTCACGAGTCATGTGATCTCCCAGAAGAGTCTGGGAGATGGAGTCCGAGTGTGTCTCAGAGCCGGAGGGATGTATGACACTAAATCTTTTTTAAATTTCTAGATGAACCCCATTATATCCCAGGCTTATTACATACTAAGTCTTATTATTCTGTAACTTCAGGGACGTCAATGCAAACTGGTTAAGCTGTTCTAGGTCATAGAAGTGTGTAATAACACTTTGTGCCCACCTGGGCATTTATAGAGTTAAACAAGGACATTTAAAGACTGAAAAAGACATTCTAAAATACAGTCTGAAGCTTCTAACAAACATGTTAGCATTTATTTAATGTTGTAGACGTTTGACAGTGACTCTTTCAGTAAAGAGTATCTGGTACAGAGCTGCCGATTTTTTCCATTTGTAACAAATGACTGAAATATGGTCAACCTACCACTCGTCCATTCCTAGTGAGTGACGTGTCTAGGACTTCCAGAAGGCCTAGAGCCCCTGTGTCAAATACAAGGTCTGTGGGCCAAGTCAGGCCCGGGACACAGTCCCATTTGGCCCATGAAGTTATTTTAAGTTTCACCCTGAGATGCACTACAGTCCCCAGCATGCACTGCAATATAGTGGGCGTTCTGACCCACTTCCCCCGACCGCAACCTTTGGGCCAGCGGTTACACAATGCCTAGATGCCTTGTGTCTAGTTCAAGCAAATAGGCAGTTTTAAAAAACTTTTAAAAAATTATTTTGAATTATTTTAAACAAGTATTCAGTGTCTATTTTGCTGTTGCAGTTTTGGCATATTTTGAATAAACAATGGCCAGTTCAGGTCACTGGCAAAGTGTTATGTAAAAATGAAATAAAAGCACAGCTATCTGACACAATAGGACTTTAATTCAGCTCCTGAATGCCTATTTACTGAGAGAGCTTGCTTGGATATATATGCCTAGATACCATGGGAAAAAAAGTCCTGATTAGATGATTTTTTGTTGGACACTTCAAGAATTCTGTTTCCATCCAAAACCTAATAATGAAACAGGACTATTATTAGATAAATACATTGGAATTTTATACCAATTAGCATTGTTCAAATGGCATTTGCCTCAAACAGACTTGCGTATGTGTTTTCTGACTCACTGATGTTTATATAAGTGAGCAAAAGTTCACACAAAAATCAGGCTTCAAAATGGCTGCTGCTGCTGCTTTTAGCTTCATGATCTACCTCCTATGAACATCCTTTTTAACAGGCAAGTCTGTTTACATTATTTATCAGCAAATGTGTGATAAGCTTCTATTACCCTGCTAAAACAACCAGCACAGACCAGCATAGCTGGTCACCTGCAAAACCAGCATATCGCTGTTGAAGAAAACCTTGTGTCTCCAAAATGGTAACTTTACAGGAGAGAGAAAAAACCTACTTTACTTTTAATGTAAGTCAATGGAACCAGACTTTTTTCAAAGTCATTTTGGATCATTTCTTTTAATCCATTCATCATGAAATATACACACAATGTAAAGGACAACATGCATTTTCAAATAATGTGAAAAACTAAAAAAAAAGCCAAAAATGGAGATATGAGCTTCTTCCGACAACAACAATATGTTGTGGATTGGAAACTGGTATGCTGGTCAGCCAGCATGACCATGCTTGGTGACCAGCTAAACCAGCACTAGGCCAGTACAAACTACCTTAGACCAGCATATAATTTATTCCGGCCTGTGTTGGTCTGTTCAGCAGGGTACTTCTCAGCTACGCTACCATTTTAGCTCCAGTACAAAACTAAAAAAAACAAACTTCAGACACCAGACACTCTTGAGGAACTGAGGAATGAATAATTCTATGAAAGCAGATGGTTCAGCTATACTGTGGTTCCTGTTAACTTAGCGATTAATGTCCCTGAGCTGCTTAGAGTTGGATGAAAACACAATGCGTGGTACAGACTGTCCAAGCCTGACTCTAGAGGCTGATGTGTCATCCACTGTTTGCCGTTCTGTTACTGGTGGGTAATGTGGCAGAGGATGGATCCTCCTGTGAATTTCAGATATTGTCTTCGGGTTTGGTGTCTGGAAGCATTGTTGAGCTAGTAGCATATGGTTTGCATTGTTTTCCTACTCAATAAGTCGTTCAGGCGGGACTGCTCATACCTTGTGGATGGAACATCATTGGCATCTTGAAAGATAATACTCCATTCAGGATACAAGTGCAGAGAAAACACATGATTCTTGTTAATAAAACAGTTCTGTTCAGTATATGTCTCCATCCCAGTAGGACGGCACTTTAACTGCTTGTTTAACACTGAAACACTTGTGCCAGAGCGTCTACTACTACTCATAAAATTTTCATTATTTTAGCAATTACCTCTAGTTCTTATAAGGCTGGGCAATTTGGTGAAATCATAGTAACACGATACTTAAACACTGCAAAAATGGTATCTTGTAAATTAAAATACAGACAATAAATCTAATATTTCTCCTGTTGAGATTGTTGTAAGCTTAATTTAGGATTGTTTACCTTATTTCTAGACAATTTTTTTTACTTGTTTTAAGTAATTTTATTGGGTAAAATTATTTCACTATATTGGTGGATAATTTAGCCTGTTTTAATAAATGTGCTTGAAACCAGCAAAATTATCTGCCAGTACAGTGAGATCATATTACTTAATAAAAGTTACTGAAAACAAGTGAAAAATGTCTAGAAATAAGCCAGATAATCTTATTATAGGTGCACAAGAATCTCAAAATGGGAAATATTAGATACATCTACTAGATTTAGGATCATTTCGCTTGACAAGATACCCTTTTCTGCAGTGAAGACATTCTCATGATAAACAATGTTTCTTGCAATGTTTCCTTTTTCTGAGGTTTGTAAAAAAGTTGGAACAGTATAAAATTCACCAGCAAAACAACAGTGCATTATTTAAAAATGGCTAAAAATATACAACATAAGTACAATAAGTACAATGATCGATTCAGCTTTTGCAAAACTGTAATAACTGAGAATAAACTGATGATTTCATTATGGGCTGACATTCAATCAGCAGTGTGGATGTGCTGATTTCCATTTCTAGAATTATTACTTTGTAAAGAGTTCGGTTTACTGTGACATCAGCTAGTGAAGAAGCTAATGCTAATGCTATTACCCTGCCGACCAGCATACTAGCATCCAAAACACAACTTATGCTGGTTTTGCTGGTAACCAAGCTAAGAACTTCCATTGCTGTTGACCAGCACACACAACATATGCTAGTTTTTATGGTGGCTATGCTAGTTTTTCTAGCAGGGTAGCATTTAAGCAAGAAGGTTTTTGCTTACATTTGCACTTTCGGCAGACTGTTTGATTCTAGATCAGGCCTCGGCATAGGACTGTTTTACTGCCCTGTTGCCCCTGCCCAAAAAAGATTTTTAGGTAAATAATCCACCTTTGCAGTAAAATAAAGCTCTGTTGATTGTTCTAACACTGTTTTAACAATAAATGGTCTTAAACGCTGGAGTTAATGTAGCCTATATCTGTTAATTCACCAACCTTTAACTCTGAAGGTTGGCCTACAGACTGCTGGTCACCATAGTGATGACAACAATCTCACCTAGCTAGTAGCTAACGAAAAGGCAAAGAGAAAGATTTAAGATGAACATTAATAATCAGGAGACGAATGGAGTTATCTGCTTTTCATAATCACTCCAGCTGGTTTCCTGATACATTTAATCTGCAGTGAGAAACTGTCAAACATTAAATAGTTGTGAAGCTGAAGTCAGCTCCTTGTTTGCCAGCTTCTCTTTCGAATTTTCCTGTTCCACCTTAAAGGGTGCAGCAGTTACATTCTACCGCCTCAGGCACCATTTAAGGTGGAACAGGAAAATTCGAACAAGAGGCTGGTGAATGAGAAGCTGACTTCAGCCTCGTAAAAAGTCAAATGAATAGGTCCGCTCAACTATTTTACTTTTGCAGAAAAGTTTCCTGCTGGAGCTGTGAGAAAAGCAGCTATAGCTGAGCTACAGCTTAAAGCAAAGTAAGGCCCAATCCCATTTCTTCTTTTTACCCCTACCCCTTGTTTTCGAGTGTCACCCTAACCTCTTGGAACTGAGTTATGAGGGGTAGTGGTTGAAATCTTGCCCTACGAAATTAAAAAAAACAACTCAAATAATAATAATAAAAAAAAACATCACTTCAGTAACAACTTACTAGCGCTGCTCTGCAGGTGACCCAGTCTTCAGTGATAGCAGAGAAGGGAAAGTTCAGCTCCTCGCTGCTGGGCTTCAGTTACACTTAGCGCATCAAACTGCTCTCAAAGAGGGGGATAAGACAATCATTTATCATCGCCCACTCCAATTATTTGGTGATACGAATCTGAAGTCATCTATTCGCCAGCTTCTTGTTAGAATTTTCCCGTTCCACCCTAAATGGTGCAGCAGTTACATTCTGGCGCTCCTGGCGTCAGAACTGCCGGACTATTTAAGGTGGAACGGGAAAGTTACTACTGAGAAATTAGCATGCTATTAGCGATTTTCTCTGTGCTTGTTATGAAGAAAACGACCATAATACATTGAAACGACATTAAACTAAGATAATACAATGGTTATCGTAATTTTTTAAAGGAGAAAATCCTCACATTTGTGGGTTTCTTCTTGCCGTCTTGCCGGTTATTCTTTTTTTTTCATAACACTCTGTTTGGAGTGAGTCTCTGAAAAACCTCCGTTTGGAGGGCCATGTAGCCCTAACACTTCACCCTAGCCCCTCTATCTCAACAAGAATCGGGACAACCTACCCCTAGACGTGAACACACAAAATGGAGGGCTAAGGGCTAAGTGGTAGGGGCGAGGGGTGAAATGGGATTGGGCCTAAATCTTTGGTTTATATTATATTTTCAGCCTGTACTAGTACATCAGCACATACTGAGACATATTTACAGCCAAGATGGTAAAATGGACATAAAAATTTGTGGCTCCCAAGGTGGTTTGATTTTGGTTGAAAGGACAAATGGCTCTTCTTAAAATTTGGGTTGCCGACCCCTGTTCTAGGTACATAGACATTTAGCACAGGCACAGAACAGTGCAGTCATTTCATATTAGTGAAACAGGTAAGCTAACAAGCGAGCAAGATTGCTAGTTAGAGAAATTAGACACACTACAGTGGTTTAAAACAACAATTAAATCATTAATTGGTTATCATTGGTTTATCATAAGGGTTCTAGCTGTGTCGTAAGCAGGTGCAAATTGAACTAGAACTAGAACTGTAAGTTCCATAGAAGAAGAAGCCCCAGTTTGTACGAATGTTACCCAAATTAATCCAAGTTAATTCAATATAATTCTCTGTTATAAAAAACAATTTTTTTTTCTAATCATACTGCATTATATATTATCTCTCTATAAGACAGATCAACTGACACACACACACACACACACACACACACACACACATCAAATTATTTATGAAAACTGACATGAGACTGTGTGTCAAACAATTTTTATCGAGCGTAGGAGCAAATAAAAACATCACACATCAGTGAAATATGAACAATGTCTCTGAATAACTGCTGCTTTACCAGCTGTTAATGTTAATTTCATTAATATATTTATTTAAAACAAAAAACACTAACATCTAAAAGATACTAATAACGTAGAAGAAAATACCTTTTCCGATGTTTTCTCTCTTTCATTTTGAACTCTGTCTGGACATATGAAACAAAAAGACCCAGTTTATTTGTCTTTGTTTACTAAAGGTGGCTTAGTTGTTACAGCATTTAAAAACTAACACCGCAGTGCAGAAGCTGTACGATGCTACGTCATAGGAAACAAGACTGATTCAATTTATATAAGTTTGGATTTTGTGATTTACACAATCAGCTCAATAACCCCAAAATTCACTGTCATGCCCTGAAAACACTCCTCGGCACAGATCTCTTTAAAACGCTGATGAATCGCTCTGAATTTTCACGGGAGACTGTGGCTAGGAAATGTGGTACTGTGGACAGAAGCACATGCTGCTTGACCTTGTTTAACAACATAAAAAGTCTGTGTTAAAATGTGCCCTGTGTTAGGTTGTTCCCCGCGCTCCCCTTCCCCTTGTGTCTCTGTAAACTAAATGTGTCAACATCGACTATAAAGAGCAAACTGAATATTAGTGGTGCAAACAATCTGAATATTGTGATATTTCATCAGAAGATCACTGAAAGGATTCTGTTGGCCTCTCAGGACCACTACAAAATCCTCTTGTTTGACTGCAGCACTACCAGCCATATCCAGTTGTGATGCACCTCTGATTTGTCCTGTCATGCAGTTTGTCCACTTAATCCACACTGGCTGGTGTTTATTATAGGATCTCTATAACTGAAAGTCTTTTTTGTGACCCATGCAGTTCTAGAGCTTCTGATGGTGCATATGTTTTCGTAGAAAAGCATAATTTATCATAATTGCCCTTCCATAAGTTCTTATAAAACAGATTTTCTGCTGATATTGTTTGATCACATGGCTTTCATGGGTGATTTTAGGTTATCATAGGCGTTGTCTCTTCACACTCTTAAAAATAAAGATGTCAGGTGTTTTGCCATAGAAGAGCTACATGTCTTGCCTCCAGAACCTTTCAGTGAAAGGCTCTTTAGCTTTTTTCCAGCCTAATCTCTATGTGCTGCATCTATTTGCCGTAACGTACAGCTGATTAGCAATTTCACAGCTTTTCCCCATTTAAAAAAAACCCCAGAAAACTCATTGGCTGAAAACACACTACACGCTTTGTCAAAAAGTTTCAGATTTCAGTACTTTAATACCATATGAGTCCATGTTTGACTAAGAGGAATTAGTTTCAGTGCCACTCAGAAACACAAACAATAAACAAACAGATCCAAAACATTCATTTCCGTGGTTTGAAAAACAGTAGCAAAGTGTTTTTTTTTGGAGAGATGGTCCCATGATAGGTTGTTAAGTGTGTGGCAGGTTGTGGTTGGAACTAGGCTCTACAGGATGGTAGATTTCCAGGACCAGGGCTGGAGACCACTGTTCTACGGCATCGCCAAGTGTATGCAAATTATGTCAGGAGCACTGGGGCTGTTCATCTTCATGTCCTTCTGTTAGGTGTCTTCTTCTGTCTCATTCTAATTCTGTATTAGTCTCTTTACCCCGTCCCTCTTCACGCTCTCCGCTGTTGGCCCAGTTCTGGCTTAAATCCGACACAGGAGACTCATTTCACTTTCTTCAAAGCCAAACTGCGATAGGGCGCCGAAATGTTGTTCTTTCTTTCGTCTTTCCCATCTGTATCTTACAAACTTCACCAGAACTCAATGAAAGTTTTATTCTGAAACAAAGAGAATGAGCTATTTTGTAGCCACGAGGCTCAGCGAAACCACCAAATTCCTGTGGAACTGAACCTTTTCTTCCATATTTATAAATAAGTGCCCTGAATTCAGTTTCTCCTCAGGTCACGACTTAGCAATTAAGAGTTTAACGCTGCGACAGTGCTGCTATATGACCCTGGGCAGACACTTAAAGAAAATGTTAGGCTGGGCATTCGCACAAAATTGTTTACTGGCTTCGCGAGAGGAGTTCATCAATAATTAAACAGGAGGCTTCATGCAATTACTAAAGCCAAACTCTCCCCGGCTCCCTCCCTTCAACCCCGGCTTAAGTTCAGAGCTTCCTGGCTCGGCTCTGTGTTTATAGAAGTAAAAGTGCACATAAAGGCCACATTCGCGCTGTTTATTGTCAATTGGTTTTCACGGCACCTTTTTTTTCCTCTCTTTTCGAAGTGCTCTCTGAGTCAAAATGAAAGGTCAATGAAGCGTTTGTACCTCACATCAAGAGACGTGCTGGAGTTTGGGCCTCTGTAGCGAGGCCCAAACTCCAGCATGTAAAACACAGCGATTGCGCTTTTTCCAGTGCTTCCCTAAATGGCCCTTGTGCCGTAGTCTGGCTTGAATGTTAATGTTAGAATATAACAAAATGCTATTTAAATACTGATCCTAAAGGAGGCCGAGAGTTAACCAACCATGTTTAATAATATTAGCCTGTTAGCATGCATGTACTCAGAGTTCTCCTCACTGCTTATTCCAGCCAGAACATGGCAAGGTTTGGTCACTCTTTGACAGAAGTGGGCAAAATTTCAATATAGTAGCAAATCTGACTTGTAATAATAGTGGAACCCTTTTTGGTCCTATTTAGAACCAATTTCAGGTGACATATATGGGTTCCACCATTGTTATAAGTCAGATTTGGTACATATATATATAGTACCAAACCTGACTTGTAACAATAGTGGAACCCTTTTTGGTCCTATTTAGAACCAATTTTAAGTGACATTTAAGGGTTCCACCATTGTTATAAGTCAGATTTGGTACATGTATATCGCACCAAACCTGACTTGTAACAATAGTGGAACCCTTTTTGGTCCCATTTATGACCGCTTTTAAGAGACATAAACAATAGGTTGTCTATCACAGAGAATAACTGCTTAACTGCGCCAGAAACCATTTACACCTTCAGTGGGTTCTTTTGCTTGTCATGGTTCTACACTGTTGTATGCATAAGTTTAACCACCGATGGTGGAGTTGCATGTTTTGTTGATTTTCTTAGAGAAAATAAGTCAACACATCCTCTATGGGTTCTTTAGTAAAGGGAATAGTTCTATATAGCACCAAAAGGGTTCTACTTTTGTTATGATGTCAAGCTTGTAAGAATAGAAGAACCCTTTTTGGTGCTATATAGAACCATTTTCAAAAATGTTCTATATAGAGCCATCTGTAACACATTCTCCACCGATCTGAAGAACACTTTAATCATGCAAGGGGTTCTTTGAGTGTTCATGGTTCTATATACAACCATTTTCTTTACTAAAGAACCCCTAAAGAACCATATTTTTAGGTGTGTATAACATATTGATCCTAAAGGACTCTAACTAACCACATTCAACCTCATTACCATAACAGCCCCCGTGTACCCAATTACAGACGTCTCCTCATATTGCAGAGCCTGATGAGATTACATAAATCAGATGATGTGAACAGACCATGGAACTGAGTGTGGCTGAGTTTAGATAAATGAACAAGTAATAAAAAACCAAAGCAATTCAGAAACTACCACACTGATCCGTCAGGAGTTTGGGAGTTTAACCAGCCATTTTAGCCTTCCACTGCTGATTTATGTTCCAGTATATAAGTACAAGAGTATCAGTTCCAAAAGCTCCACAACCTCTGAGCACATCCAGCATCCATCAGCACAGACACTGAAGTTTGTCAGGCTCTGTTCTTCTCTTTTTGGATGTAAAACGCTCTGAGCGAGAGGTGTGAACTGCAGTAAAGCAGTCCAGCAGCTGAACCAACACAACAGAATGAAATTAAACCCAAAAAAGGACTGCGATGGACCTTCAATCACTATAGGATCTTCTCTTAAAGCTTTAAAAGGGTTTTTCACGTTTGGACTTTCATTCACAAGCATGGTTCCTTTAGGGTAACACCTTATTTGGATGGTCCACCGTAGATGCTTTGTGGACGCTCAGTGTATCTTTAACTGACATTCTACTAAATATATGTTAAATGCAACAGAACTTGAAGTTGCATGTCAAAGATTCTATTAAATCTGTCCTAACCCTAAACCTAACCTTAACCCTAACATCAAGGTGAAACCTACACCTACTCCTAAACCTAATCCTAACTGTAATGTTGTTAATAATCAACTATCACCACAAAGTTTGGTAATAATGTACATCTATAGGGGACCATTCAAATAAACTGAGACTTCTTTTAGAAACAAACCAGTGAAAAGTTATTAGAGACCCAAACTGATTTGTCTGTGGCATCATTCCACATAACCCTTTTTGGCACCTTTATTTTTAAAAGTGAAGGGCTAAGCTTCAGTGGAACTGAGTAAAAAGGTTCTTTCAAACATGCTGTTCTTAAAGAGAAGTTAAAGTATGATTTGCAAACACTTAGGAAACTACAAATCCAATCACTTCAGTAAAAGTCATTTCAGTCATTTCCATCAAAACTGTACTTTGGGCAGAATGAAACTTGTTATCAGACACCTCAGCACTGTCTGAAACGACTGTTGATATTTTATTTATATCTTATTAAGTCTCATGCCTGTCCAGCATCCTTGCATCAAAGGATTTGAACACAAGGTTAATCAATGTGGATATACAGTAAAAGTTTGAACACTGCTGGTCAAAGTGAGAATAATTGAACACATCCTCTATAGAGAACACACACTGCACATTTTAATACACAATTACTATTTACTGTCTCAATTTAACACATTGATAGGATAAATAAAACATAAAATGTAGCCTGCGCCACAAAAGGTTACAGCAGACTTAGTTTTTTAGGTTTTATTTTATTTTTTCTGGTATGTCAAATTTGTGCACTATAACATACAGAAAAATGCCATATTTAAGTGTGTTGTCTGTAGAGGATGTGCTAACTTATTCACACTCTGAAAATCAACAAAAAGTGTAATTTCACCAGCAGTACTGAAAGCCTTGCAATTGACTGTATACAGACAAATTAATAACAAAAAAACCTGCTTAAAGCTACATTCCTAAAAATAAGGCAACAGAGTTTCTTTGCAGCAATGCAATAGAAAAACCACTCTTGGTTCCTTAAAAAGCTTTTAAAGAACCATATTTGCAAATGAGATGTGTGAGTATTAAGAACCTTTTTAAAGGCTAAAGATCCTCCACATGATGTAAAGGTTCTACTCTATTCTAAAAGGTGTAGCACAGTAATCACAAAGGAGTTGACCCAACCACATTCAACCTTATTACCATAACAGCCCCCACGTACCCAATTACAGACCACTCCTCATGGCTCATTCATATTCCAGAACATGATAAGACATTCATGCTTTCATGCACAGTTTGAGATGAACGTTGATATTTTACTCGGAGAAACTGCCTGAAACTGTCCAGCATTCTGACACCAGATGGTGTGAAGACAGGACGTTAATCAATGTGGATAAATATGGATGAATTAATAATAATGGAAAAGCTACATTAAAAAAAGTGCCAGAAAAGATTCCTTGGTGCGATTTCATAAAGAACCACACTTGGCTCCATAAAGAGTCTTTAAAGGGGAGTTACACTGATTTTTTAAAATTTCTGCATAATTCAGTTATTGAGATGTGAGCAGTCATTTAGAGTGGTCTGATGTGAAATGCTCCATTCTGGAGTCAGATTTGTTTACAGTGGTGGTGGCTGGAACTAGACGTCTGAAGCCTCTACATCACAGAAGTGAAACGGTGATGAAAATGTTGCCTGATGCCTGAGACATTGATTTATTAAAACCCCTTCATGGCGGAGACGTACATGCACTGCTTTAAAAGGCAAAATAGAACCCAAAGAAAATGTATTATTTGGGATTTATGACTATTTTACCATCATCAGCATTATATATAAACACTCAGAAGACATGTGTAGGTTCAGTGGTGGTTTTGGATAGTAGATAAAGTGGCTATATTTGTGTTGTACACATCACAACCCCTGGTTCCCATCACCACCACTGTAAAGAAGAGTCAATAGGTTTAACCACAATGAACCGTTTCACATCAAACCACTCTGAATGACTCTCTAGGACATCTCACTCACTGAATTAAGCAGAAATTTCCTTTAAAGAATTTTTGTAAATAAAGCATTTTTAATGTAAAGGTTCTATTCTAGAATGTTTACATTCATACATACAAGCCAAGAACCATTTTCGAAGCTTTATTGTAAAACAAGTCAAGCTTGTAACAGTAGCAGAACCCTTTTGGTGCTATATAGAACCATTTTTGAAAAGGTTCTATATAGAAGCATATACAACACATGCTCCATCAATCTGAAGAACCATTTCACCATGCAAAGAACCATTTAAGCATGAAATGGTTCTGTACACACTTAAAAATGATGGTTGTTCAAGGGTTCTTAAGTAAGGAAAATGGTTCTATATAGAAGCATGAACACTCAAAGAACCCATGCATGATTAAATGGTTCTTTGCATCATGAAATGGTTCTTGAGATTGATGGAGAATGTGCTGTAGATGGTTCTATATAGAACCTTTTTGAAAAAAAAAGGATTCTTCTTGGTACAATGTGAAGCTTGTAATAATAGAAGAATACTTTTTGGTGCTCTATAGAACCTTTTTCAGAAAGGTTCTATATAGAACCATCTACAGCCGATTCTCCATCAATCTGTTTCACGATGTGAAGAACCATTTAATCTGCAAAGGGTTCTTTGAATGTTCATGGTGCTATATAAGACATTTTTCTTTACTAAAGAACCCCTAAAGAACCATATTTTTTAGGTGTGTATAACATATTGATCCTAAAGGACTCTAACTAACCACATTCAACCTCATTACCATAACAACCCCATGTACCCAATTACAGACGTCTCCTCATATTGCAGAGCCTGATGAGATTACATAAATCAGATGATGTGAACAGACCATGGAACTGAGTGTGGCTGAGTTTGGATAAATGAACAAGTAATAAAAAACCAAAACAATTCAGAAACTACCACACTGATCCGTCAGGAGGTTGTGAGTTTAACCAGCCATTTTAGCCCCCCACTGCTGATTTACATACCACAACATCCTACGATCGCGCTCCCTCTTTCCAACTCAGATACTGAATACAGATATTTCTGTGGAACTGCCACATTCTGACATGCGTCCAGGCTCTCTTACATCGGATGATGTGAAAGCATCTCAGAAATGAGTATGGAAATTAGGCTTGCTATTGCTGCGCAATTGCAGTGTTAAAGCATATGTGAGGAGCCCACATAATCGCCCACAGTCGGAACAGCTTCAAGGCAGGACAGTCGATGGCTTCCGCAACAAAGATTTGCTGACAGATTGATTCTTGCTAAGGCAAAAGCATTTTCTATTCTTTTCAGTTTCCTCCAAACTACCGGAAGATAGAATCTCCCCTGGGCTTGTGATGTCACCCCATATCCCTATCATAAAGGGTAAAAATCAGAAGAATCATTTTCCACAACTGCTGAAATAAAAGATTCTGGTATTCTCCCAGTGCACCGTACGCAAAAGTTTGAATGCCCCTGCTCAAATTTCATGGTGTGTTAATTTTCTAAGCGAATGTAAGTTCGAGTGCATAGTCTCTGCATGGAACTCACTCAAATACGGAACTTTTCCTGTAAATTTTAGTGCATGGTTTCTGTTTATTTGCTGGGTTTAACATATTGGAAAAAATAAAGTATAAAATGTGCCGTTTACACACGCATTGGACTCTCTGTAGAGAATGCGCTAGCGTACTTTCACTTAGAAAATCATTAAAACGTCATTTGACCGGGGTGCCTAAACTTTTGCACACGACTGTATATACTCTCCTCTTCAATGGGAATGACTGGAATGGCACGCATATTTCAGTGGCTTTATTTTCAAATAGTGGAGAAAAGCAATCCTACACTGAGAAAGGAGAGATCATGAAACTCCGCAAAGCTTTGGAGAGTGCAGTCCAAATGCAACATCCCAACATGGTAAACCAAAGGCATTCTGATTAAAGGGGCGTTCCGGCCTAAAGCTAACATTTATTATATCATTATTATTATTATTATAGCATTGTATCCCTCAGCCTCATCACCTTGACAGAATTCATGATTTTCTGTTTCCAAAGTTCTCTCACTACAATACCCAGCATGCATTATGCCAATACCTCATACAACCATTGGGAATCCTTCGCCCATGTGATAAAGAAACTCTCACTGCTAGCATAGCCACTGATGTAGATGCTAATAAATACAGATGAGAAATTCCTAGCAGTAATATTAGTCATCTGGCTTCTGCATTAGCCAGCTAGCAAAACAAAACAAAAAAAATCAGCTGTAGATTTTCAAAACTTCCCCCCACCTTCAAGAGACATCATCAGAAAAGTTTTCATGTCATTAAACCTGAAAATCTCACTCTAGAAGCTTCTTTGGCAGCACTGTAGGAGGCGGGTGGGCTACAGATAAAGCAGTGTGTCATGTGTCATGTGTCATATTGGCCGGAGTGCCCCTTTAAGTAACAATCAATTAAGACTCTTTTGTAAAATTATGTATAGCCTTTTAAGTACTTGATGAATTGTAGATTTTTTTTACATAACATGCCCCATCCCTGACTGCCCACCCCCCCAGCCCAGCATCAACTTACAGAGAAAACAAAGAATCCATGATAAACTGGCATTAATAAATATGCATGGGCAAAACAGAAACAGGCAAATAAATAAATAATACAAAACCAAAATTGTTCACAGCTCTCAGCGTAACATTTCATCGCTACCCTTTAATCTCAAAAGGCCTCACAATTGAACTGCAATCCCACACCTAACGGAACAGTTTGCTTTGGGATGAAAAAAGAAAAAAAAAACACCAAACAACGGCTCTGGCCGGGAACCCACTTTTCGTATCATTTGTATAAGAAGACACGGTTTAGCAGCCAAACATGTAACAGCATTGGCACAAGAAGGAGCTGGATTGAAGGCATTGGCACGAGCTGGCAAAGAAGGCATGCCGACCATTTTTAATCAAACGCATATTGTCCATTTTCAGCCAATAGAATGTGTGGGGGGGGGGGTGATGGATCTTCATACTGCACAGGCCAAAAGATTCACAAAAAAACAAACAAAAAAAAAATCCAAATAAACCTCCCTGTACATCGCATACGCACACTCTGTCGTCCACAGCACACATCCGCATTCACGCATGAGTCAGTCGCACGCAACACTCGCTCGGAATAGGTGCAGTTTCCTTCTCTCGCACACACAGACACAGCAGTCGTCAAATAAGTGACAGCGACCAGAGAACGAAATAGGAAGTGTCATTGCCATCAGCCCTTAGTCCCAAAGTATCACCCTGCTGAACGGTTAAACAGAGGGTGCGATAGTTCAGTTTATGGCAGAAATCCCCAGTTCTTGTAGAGAAAAGTGAAAAGTAAACAAACAGAAAAAAAAAACAATTCCAGATATCAGGAAGGGTCCTTATTGCCCTGATTCAGTCACCACAGTAAGTAACACCATTGGTATGGTTTTAGCAATGGTCTTAGGATCTCATGATCAGTCTTAGGAGTCAATTTAAGCACAAACACGTCTTCCTCAGCCATGTAAACTGTGTCCATGACAAGCATGTTTATTTTCTTCTTTATCTACCTTAAAGCAGTTCACTGTATTAGTAAGCAGGCTGAGCCTCTGTCAGATAACCTGCTGGAGAAAGACAATGAAGCTCTCCTCGGTCCATGGTAGGTGCTTTGTATTCAGCGAGCATGCTTGCATTAGGAAGGTGGAGAAGATGGGCATGGCAAGGGAATCACACACCCCCCCCCCACCCCGCCCCCCCATCCCCAGTGCCATCTGCAACCAACAGCTGTTAGGCTCCTTCAGTGAATCCTACATCAATTCATTCTATACACATGGCCCCCGGCAAAGTGCTCCACAAGAGCACTTTTTCTTCCCCTCGTTGTCTTTTCTCTACACGGAATTAAAGCTTGACAGGTATCAGGGAGGAGAATCAGTGTAAAAGTGTGTCTCTGTGATGTTTTTGTGTATGTGTGTGCGAGAATTCTGGAGGGGTAAAATAAGACTCTGGTTGGATTGAAATCCCTACAGAAATCCATACTTGTGCTATCCCTGAGGGCAGGTATTCTTAGAAAGGCGAAAAAAGGGAAAACACTATTACCTTGTGTTCCCTTTACTTTGTTATCCTCACAGGTGCACAATAACCTCTATAAAACAGGACGGGGTATCTGTCAATCGCAGTCCCGTCGAGATGTTCGCTCTCTCTTTCTGCTGTGCGTCTGTCGGATGAGTCCTGGTACGTAGTAAACCTGCAAACGTCCAGGAGGTCTTCTCCCAGATACAATGGCATGTGGCTATCATTTGACACATATTAAAATGTGCTTTATCATTGCATGCGGTCCTTGATTTGCAGGGGCTGCACAAAAAGCCCCTTATGTACATGGTTACAATGAAGTTATTGTGCTTTTTAAAAATTGTACAGTACACAGTTTTCCAGATTCTCGTACCGCAAAAAGATCGCAGGGCTAGTGGTCAGTCAAAAGAATGTACCCTTGGTGTTCTTGCAGAGTATCTTCTTGAAGGCTCTGCGGAAGTCTTTGTTGAAGATGGTGTAGATGACAGGGTTTAGGCAGCTGTTGCAGTATCCAATCCAGAAGAAGAATTTGAAGAGGGGCTCGGGGAGGGTGCAGACCTCTGGGCACACAGCCTGCAGGCTGTAGGAGAAGAAGAAGGGAAACCAACAGACGACGAAAACGCCAATGACCACCGCCAGCACAAAGGTGAAGCGCTTCTCCCGGTTCACCATGGCCTTGCGGCGGGCTGAGTTGGGTGTCCCTTCCTGCTTGGACTTCCGAGAAGCCAGCCTGGTGCCTTTCGCTGTGGCGACCATGTCTCTGTACTTCTGGATGGTGGCAGGCGAGTGGATACCAGCATTAGGTTCAATGCTGGGCGTCATGGGCATCTCCGTCCCCATCCCTCCCTGCTCCGTGTCGGAATCAGACGTTGAGCTTTCCCCGTTGTTGTTGTCGTGCTTCTTGCCAATCTTCTTCTCCTTCTTCCACCCACTGGGTTTTTTGGGTGCTGGGTCTTGCTTCTGGTTAGAGGAGATGGAAGGTGAGAGGGATGGGGAAGGCCCCAGGGGAGAAGAAGGGGTGGCTGGCGTCAAGGCTACAGAAGGTGAAGGAGGGGGCAGAAGGTTGTTGGTGATTGGGGTAGTTGCTGGCTGCTGCTTGGCCATGTTAAGGGACTCTACTTGAGGCACAGCAAGAGTGGGAGGTCGGGGCATAGTTGGGTTTTTCTGAGGGGTGCAAGGAGTACTTGCGCCATCTCCTCTGCCATTCTGAAGAGCCTTGGGTTTGTGTTGAGGGGTGGTTGCACTGGCAGGGATTTCCTTCCTTGGCTCCCCTGGAGGGCATCTTGTGCGCTGCTTGGCAATTTGGTAAATCCGCATGTAGACCAGGATCATGATCAGGCAGGGAGCGAAGAAGGAGCCAATGGTGGAATAAAGGATATACCAGCGTTCGTTGTTCAGCTCGCACTGTGGACACCCTGCAGAGTCCTTCCCTTTGTTCTTGTTCATGGACAGGAGAGGTGGGAAGGAAATGACCGCCGAAATCAGCCAAACAACTAAGATAGCGCACTTGATGCGGCGCGGCGTCCTCTGGGCACCATATGTCACGGCCCGGGAGATGGACATGTAGCGGTCCAAGCTGATGGCGCACAGGTGCACGATAGAGGATGTGCAGAACAAGACGTCCAGTGCCAGGTAGATCTCACACCACACTGAGCGGAAGTACCAGTAACCCATCAGCTCATTGGCCAGCGAGAACGGGATGATTAAGGTGGCCACCAGGATGTCGGCCGCTGCCAGAGAGACCAGGAAGAGATTCTGCGGACCCCTCAGAGAGCGACTGGTCAGCACGGCAATGATGACCAGGATGTTGCCCACGATGGTGAAGAGGATCATTAGTGTGATGGCTGTGGCGAAGGCTGCGGTTGCTTCAGGTGAATACGGGGGGAGTTTTATGCTCCGATTGACCAAAGGAAAGGCTCCGGCGCCACTACCATTACTGCCGGACAGATCCTCTTCAATAGAGCATGCACTCTCCATGACTGCTGTTCTGTTCCGCCACCAAGTGAAGACTAAATCTCAGCTTGGGGATTTTGATAGTCCGTCTTAGCCCTTTTTGGGTAAGTCTTTCTGGGAATTAAACTAGAACAAAAGTCAACGGACAATATCAGACCCCGTCACACACTGTCCAAAGCCTCGGTCACATTCATACATCCTGCAAACTCTGAGTGCCTTCCTCCCTCTCGTCTCCTCCCTTTAAGTCCATTTCTCTTCCTCCACAAGCCTAAAAATACTCCTAAGATAGGGATCAGCGCTGTTTGGTTTACACAGCTAAACACACTGATACATCCGTCTTGCTTGGAGCTGTTTTGACAGGGAAATTAGATTCAGAATTCAAATCTCTGTATGTAATACTATTTATATATTAGCAGCTGGGTAAGTGGAGACTGAGGAGTGTTACTGTGGGCTTGCTTAAAAATAGGTCAAGTTACAACCTATTCATATTAGAGTATAATCACGGATTAAAATAGGACTGGATTCAAAATAAAGCAATAATGCACGTGCGTATTACAATATTCACATCTGAGATCACACTATCAGCTGAACTGATGCAAAAAAACTCTCACCGGTCATTTTAACTTTGGCAGTCTTCATTTTCTGACCTCAGATGGGAGCAAGCAAACTAATAATTGAGGGCTGCTGGCGAAGCCTCAGTTATCCAGATGTGCGCAAAACCTTCAGAGCAGAACGATTTAGGCGCAAAGTAGCCAAAGTAGCACGCGGGCAAAGCTGCAGGTAAAAGCGTCCGCTGTGCGCGCGCGCGCGTGCGTGCTGCTCTCGCTGAAATATTCCCGTGCGAGAGAGGTGCATCAGAAAGCGCGCGTGCCCTTTAGTTTGTGCAGCGAGAGTCCGAGCCGAGCAGCATTTTCCTCTTCTCTCTTTGTTTTTGTCCGTCTTTTTTTCCTCTTCTTCTTATCTTTTTCCGCTCCTCTCGTTTATACTCCGTTGCCTCGTTTGTCTTTTATCTGAGCTGCAGTTCTTCCTGAGTGTGAGAGCCGCTCAGCTTTAATATTATGGCCCCCCACACCAGCCCCCTCCAGCCCCCGCGGGGTGCCTCTAAGCGCCGCCCATTGCTCTCTGATTGGCTGTTAGTTCTTGCCCAAAGCCCCGCCCACTGACTGTCTTACTGATGTTGCTGATGTTTATAGAGACCCCTGCTTACGGAACAATCACACTCTGTCCGAATACTCTCAGTCCCTCTCTCTCTCTCTCTCTCTCTCTCTCTCTCTCTCTCTCTCTCTCTCTTCCTTCCTTTCTTTCTGTTCCTACTACTTTCTGCTTCTCTATTTATCTTTTTCTTTTGCTTCCTCTCTCTTTCTCTTTGTCTTTCTCTCTTGATCACTTTTTCCTCTCTTTATGCTTTTTTCTTTCTTTCTACCTGTTTTTTCCTTTTCTTCTTTTTCTGTTTCTCCCTTTCAGTCTCTTTTTGTCTCTCATTGCCCCTTTTTCTCTCTTACTCTTTCTACTACCTTCTGCTTATCTCGATTCTATTTATCTTTCTCTTTTGCTCTCGTTCTTGATCACTTTTTCATCTCTTTATCATTTTTGCTATCTCCTTATGCCTGTCTTCATTCTGCTCCTTTTCTTCCTTCTTTTTGTTTCTCTCTTTCTATCTCTCACTATCTCTTTTTCTCTCTTTCTCTTTCTACTACTTTCTGCTTTTCTCTATTTATCTTCCTCTTTTGCTCACTCTTTATCTCTCTTGATCACTTTTTCGTCTCTTTATCCTTTTTCCTCTCTTTCTCCTTATACCTATCTGTCTTCATTCTTCTCCTTTTCTTCATACTTCTCTCTCTCTCTTTCGACTACTTTCTGCTTCTTTCTATTTGTCTTTCTCTTTTGCTCTCTCTTTATCCATGTTATCTTTCTCTCTTTATTTATCTCCTTTTCTTCCTACTTGCTTTTTTCTGTTTCTCTCTCCTCCTCTCTAACTCTCTCCCTCTCTCCCTTGCTCTCTCTGTCTCTCTTAGTTATCTTTCTCTGATCACTTTTTGCCTCTCACTATCCCTTTTTCTTTCTCTCTCACTTCTGACCTCTGCTATCTCTCTCTCTCTCTCTCTCTCTCTCTCTCTCTGTCTGTTATCATTATTATATCTTAATTAATTTCTCTTTCCATCTCTCTGTCTTAATTTAGCTCATTTCTCCCCTCCTTTTTTGTTTCTTTCTCCTCCCCTCTCTCTTTCCCTCTCTCATTTGCTTTCTCTCTTTATTCTCTCTCTCCATCCTACAGAGGCGAGATTACTGTCTGCTGAGTCTTGCAGCTCACAGTGATGAAGTTCGTCATGCACTCTTTTTGATCAAAGATCATTTGTGTGTTTTTATCAGATGAAAATGAACGTGTGCAGCTGGACGGATTCTGAGTTTGGAGTTAAATATTTGAAACAGTTTTCACTTTAAGACATTTAGGATGGTGGTTGTGTGTGTATATATATATTATATTATATATATATATATATATATATACATACATGTGTGTGTGTGTGTGTATGTATGTATATATACAAAACCTTGTATCTCCATTTTTTGTCATTTTTCAGTTTTTGGCATAATTTGAAAATGCCTGTTGCCCTTTACGTTGTGTGTTCCCTGAGGGGACATGCTGACAATCATCCCCGGACCCACTGCTCCCTTCATTATAACAAAGCACCACGTAGAAGATTATATTCTTATATTCTTGTGTTACGTTAAATTCTAATATTCTTGAATTATGAAATTAAGCATCTAAAACATCTTTTGGTGAATATTTTTACAGTTATTATTAAGTTGTTAAAATGGGTCCCAAATTTGAGACAACTTGTGAAAATGCTTCCATTTTGCATTCTTTTCTTATTTAATACATATTTTCTTTTAAAAAATGTATTCAGCGTAAAACAGAATGAAATAATAATAAAGTTCTTTCATATAAAGTTCTCTACTGTCAGAATTTCTCAGTATTTGGTTTGTCCCTCTTTTGTTTTGATTGAGGTTGAACAGCGGCTAAAAGTGTATTAAGTTTATTAACCCACTGAGAGTTTCTGTCCATGAGCTTCAGTGGAGAGAAAAACACTAAAACCATCACAAATTTGCTGACATTTGAATAATAATGTATAAATAAATAGCACAGAATCCTTAATTTTATTTTAGAGCCAGGTTTAAATTAAAACAGCCCCTGATTTTCAGGGTGGTCTCAGACTTTTGTACCCTATAATATCTGTATAAGGTTTGGTGATGATTGCTCAGTTTTGAACCTGTTTATTGTTGAATCCTGTCTGTTGTTTTGATTTTCAGTTATCTGAAGTAAAGAAGCAGCTGAGAGTTGAAGCACAGCCTGTAGAGCAGCTCCCGGAGGTCTACTGTCCTGCAGGTGTCTCCTCCAAACCCAGCACACCTGCTGTGTAAGGCGGAGGATGGCGGATGCATGTAAGCTCTGCAGGACTGTAGATGTCCGGCAGTGGGGCTGGTGACCGCTGCTGTAGAGGATTAAGGTGCTATGATCTAGGCTGATTGGGTTTCGGCCCATTGATCTGATTCTGACCGAGCGCAGGACACCAGCTGTTCAGCATTAAAGCATCGCTCAATGCTCAACCACCAGCATAACATCATCAGCCCAGCCTGACTCATAATAATAATAATAATAATAATAATAATAATAATAATAATAATAATAAACAGATTTGGCTACTAAACCAACAGCAAAATGAAGTACAAGACAGAATAAAATAATACAGAGAAGGTAAAAAGTCAATGTTCCACATTATTTACAAACAAGGTCATGAAGCTGTTAATGCAGCTGTGATTTACAGCAGCGCAGGTTTAAACTGTACTGAGAGAAACTTCATCTGTCTGCACACTTTCAGACTCAGACAGGGACCTTAAACTCATCTGAGTATCTTTAATATCTTCACAGTGAGCTTCAGCGCTCGAGCCAGTTTACACTCATTAACGATCCGTTTAGAGAAAAGACTTTATTATCATCTGAACTCCATCAAACACAAACACACCAACATCCTCTAAAAACAAATCAGCACGAACTTCATCTGCCTCAGATAACAGAGAGAGAGAGAGAGAGAGATAAATAGATAGAATGAGAGAGAGAGACAGAGAGAGAGCGAGGGAGAGACAGAGAGAGAGCGAGGGAGAGAGAGAGATCAACAAAGAAAGACAGAAAGACAGATCAAGATAGAAAGAAAGAAAGAAAAGAAAGAAAGAAAGAAAGAAAGGCAAAGAGAAAAACAGAAAAGGAAAGAGAGAGAGAGAGCGAGAGAGAGAGATAGAGGGAGAGAGAAAGAGAGAGTAACAGAGATAGAGAACAACAAGACAGAGAACAGAGAACAAATAGACAGAGATAAAGAAAGAAAGAAAAAGAAATGCAAAAAGAAATGCAAAAGAAAGAAAGAAAGAAAGAAAGAAAGAAAGAAAATGCAAAAAGAAAGAGAGGTAAGGAAAGAGACCAACAGAGAGAAGAGAGACATAGAGAGAAACACCGAGAGAGAAAGAGAAGGAGAGGGAGAGAGACAGAGACACCCAGAAAGAGTGAAAGAAAAAGAGACCGAAAGAAAGAGGAAGAGAGAGAGACAGACAGAGATACACTGAGAGAGCGAGAGAGAGAGAGAGGGAGAGAAAGAAACAGAGACTCAGGCAGAGAGAGGGACAGAAACACAGAGAGACACAGAGAGAGAGACAGAGAGAGAGAGACAAAGAGAGAGAGAGAGAGACAGAGAGAGAGAGAGAGAAAGAGAGAGAGAGAGAGAGGTTGAACCCCTGTGTGATCTGAGTGTCTCCCAGTTAAACAGTTACAGTCTGTTAAAGGGTGAGCTCTGGTTTCCAGGCAAATCTGGAGAACCTGATTCACCTCCGAGCAGCAGAGACTCCAGAACATCAGGAACATCAGGAACCTCAGTCAGATCAGTAAACAGGTCAGCGGGATGAAAACACTGAGTTTTAACACTGACAGTTTATCAGACATGGTGAGATGTGTAATGAGCGATTGCCCACTCATAATAAAGGCCAGATGGCATCACGCATCAGCCCCGCGCGCGCTTCCTCCGCACGGCACCGCGCACGACTCCAAGGATGAAGTGGTTTAATGCTCTCTTCAGCGCACAACACACAACCAACACTTTAAAAGCCCCTCCAGTTAAAACGCCACGTAGCGTGTTCTTGAGCCCGTAATGGACGCGGACGCTCGCTTTTGCGTTTTTTGCGCCAAAGAGCGCAGCACAAAAAGTCAAAGAGTGACCTGAGTGACAGCCTGGAGCGCACTTCAGCGCACAATCACCAAATTAGCCGTGGTAGATGCAGTTTAGTAACAGAGAGAGAGAGAGGAGAGAGAGAGAGAGAGAGAGAGAGACCTTCAACAGAGTGGCGGGTCTCCGCGGCTGTGCACTGAGGAGACGGATGAGACAGAGAAGGCATGACTGCTCCTCCATTAAAAACGTGGAGAGTGCTGCCACCTAGCGGACAAATAAAAGCATTTGCTTTTGTATGTAAAATAGGTTCAATAACATCATAAAATTGTTACACGGATCTCATAATGAATAACTGTACATCCATATATATATATATATAGATATATATATATATATTATATATATATATATTATATATATATATATATATATATATATATATATATAAAATTGTTTTATATATGTAGAGAGAGAGAGAGAGAGAGAGTGAGTGCTCCTTCACTCCTTCTCAGAACTTCAGGGTGAATGGGCGGAGCTAAACCGCTGTATGCTGATTAGGCAGGTACATAGAAATTTCTCATTACGAATATGATTTTATAACAAAATGATAATTAAAATGATTCAACTTACAGTTAACTTAAATAAAGTGAAAATATCTCACTGCGCTGGTGGATATTTTATGTCCTTGTAGTTTTAATTCTTGAAACAAGCAAAAATTACCTGCCAGTTCTGATAGATTTCACCTGATAAGATCACTTTATATGTAAAATAGGTTTAATATCATAATATTCATACACTGATCTCATATCCAAACGAACTCAGACAGTCCTTCTAATGAAAACTGGAGAAGGAAAGAAAGAAAGAAAGAAAGAAAGAAAGAAAGAAAAAAAGAAAGAAAAGGAAATAGATAAAAAGAAAAAAGAAACAGGAAACGAAAGGGAAAAGAGAAAGAAAAATGAAAGAGAGAGAAAGAAAGAATGAAAGAGAGGGAGAGGAAAAGAAAGATAAAAAATAAAAAAGAGAGAGACAGAGAAAGAATGAGAGAGAGAGAGAGAAGAATAAAGGGAAAAAGAAGAAAAAAATGAAAGAGAAAGTAAGAATGACATTGAGAAAGAATACAAGAAAGGAAAAAATGAAAGAAAGAGAGAGAGAGGAGAAAAAAGGGAAAAGAAGGAAAGAACGAAATAGAGAGGGAAAGACAGAATGAAATAGAAAGAGAGGAGAGGAAAGGGAATAAGAAAGAAAGGATGAAATAGAGAGACACTAAGAAAGAAATAGAGAGAGAAATATAGACAGAGAGAGAGAGGGAGGAGAAGAATGGGACTAAGAAAGAAGGAATGAAATAGAGAAAGAGTAAGAAGAAGAGATGAAATAGGGCAAGAGAGGAAAAGAAGGGGAAAAAGAGAAGGAAAGAATGAAAGAGAGAAAGAGGAGTACGAATGAAAGGGTCTGATGTCCCCCACCTGATTTACTTCACTCTCTGATTTAAACATGGGGCCAAATCTAACGCTGGCCTCAAACTAGGGATCCTCAATAATCCCATTGAAATGATATCAGTATCAGGCGGATGATCAGACATGACTGATACGGCGCTGATCTCCAGGTGATGCAGGTGAAGCTGGGTCACTGTGCTGAAATGTCTGCATTTGCTTGTCCAGGTAGAATCAATCAGAACTGCCCCATTATATAAATGTTAGTGTATCAGAATCAGCAGATCCGTACGTGAAAAATGCATGTTGGCATCAGTCCAGTTTCTGTATTGATACCTCTGACTATTTCTGACATTTCACCTGGATTACTGCGTTCCAGTGATTTATTCCTACCGGGGAAATCTGGGGGTCAGTTGATCTAATTCGGAGATTTTTAAAAAAATAATATATATTTAGTTTTTTTCGGTTTAAGGGTGGAGGTGGGGGGCATAATCCATTTGGCTTTTAGAGGAAAATATATATTTTTTTCTTTGGAAGTGAAAGTGTAGATAACAGTAGTTTTGGGGCAAGAAGTCCCCCCAGCTAAGGGGCAAAGACCCTTTTATTATTATTATTAGTAGTAGTAGTAGTGGTGTAGTAGTAGTAGTAGTAGTAGTAGTAGTAACGGTAGTAGTAGTAGTAGCAGTATATTCTTAGCAAAAAAGGTTGTATCAATAGTGGAACCCTTTTTGGTACTATATAGAGCCCTTTTCAAAAAGTGTCCTATATAGAACCATCTACAGCACATTCTGCATCAATCTGAAGAAAATCTTAAGATTTATGGAGAAACCTTGAGCGCAATACCCACTCCGCCCTGTAGACGGTGCCAATACGCCATTTAGGCAGCAGTCCACTCGCTATTATACCCCCAAGCATAGATATACATGGATATACACAGGTATGTATATCTATGTCCCCAAGCCCATTGTCCATTTTTCAGGGGTGCTGGAAGTCCTGTATTCGTTATTGGAACTACTCTAATGGAAACTGACCGCTATGTAGCACTTTATTTTGAACTCGCCGACAGACATCGTTATGTTATATCAGAGCACCATTTGAAACGTGTTTTAAAACGCAACAGACTTTTCAGAGAAAGAGTTACACAGATATACCCGAGGGCTTGTTTTTTTATTTAGGAGCAGCTACACATTTCTGGACAAATTAATGACTGTAGGTGGATGTATGTGAGGGTGTTGTGCCCACTCTGGACCCTAGATGGCAGCAATACGCTGGTCGAGGAGCGTCGTTCACTTCTGTTGCGTTTATAACACGATTCAAATGGCGCTCTGGTATAACAATATAATATTATTAATATAATTCGGTCATTTCACAGGCAGGAGGGTTTTTTCCATCTTAGAACCTCAACCCCCACCCCATGTCCTATCAGGGGCTCCGTATTAGTCAGTGTAAATAACATGAAATAGCAAAGCCAGTTGGGCAAACATGGAAAAGAGATCAAAACCCTCCTAAAAAATTAAATTATATGAGTTTGAAATAAAAAAGTGAGCTGAGAACAAAACGAAAAACTTGAGCTGCAGCCACAGAACATGTAGAGAAGAATTACCCAGAACTTGGAGAGAGGAGAATTACCGCTCTGCAATGTCTTCCGGTTTTTTCAAACGCTAGAGGGCGCTCCCGAGCGAGTCCAAAATGAATGGGTTGATATGGAGAATTTGAGCAAAATCATAGTTTATAAATGCTTAAACATTTTTAATGTAAAAGAATGCAATGACTTCCTGAACCTAAAACATTTTAACACTGCTGTTTTTAAGAGCTTTTAAATTCTAGTTATTGGAGTTTTAACGGCGCCTCATGTATTAATAGTCCTTACACTCCTTAATCCGTGTAGATGTTCATAATAGATTATCACCTTATTACACGAACCTGAAGTTAGGTTGTTATTTGCCAGCTTCTTGTTCGAATTTTCCAGTTCCACCTTAAATGGTGCAGCTTCAGGCACCAGAAAGTGAATGCTGCACCATTTAAGGTGGAACGGGAACACAAGGAGCTGGCGAATAGGAAGCCAACTTCAGCTTCGTCCTTCTGTGTGTAAAGATTAGAAGTGATTCACACACTGATGGATTTGCTGATTGTGTTTTTACCGGAGCTCGCGCTAAACTCACGTCAGGTGCAGACTGAACGGCTAATTATCATGATCAATTATTAAAGAAATAAAAGCTACCGAGAGCAGATCCGAGCAGCCTGGATTAATCTGTATCTGAGGATTATAACAAAACTAATGTGGTGAAAATCGGATGAGTAAAAAGGAAGTTGTGGCTGATTTAATCCTGAGACTCTTCGTCTCTCAATACAAGTGAATTTGTTCACAAGCGGATCTTGACCGCTCCAACATGGCGGACATGCAGACGTATCGCCTCACATAGAGAACAACAGGCAACGCGGCATGTATGTGTGTATGTCTGTGAACCGACTCTGCTGCAGCTGCTTCAGCTGGCATGAGCACAATATACAGTTTGACGAACACTGCCACCTTGTGGTCGTCTTTATATTATCACACTGCAGGCAGCAGGGGGCGCTGTTTCATCAAATTTAGCCCTGATAAATAAAACAGCTGTGGGAGCGTTTATCCAGCTGTTTTATTCATCTAACTTTTATAAGTTATGCAACTAAATTTCTGAATAACTTAATTTATTATTCATTTTAAGGGAACTGTAAGTTATAACCAGGAAATGCTTAATAATATAATAGATATAAAAATATGATATAAAAGATATAAAAAAGCTACACACACTGATGGGCTGTAACAAAGACAAGAGGCTCACAATTTTATATTCAGTAAAATCAAATTTAATGTACATTTGGAAATCCTTCCAACATTGTAGCTTATAAACGATTCAGTAACACAATGCCAAAATATAAAAAACAGATTATTTACATATAAAGTGCACAGATCAAAATAAATAGTCTCTCATTAAATCAAACGAACACATAATATGCAAAATTACAAAACAAGTCTCCCTTTCTTTTCCATATACACACATAACATACCAGAACCACAGCATCATCACCTTCAAATCAGGGCTTGATATTGCAGGATACGTTAGTGATGAGCCATAGTTTTACTCTAGTTTGTATGTGGAGATCACAGTTTGACAGGTCTTTTTATTTTGTTGCCCTTTGAAGCCTCCCTGAGTCAAAAACTTAACATCTGCTTTACGGGGAAACAAACCAACCAATCGCACCCAAATCGTTCGATCTTGCATCAATGGTGCAACCTCGAGAGTTCAATATGAGGTCAGTGAGTCTGTCCTACATAAGCTTATTGCCAAAATCTACCGGATGTTATTGCTTCGGGGTTAAAGGAGGAAGGAACGCCCTGACTCATGTAGTATTGCTCATCTCCATGTAGCCCTATTACAGTATTTTTACAGTAACTTAACCTTAGAGGTCTAAATGTGCAAAAGCCATGAGATTCACTACGTAATCTCACTGCATGTTATCAGTTCTTTGTCACACCATATTTATCAGTCCCACCACACAGTAACAGGATTTCAGCATTTCTTTCTTCTCTGCACAATCGTACAGTGGACGGTCAGCCACGTTTGCTGGCGAGACAGTGAAATGCTAGGTGTAGCGTGGTCTGGCTAACTGTTTCAGTAGCTGTTCAGTGATATTTCTGTTGAAGGTCAAGTGTTGGAAGTCAGCAGGCATGTAAAAAAGCACCGATTCATTAAGATTTTGAAAAATAAACAGTCTTTAGTGAACTATGTGGCCGTTTTTTTGTCCAAAGTTAAATTCTCAGGCTATTTAGATTTGGAAAAGTTGGAACACTCCCCGTAAAAATGATATGTTCTTCTAAGATTTTCTAAGAAGTCAGCACATCATCTACAGGGAACAAACTAAAATATGGCATTTTCTGCTAATGTTAGTGCACTATTTCTATGTATTTGCTGAAACTGACATATTGGCAAAAATAAAACATAAAATGTAAAATGTGCCATAACTTTTGCACAGAGCACATTTCATGTTTTTATTTTTTACTCCAATATATTAAACTCAGCAAACACAAAGTAATTGTGCATCAAAATGTGCTTATTTTCACTTTCAAAATCAACAGACCAGGTAATCTGACTGGGGTGCACAAACCTTTGCACACCAATTTCTCTATTTTTGCACATGAAAATAATTTTAATCAAATTTTGTCACAATGTGAGATTTCATGATGCGCTGAATGCTTCCTAATCAAAACTGAACTGTTGTGAGGTGAGAGATTTACGCCCCTGGTGGTCTAGTAGTGCCCTCTACCATGTAAACTGAATAAATGAGGTCACACCCTTCATCACTGTGTTGGCTCATAGTGTAGATCGAAGAGAAGACTGCGGGAGACCCTCATACGTGTATGAAGACCTCTTAGGGAATTTACTAGCAACAGCTGTGCTATCAAAACCTCACTATGACAGCCATCAGCGAGGTTTGATCCAACTAGGTCAGTTTGAAAATCAGCTTCGCCGGCCAGTGACGCTAGTGTGGTCCATCTTGCTACTAGCATCAAACACTTCATTCAGAGGTCTTCATGCATGTTTGCTGTGCACTAAAACACGCTGCTGCCGTTCTTTGAGTCCAGAACAGTGTAAGGACGCAGAACGTCCGTCTCGAACTGTAGCAGCTGCCCCATGAAGGCCAGGTTTGGGGAGATGACATGCCGTCTGCGCTTCACGAAGTCGAAGGCCTCGTCCAGACGCACGCGGCGGGCGTGGATCAGATACGCCAGGCAGATGGTGGCGGAACGGGAGATGCCCGCCTGGCAGTGGACTAAAACGCGCCCACCACTCTCCTTCACAGAGTCTGGAAGAGAATGAAGAAGCAGAGAAGTTAGCTTCATTAACTTTTACAAAATGCCTGAAAATGACCACTCAGAAGAGACTTGCATTTAATATTCTAAATCTTTCTTATTTTTAATTTTATTTGTTTTTCTTTCTCAGTTTTACACTAATTGGGAGGATTTGTTTGTTACTGAGATAGATCAGCGAAAATGTACACGTTTACAAATGTGTACATATTCAAATGACAACAATTTTAGACAATTTTACCCCATATTCTATAAAAATGAACAAAAGTACAGACATATTCCAGGATTCAGAGTGACTGCTTCTGCTATGTATAGCCGTAGAACATCCTTTTGTCCATTTGTATAGATAACAGAATGTACAGTGTCCAAAACCACATACGCAAGTCTATTTGAGATTAATTAAGAACTGAAAATGATTTAAGCATGCTAATAGGTGTACATAAGCTTCCATTACTTGTTAGCTACTTTAGCCTCATAAAACTAAAGAAGCTAACTTCAGACACCAAACATGTCTCGGCTGATTGACTACATTTGTGGTAAAAGGAGGAAATGTGTAATTTGTGTGATTGAATGTGTGATTCTTTGCCAAACTATGCACTTTAAAGGGTTGCGTTGTATTGTTTTTCTGAGGTTCACTTTTAGGCATTTTTTATGGATTTATTACCAAAATCAGACAGAATTAAATTTGTCATTGCCTATTAAATCTACACAGGCTGTTTTAATCACTGTGCCTTTAAGAATTATATATATATATATATATATATATATATATATATATATATAGGCTAAATGTTCTGATTGGCTGCCCTCGTTCAAAAAGCAGTCCAGACAGAAACACTCTATATAACTTCAGTGTAAATGGGTGGGACTAAAGCGTTGTAGGCCGAATAGGCAGGTAAATGTAAATGCACTGTTTTTCTGACGGTATATTCAGTAATTACCATGTATGGACCACATAGACTCGGAACTGAGTAGCACATTTTGAACAGTGTTTACATTAAACTCCTTAATAAAAAAAGCAAGGGAAGTTGTGTGATTTCCCTAATATGAGCCACTACCTAGACACATTTCTTCTAAGTGCTACCTCGACCAACAGAACTTATGATTCTGATACGTCCAAACGGCCTAAATTAATGAAGTTGCGATGCTCACCGATGAAGCCGATGGCCTCAGGGAAGAGCACCCGTATATCTGCGGCCAGGCTGTCCTCCACCCTCAGGGTCATGTACTGCAGCTCCTGCTCGAATAGGTTGGGGCAGGACGAGGAGACGTTGAGGACGGCCGTGATGCCGCAGCGCTCCAGCGTCTCTCTCCGAGACGAGTGGTGAGCGCTGCCCAGGAACAGGAAGGGCAGGATCTCCACGGGGTCACCCTGACCAACAAAACACACAAACACAGCTGTTCAGCTCACAAGCATTAAGAGAGTCTGACGTTTTTAGATTCTATGACCGAACCTCAGGTTGTGCAATTAATGTGTTCTGATTAATAACATGCATTCTGCTTTTTATGGTTTTGCTAGACTAATTGGTCACTTACTGGTAGACCTGCATACATACAACAGCCAATCATTTCTGGAGAACAATCTAATTTACACAATTACTTAAACTCTTAAAAACTTTGCTTCTTTAGTTTTGCTCTGGAGCTAACAGGCTAACCAGCATCACGCTATCATCACACACTTGACTCAAAGTGTGTCGACTCATTAAATAATAAACCTGCTTGTGTGGTTTTTGTGTGGTTTCTGGCTGTATGACACACTGTTATCTATATAAACAGACAACAGTGCATTAGCATAGCTAAAAACAGTAGCAGTGCCAGCTAGAAGCCTGAATTTGGTCCATACATTTGAATAATTGATAAGTTTATTTTTCACTGTATAATAGCTTTGAATGTTTAAATTAATATTTTACTGTACCATAAACGTTCATCTGCGTTTAGCCAACAAAATGACATGAACTACAAAAAAGTATATCTCAACAAGTGGAATCTTCTTAAATCTAAACATCTGACATGTCGTTATGTTGCCAGTATGAAATTACTGTAAAAATATAAGATTATTTTTCAGTAATCTTTAGTGAAAGTGTTTTATTCTATTGGGAGCTAACTGTACTTATTTCATTTGCATATTAAATTATGCATTTACTTTATAGCTATGCAGATAATATAGCTTATGTCGAGAAATAATGCAAAATGCATATAATCTGCATCATTTCTTTAAAAAATGCAAAGAATTTTGCTTATAGGCAAGAAATGATGCAGATAATATTGCATTGTCTTTAAGACACAATGCAGATAGTTTTGCTTATTTCAAGAAATAATGCAGATTATTATTTTTTTGTAAAGAAATAATGCAATTATACATAATACAATTTAGCTTATTGCAAGAAATAATGCACTTAATTTTGCATTTTTCCAGAAATAATGCAATAATTGTGTTTCTCCATGACATAACTGTTAAAATAAAGATTTTTTTTCTGCCAATGTAATAAGACACTTCCACTAGATATGGTTTCTTAAAACAAGTAAAAAGAAGAAAGGTATCAAAAAGGAAGATCATTTTATTTGTCAAGATATAATCATTCATAACATACAGTATATATTCCCAATATGACTCCCAAGGCCTTATAAGTTCACTTCAAACTGTTACTTTCTAGTTACTTTGCTTTAACTGCTCTCTAGCTTCTCCAGCTCTTTAGTCCACGATCATGTGTGTGTATTATCTTCTATTGTGAATGATGAGTACCTGGTCGTACAGAGGTGTGGTCTTGGTCGAGCTGAGGGTCTCTGGGTCACTGACAGCGGTGGGACTCCCACACATGAGCGGTGTGTTTAAACACAAGTCAGGATACGACGCTGCAAACTCATCAAAGCCACCTGAAACACAGAAACACCACTCATCAGTACATAAACTCACAGAGAGACGGGAGCTCAGACAGCCTGTTCAGAGACAGGAAGAAGAACTATAAACATAACAGCCTAGACAAGCCAAATATGTCATATGCAATAATAAAATAGAAAATAATTAATAAAAAGTAGATTAATAGTTTATAATTATAATAATAATATAATAATAATAATAATAATAATAATAATAATAAAGTAATTAATAATTTAGTAAGATACTCCAACCATTAGTGTAAAAATGGACCAAGCAAAAAACAAAACAAAAAAAAAGGTTTTCTGTAGTGACATGAAAAAGTGGGACAGCATTTTTTTAAGTATAACAAAGTTATTTTATTAGAAAATTAAACTCATTGTTCAACCATCACTTAAAAATGGTAAGAAATAATAAAAAAAAAAAACACTGAACAAATTGTGTTATTTTCATAAGTGTAAATTTAGGGATTAGTGTTTGGGACAGCCACCTCACAATAGACCTTACGCTATAAAAATGTATTATAATTGTCGTTATTATTATTATTATTAATAATAATAATTCATTTTATAATTTAATAATGATTACTTTATATCTTATAACTATCTCAATAATTGTCTTGGGTTTAAATAGATCAAACGAAGCCCTTCAAGTGATATCCTGTATAAATAAAAACAACACATGGGGACGAGATCCTAATGCCTGGCCGCGACTTAGTAAGGCGCGGGAACGAGATAATTAAGTCGTGGCCATGAGTTAGTAAGGCGTAGGAACGAGATCATGCATTATTAAACTGTGGTCAAGACTTATCTCATTCTCATGCCTTACTAAGTTGTGGGCATGAATTAGAATTTCGTTCCCATGCCTTACTAAGTCGTGGCCACGCATCTTTTATTTTATACGGGATGTGACGAGCAGGACTCCATAAGATCATTACATAATCCTAGTAAAAATCTAAGGTCTGAACACTGAATAGTTGTTTTGAATAGTTTTGGGTGGAGTGGTCCTTAAAGCAGTGTCAGGTGTGTTAGAGCAGTGCATTTATATTCATCTATCATTTCTGAGGCAGCAGAGTGAGACCTGAACACACCGCCTGCCTGAGCTCAGCTCAGCTGATGAGCTGAAGTTGTTTTAGGAGTAAAAGTTCTCACCTTGCAGGAAACACACCTCCGTGCTGTCCTCCCTCAGCTCCTCCTGCAGCGCGCGCAGCAGCAGCCCGGCCACGCTCTCTCTCCGCAGCTCGCGCACCGACCGGCTCGCCTCGTCCAGCACCACCACGCGCGCGCACTCCCCGGCGCGCAGGCGGCGAAGCAGCGCGCGGTCGGCCACCAGGCGCTCCAGGGGGCGCGCGCTCCCGACGCCCATCCCGCTCCCGGCCCGCGCGCGCTGCCTGCGCATCAGCACCGAGTTCCAGTTCACGCTGTGCGAGTAAGCCACGCGCGCGCCGCAGAACGCGAGGAACGGCCTGCAGTCCAGCAGCAGCGGGAGCGCGCAGTGCGCGCGCACCATCTGCGCCAGCTCGAGGCTTGTTATCTCCACCGGCATCACCAGCTGCCCCAGACTTACACGAGTTCAGTTTAACGGCCTCAACACAGTCCAGTCAGTGCGTCTCAGCAGCGCAGCATCTTTTTCTGCCCTTTATTCGAGGAAACTGAACCGAGCTGAATGAGGAGGAAGAACTCTGGTATGAGCAAAAACACCGTCTCTGAAGTTTCATACAGGCAGCAGTGAAGTGTCTGAACCCCGCTGCGCTCTGGAGGGTGTGTGTGTGTGTGTGTGCGTGCGTGTTTTGTCTCTGTTGTTGTGGTGTTGAGGCTCTTTTGTAGCGCTCCCGGAGCTCCGCCTACTTTCCACCGGTCACAGGCGGAAACTCCATATATGTTCCTTCAGGCTCGCACCGGCACTGCCAAATATGGGTCGGTGACGCGCGCGCCCTCCGGTTCCCACAGGCAGGCACGCGTTGGGGTTACACACACACACACACACACACACACACACACACTCTCTCTCTCTCTAATTGTCTCTGTCTCTTTCACTCTACTCTATTTCTCTTGCTCTCCCCCTCTATTTCTTCCCCTCACTCTCAATTTCTGAATTTCTCTCTCTCTCTCTCTCTCTCTCTCTCTCTCTCTCTCTCTCTCAATGTATTATATGTGAAACTAATGGCAATAATAATAATAATAATAATAATAATAATAATAATAATAATAATATAATTAACAGAAAAAATGAAACAACGCAGAGACAATTAGCAGTGAAAACAGCAACCAGACAAAAATGATCTATTTAGCTTCATATCTTTAGTGAGGGTCTCTCTCTCTCTCTCTCTCTCTCTCTCTCTCTCTCTCTCCCTCTCACTCTCTCTCTCTCTTTCTCAATGTATTATTACAAGCACTGTGTAAAATATTGCCAAAGATTATAAACTTTTAAGGTGAATATTCTCTGTGAAACTAATGGCAATAATAATGATAATAATAATAATAATAATAATAATAATAATATAATTAACAGAAAAAATGAAACAATGCAGAGAAAATTTGCAGTGAAAACAGTAACCAGACAAAAATGATCTATTTAGCTTCATATCTTTAGTGAGGGTCTCTCTCTCTCTCTCTCTCTCTCTCTCTCTCTCTCTCTCTCTCTCTCTCCTGGATTAATGGATTAATAAAGTGGAGGGTATGAGGTATGAAAATATCTCACACTCAATCACAAATGAATCACTTTGTTTGATGCCGTGACACAAACATATAAAAATATTTACACCTTTACGCAGGTCATGTGTGTGTGTGTGTGTGTGTGTGTGTGTGGGGGGGTGTAGGAGGGGGTAGTATGCATCAGTTTTCCATGCAGGTGCAGGAACATGAGGGCTGAACACAGAAAGGACAGAAGAGCAGACAGTTAAAATGAAGAGGATTGTTCTTCTGTATTCAGTTCAGTGATTCTGTTTGAGCAGCAGATCCATAAACACACTGTGATAAAGCTGAATCAGATAAAGGCTGAATAAACCAGACAGAATAACCTCTGATAAAGACCCCCTGTGTTTACTAAACACCTGCTACTCTCCTCTCCGCACGTACACACACACACACAGTGTCTGTGTTTATGAATGAAGTGACCGGCAGGGCGACAGACTGACCATTTGGAGAGGAAATAACGCTGTGAGCTGTGAGATTAGAGCTGGAATTAAAACAGCCTGGCAGAATCAGCTAATCTTTTACAGCACTCGGTAATCTGAGGGGTCATTCAGCACTCACTCACTTATTCATTCACTCACTCACTCACAACAACTCAGTCTGACAAACATGCACCCTCCACAAACCCTCAAAATCTCTCTCTTTCCCTCTATCTCTCTCTCTCTCTCTCTCTCTCTCTCAATGTAGCTTTATTGGCATGACTGTAAGGTCCTGTATTGCCAAAGCAGTGACAACAATGATAATGACAACATGAGTATATAATAACAATATATCAAATAATAACAATAACAAGAACAACAATGTTGACTATATTAAAAAAGAAAAAATGTATAATTTATTGTTTAATTATACAGATTTGGAATCTTTTTTAACATATGTGTAGTGTTGGGGGTCAGAAGGGTGGGGGGGTTTGTGGGTGGGGTGGGGGTCAGAAGGGTGGGTGTATGTGGGGTGGGGGTCAGTAGAGTGTATCTCAGGCAGTGACATGTTGTTACATATTGAGCAGCGAGGGGTCCTGAGTGCCCCTCTCCAAAGATTATCCATAATTTATCAATTTGTGTAAATTGCCCTTGTCTGTTTAAATTTTCACAGTGAAAACAAACCAAGAGGTGAGAACCTCACCTGTTATACCACACAGCCTCTCCTCTATAGGTAGCATGGACTTTTTACACCTGTCCTGTTCTATGGCCAGGTGCTCTCTCTCTCTCTCTCTCTCTCTCTCTCTCTCTCTCTCTGTCTCTTCTGAATAGTAGAGCTAGCTGTAAAGTAGCTGTAAGGTAGCTTTTCTGTATAGCAAAGCTCTAAGGAGGTGTTTCTGTATAGTGGAGCTGTTAGGTAGGTGTTTCTATATAGTGAAGCTCTAAGTAGGTGTTTCTGTATAGTGGAGCTGTTAGGTAGGTGTTTCTGGGTAGCGGAGCTGTAAGGTAGGTGTATCTAATGAAGTGATCAGCGAGTGTATATTTTTATTCTGCAGATCACACTGTCGTCAGTGTCTCCTGCAGGGAACGGAAATGGCCTCATTATATACAGCCTTAGCTGAGAAAATTCCTGCACAGTCAAAACAGCAACACCTTTTGCAGGCTGAGATCACAGCTCATCTATTTTATTTTTTAATTTCAGCTGCCATGTGAGTGATTATTAAAACAGAGAGAGAGAGAAGCAGCTGGGCCTCAGTCAGAGACCGACTCTCAGGTACAAGAATGAAAATGTGGGTGACAGACATTGCAGTACAGTGTAAAATATATGATCATAAAACCTGGAATATGTACTAAGTGTGGTAACATCTTCATGTACTTAGTGAAGAACAGAAGACATATTAACTTACAACAGAACACAATCATAACAGGAACAAATGGGTAAATGCAACAGGTTGAAAAAGCCTTAATTACTTTTAAGTCTTATTATTCAGTTGCTGTTACAAATAAATTAGGAACTACTATTAAACTTATACCTGTGATGGACTGGCGACCTGTCCAGGGTGTATCCTGCCTTCCGACCCAATGACAGCTGGGATAGCACCCCACCGCGACCCAGAAGGATAAGCGGTTTAGATGACGTATGCATGTATGTATGTATTAAACTTATATGCAAGTTGAGTGTTTTTTAATGATTTTTCTAAATTTCTGCATAAGTAAATGGTTAAGATATAAGCAAAGTCAATCAAAGTGGTTTGATGTGAAATGCTCCGTTCTAAAAATTCATAGAGTCTGAAAAAAAATAAAATGTAAAATATGGAATGTGCCATACTTTTTGCACTGGCCACATTTTACGCTTCATTAAGACTAACTTAACTAAAAAATTAACTTATTTTCACTTAGAAAATCAACACAAAGTGTCATTTGACTGAACTTTTGCATACGACTGTATTTATATACGACTCTTTTGGCCCAAAATTGTCTCAAACCCCCGAAGGTTTTGAGTGCTGGTAAGTGCTGACATTAGTAAATGTAGTACTATCATTAATATATTGTTGAATCAGATGCTCTATTATTGAACCAAGCAGAGAAGGCCACTGAGTAACAGCATGCCATTACAACATCTACTTACAGTAAGCATCAAACTCACACTTACACAATAAAACAACATGTAAACACAAAATCCACCAAACGACAACATTACCAGCAACAACAACAAATGTCCTTTCCTAATGGACGGGGGATGAGCATGCAGGTGCACCTTTGCATGCCACGCCCCCTGAGCGCCTCTTAAAATGTGATCTAATGGCGGACGCCAGAATATAGTAATGAATGGTGCACAAACATGAGTCATCCTCTGCCCTGTTCTATTATTTACAGCGTAGGAGAAGTGTGATGAACCCTGTCTCACCGATGACCACAACACACCCTGCAGTGACGTCACTTTTGCCTAGCGTGCTACATCGTGTTGTCGTATCATGATGCATCATTTGGGACGTCTGACCAAGTTGTGTCAACTTTACATGTCTGTTTAAAAGAAAAACAGGTAACAGAGATAATCTTGGAGTTTAGTGAGCACATGCCACGCTGACTTTACTAATGAAGGTCATTTTTGGATTCGTCCCTGGTGTGAATGGCATGACTAGAATGTATGTGTGACCTCACTTTAGAAGCCTTAGGCCAAAATCAATGCAGTTTAGCATAAGTCTAGCCCACATCCTTGGGCTGGTTCTGGCCCAGTGTACGGCTGGGTCCTCAGCCCCTCTGAAACTAATAATAATGTTTTCACAGAACTACCAACTACATTGTTGGTCCGCAAGATTGACATCAGAGTTGGCCCAGAAATATAGATATTAGGCAACACTGTATGCAGTTGTACCGCAGCTGGCCCAATTCAGACTTGCATGCCTAACATTTCTCAATTCAACTTGTGTGAGAAAGTCAAAATTGGCCCTGCGTGCTATCTGGGACACTTCACACAAGGACTTTAACGCAGATGCTTTGAGCATCCAAGCCTGTCCAAGTGGTCTTGTACCACCAGTGTGCTTTCTCAACTGCCACAGCAGACGAGCAGCTTAGTCCCACACAAAAATGGTTCACTTACATAAACATAAACATACCTGATACATTATTATCACCTTTTCATTCCAACAGCGCAGGTAAAGCAGATCACTCTCCTCTACTGTCCATGTTTAGCTGTTGAGGCTCTGAGGAACAAAGTCTCCACAGTATCACTCTGATCTGTTCTCTATCTCCCCCTTTGATTACTGGGTGTTTTAACTATCATAGAACTGCAAGAATGCATGTTGTGCTTGTACAGAAGGGACTTGCGATCGCAGTGCATTGGCCGGGCATTGTCATCTGTGTTTGCGTACTTGTGTTGAGTATGTTTCTGGCCTTAAAGTGAAACTGACACTAGCAATAGCCATCATGACATCTGAGTTTTGTCTGTCCTTTTCTCCTTGGCTAACTGGTGGGGTATATTTCTGAAATGGAACCTGGGGACGTTTCTACTAACTAAGCAACTTTGTAAACTGTGTCATAAAATCATACTAACTAAACTTTTTAGAAATAAAGTCAGTAGGCAAAAATGGTCTCAAAAGTCACTAAGTCTAGTAGCCTAAGCAGGGAATCTTGCCACAAAAGATTCAATGGTTGTATGAGCCCATAATTTATATGCGTATTAAGGCAGCGAAAAGAGACCTACAGGTACAGAAGAAAGATCCGTAGCTATAGCCCTATAGCCAGACCCTAAACACCCCCTGGGCAGTCCCAGTTTTGGAGAGACAGAGACGGCTGCTATCACCATATGCCTTATTCAATATGGATGGCTGAAAACATGACGCAGTTTAAAAAATGATGCACTATTTTTTGTAGATCACATGGTAGCTACATTCAAGTAGACTGTATGCAAATCCGACAGCCTACCTATCACCTGGAAGTACAACTGAAGTCCATAACCCCGCCCTTCCTTTTAACCTCTTAAAAGGCGAGGTCCCGCCGGCCAGGCCCAAAGTTTCCTACACACTTCTATAACCTAAGAATAGCTCAACCAGTTTGCATTGAAGTCCCTGCAGTTACTGAACAATAAGCCTTAGTATGTAATAGACCTGGGATTTTAAGGGGTTATTCCCTGGGTTGCCTTATTTCTTGGTGATGTTGTGGACACACTTAACATTAACACACTTTTATACAGCAGTATTCTCTAAAACGAGGTGAGCAAGTGGTAGAAGTGGTTCGTCAATAGCCACCCCACTAGGCCAAAACAATGCAAGACGTCCGCTCATCTGCTCTGCTACCAGCTCTTTCTTAGGACTAGGTCTAGTTTGGTGTTTTTACTTCACAGTTAAAACAGGTCTGCTCCAGCCAGGGACAGGCCACCAAAAACAGGGACTCTAACCATAAAACAGAGATGTCTGGTCACCCTACTCCCATTCTTAGTTAGCAACATTAGCCTCGCAGCTCCTGTGCAAAACCAAAAAAAGCAAACTTTAGAGACCAAATACGTCTAAACCAACTAGATTTGAGATAAGTGAATAATGGGCCTCATTCACCTATATCTTCCTAAGCTTTTTCTTAAATTTGTTCTTGAGAAAGATCCTAAGAAAAGGTCTATGTCAGATTCATGACTTGTTCTTAAACCACAGAACTGTTCACACCTTTGTGCTCTTGAGTGTGTAGATTCTGTTCTTACCTAAGAACAACTCCCAAATAAGAAAACATTGGTGAAGATCAGAATCTGCGAAAAAACTGCATAAGTGGGTTTTAAGAAGAAATTTCTTCTTAAGAATATTTTGTGAATGAGGCCCAAAGTTGTTTTTTTATTTAACAGAACTATCGCTTTAATCCTTTCTGTGCCCATTTATCCATATCTGGACTGATATCTGTTTAGTAAAGGGTTCATTTAGTCTAAATTAATTACGTTAGCATCGCTTATGGGAACACATTAAGCTCTTATTCATAGAGAGAATGCAAAGCAGGCCAGGATGTTTCTAATGTGAATACAGTCTGACATAACTGTCCTGCCAAGAATGAGCGATTTTTTTGGGAGGGGGGGGGTTAGGGGTGAGTTTCAAATTCAGTCATTTACAATAACAAGATCGTTTGGCTGACTCATTACATTTTGTAAGTGATTTGTTTGAAGACCTGGATGATCTAATCAAAGGCCTCCTCGAAATCACAATCCGCCTCTGCCTAAAACCAAAACTTAAAGAGCTGCCGCTGCCTGTTGAGGAAGAGGAAGAGGATCCTGTTTTCCCGTCCTGTGTGTGGGGGAACGTCTGAGCTCAGCACAGGGAAACGCGTCCACTCATACTCTCTCACTTCTTCAGTCTGTCATTTCCCTGAAGCAGCAGAGGGTTTCTTCCCTTGTTTAAAAACTCCCAGAGTCCTCTGACTGCTGCCCCTCTCTCTTACTGTCTAACAATGTAAATGAGTCCTGGTGAAAATGAGGTGAATTCGCACGGCAGTGCAGGAACTCCTCTAAATCACAGCACAAACCTCACTAACGTCTCATAACCTTAGCAAACCATCAACACGGCCTGTAGAATCATATACGGTCCTGTGCAAAAGTCAGAGAACATGACAATGTTTTCAGTGTCAGGGAAAAAGTAGAAAATATATATTTAACTGAAAATAACACAGAAGCCTCAACAACTAAATAAATCACAATTTTCAGTGTTTAGTGTGCAGTGGTGGACGAAGTACACAAATCATGTACTTGAGTTAAAGTAGAGACACCCAGGGTAAAATATTACTCCAGTAAAAGTAGAAGTTCCTCCCTTTAGACCTCCACTTGAGGAAAAGTATGCAAGTGGTTGCCTTCAAATGTACTTAAGTATCAAAAGTAAAAGTACTAAAAGATTAATTATGGCTCTAATGTCTAATTATCATTTTTGTAACAAGACTCTGCTTCATTAACTCATTTTAGGTGAAAATACTCCAGTATCACTCTTGTTTCTCCAATATTTTAATAGAACATCATTAATTAGTCTGTCACTGATGTCTAGTAAAGTTGTCATAAGCACAAAACACTGAAGGCAAACAGTTTCCATTAGGTAGAACTGAGTGGCTCTGAAATAACTTTTTGCAAACAAGCAAAGTTTCAGTTTAAGATTTATTTGCAACTTAGTTACAAGTTTAATAAAAACTCAGGTTCACAAATGAGTTTTCCTTTACTAAAATGCATCTGTAGGTCTCTGTTCATAAACATAAACCAGCCAAAACAAATTTACTATAAAATGAAATAGTGTTTGTATAAATTAAAAAAAAAAAAACACACACATCAGTCACAACTGCGTATGTGTACATATTTCTGTATTGTGGTCTATTTACACAAAGTTTAGTTCCATCATTTATGTAGAAATAGACACTCCCAGAATTTCATTTTCACTGATGTTGAACCGTCCGCTTGCACTGGGTCGGTATGTCCAGCAGGTCAAAACAAGCTCAAAACAAAGTGCACGCTGTGCCCTGATTGGTGTTTTTGCTTCACACTTCTTTCGTTTTCACGTGTTATGGTTTTATACACACATAAGCAAAGAGGAACGACAGATTTCTCACAAAGATATTTGACTTTGAACTGCAGTGGAGTGAAAGTAAAAAGTCACCTAAAATGGATATACTTCAGTGAAGTACAGATACATGAAAAAACTACTTAAGTACAGTAACGAATTACATTTACTTCGTTACTGTCCACCACTGTTAGTGTGTCCAGTCTTTTCCTTCAGTATAGCTTCAGTTCTTTTCAAGAGACTCACTTATGTTTTTCAAAGAAATCTGCAGGCACATTATTCCACACCTCCAAAGTTCAGTCTTAGAAGTTGGTTGCATTTTCTGCTCTTTGTGATCGAAGCGATCCCAAACACATTCAGTGATGTTGAGGTCTGGACTCTGGGGAGGTCAGTCCATGGTTCAGCTTCTCTGTTTCATGCATCTGTCTCCTTTTCTGAGAAAGAGCTTCTTGGCAGCTACACATCCTTTCAGACCCATAGCGCTGAGTCGTCTTCTCACAGTGGAAGGATGGACAGAAACACCTGTGGATGTTTTCAGATCTGAAGCAGCTTGATTTTCTCCTCTCTCTCAGAGATGAAAGCTGTTTATCTGATGGGGGCAGTTTGGTGTCTACCAGGGTTGTGAGTAGTTCCATTTTCTCTCTAGCTTTTAATAATTTTTTGAACATTTTGGTTGAAAATCTCCTGAATTTTTCCTTTGACTTTCTCCTTCCTTATGCAAGTAGCTTATCCTATAACTTATCTCCTTAGAAATGTCTCCTGAAAAGGCCTCTTAAAGGGGCTTTTTGCTGTTAGCTAAGGGGTCCTGCATGATTTTTGCACTACTGTCTATAAAAACCTTGTCTATAAAAAGAACACTTTGTGGTGCTATGTAGAACCATTTTCAGAAAGGTTCACCGTGCAAAAAACTACGCATGAAATGATTCTATACACTTTTAAAAAAGATGGTTCTTCAAAGGCTCTTTAGTAAAGACAATGGTTTATATAGAACACTTAAATAACCGTTTGCATGCTTAAATGATTCTTTCCATGGTGAAATCGATCTTTAGATTGATGGTGAATGTCTTGTATACGGTTCTACTAAAAGCGTTCTACATATAGCACCTAAAAAGGGTTCTTAAATTGCTATAATGTCAAGCTTGTAACAAGACCAAGAACGCTTTTTGGTGATATAAAGAACCAACAACACACTCTCTATCAAGCTGATGAACCACTTTATCATGCAGAGAACCATTTAAGCTTGAAATAGTTCTTTGAGTGTTCATGGTTCTATACAGAACTATAGTCTTTGATGAAGAACACTTGAAGAACCATCTTTTTTGAGAGTGCACTTTTGTCCATTCTTGTTGAAGACTTGTAGCTCCAGTATAACTAATATATGTCTTGGCTGATCAACTACATTTGAATTAAAGGCGCAGTACATGATTCTGGAGGACCAATGAATACACCCCTCCCTTCAGTGCTTCTTCAGAAGCTCCACCCCCCAAAGTCATGGATGCACATTGCTGAGGCAAATGACACAGGGCTAGCAAACTTGATTTTTTTAGATCTTTGTGGTCATAAAACCCTTCGCAAACATTGTACGGACAAATACCATGATATACCGTTATAACGAACAAGTAATATAACAGATGTTAGGCAGGTTATGCGTCAGCAAACTGTTGCTACAATTGCTGCTGTGAAACTAATCAGCTGCTATCACAAACATTAGCAAACGGGACAAAACAATACTGACTTATCGGTTCTGTGAAACAGAAACAGTAAATTAATGTTGCTCAACTGTCAAGCAGCAACAACCTCCTCATCCCTTTTCATGCCTTTCAACTCTCAACGAAGCTGAAGTCAGCTTCTTATTCGCCGGCCTCTTGGTCGAATTTTCCTGTTCCACCTTAAACGGTGCAGCAATTACGTTCAGGTGGCTCAAGCACCAGAATGGAACTGCTGCACGATTTAAGGTGGAACAAGAAAATGCAAATAGGAAGCCAACTTCAGCCTCACCAACTTTCAGAGGTCTCTCCACCACTGAAATGCCTCACTGTTAACACGGCTCTTCACCCTTGCCTGTTCTAAAAGCTTTTCTCGATATTGGTTCTTCAGATTGTCTCCTCTTTGGCTGTTTCTCGGCCTCTTGACGATGCATGGAGTTCAGCACGTAGCCCTTGTCCTGTTGCTGATTGGCTGGAACAGTGTGGTGTTTCTTGCCCTGGACCACTTTGTTTATTTAACTTTTGTAAAGCCAGGGCTGTGTACGAACACCAATTTTTTTCCAGAACGGAGAGCTAGAGGATCGTGATGAATTATGACCTGAATTTGACAAAAAAGTGTATTGGATTGAAATCGTATACTGTGCCTTTAAGGTTGAACATGGATTTTTTTTGGTCAAAACAACTGCTTTAAGTTATTTGCTCTTAAATGAGTCCAACTGACATAAGTATATAAAGTTATGGCCGCTTATTCCAGTCGAAGAAATAACTTTCCAGGAAACAGGCGTCAGCAACTGGAGCTGTAACCTGTGGTCACTATGACTGTGAGGAAATGACAGAGTTAAAAGTCGGCTTCTTCGAGCCTGTGAGTGTGGTGGGGCGAGAACGTTTGCAACATCAGGCCGGAAACCAAGGCAAATTTCAGCAGCCCTAAGGAACCTTACGTCGTTATAGAGCAACCAGAATACCTCTCTGAGCAGAGTGGGCTGAAAGTGAGCTTCCTCTTCCCCCTCACATCCTGCTTGGCATTTCGTCATCGTAGGTGTCGGTGACGTTTTCACACTTGTTCACAAACACGTTACCCTTAACCATTAACACAGAGGCTTTCCTACACCCAGACTACACACTACACCTCAGTGTGGAACCACTTGTCATGTCAATAACACACAGACCTTGTAACTTCACAGGAGAAGGAAACAACATTCTTAACTTTGAGTAGCAGTTCGTGCAAAGAGTTTAGAGTCCTGAGAAATTTAAAGCAACTCTATTAGTCCATTCATCATGAAGTGTAGCATAAAGGACAGATGTTTTTTTTCAAATTACACCAAAACATTGAGAATGAAAATAAGAAGGTTTTGCTCCCAACAGCAACGGAAGCAGTGTAGATTCAAACATCATGAACTAGACACCAAAATGTATTTCATATATGCTTTATTCAATATTTCATGTCTTTTGTGAAGTTTTAAATGATAAATAATATACATACAATCATTTATTACACAGTGGGTAGCCCTGTCGCCTCACTGTAAGAAGGGCCTGGGTTCGATTCCCAGCCAGGCAACTAGGGTTCTTTCTGTGTGGAGTTCACACGTCCTCCCCGTGTCTGCGTGGGTTTCCTCTGGGTGCTCCGGCTTCCTCTCACAGTCCAAAGACATGCAGTCAGGCCAATTGGAAAATTAGAATAATTTGCCCCTAGGTGTGAATGTATGTCTGTCTGCCCTGCAAAAGACTGGTGACCTGTCCAGGGTGTATCCTGCCTTGTGCCCAATGACCGCTGGGATAGGCTCCAGCTCCCCCCCCCCATGACCCACAAGGATAAGCGGTTTCAGAGAATGTGTGTGTGTGTTTATTAATTTTCAAATATAAAGCATTCTTGATATCAATCTTAGTTTTTCTGGTTTTGTTTTTAAAATGATTTATTTAACTTATTTGACATTCTTGTGATTTTATTACATCATTAAAGTCTTTTAATGTGTATTATTGTGCAGCTTCACTTGAAAGGTGATTATAAATAAAATTCCATTATTGCTATTATAACTTCATATTTGATGTTCTACAGCTTTCTGCAGCAGTTAGTATCACCCATTTTAAGTGGACACCTATTTTTTTTTATTTTTAATTCTGTATTGAGATGTAAACAAACTCTTTCATTCATTGTAGAGACTCTGATTTCTTTGGTGATAGGAACCAGGGATCACAGTACCAACACAAATACAGACATTTTATTTACTATCCAAAACCACCAGTGAACCTACACATGCCTTCTGAGTTTTATATGTAATGCTGATGATAAAATCTGAGAGAAATCTGAAAAATATGTTTTGTCTGGGGACTATTTTGCCTCTGTGTATTACGCTGCGTGTGTCTCCCATATCACACATCATGAATGTGTTTTACTAAATATGTTTTAGGCCAAAAAACTGTCTCAAAATTAAAGGCATTAAACTTTTCAGTACATCCGGTTCCCATCACCACCACTGTGAGCAGTCCTACCTTGGTAAGTTTCACATCAATGACTTTGTTTACATCTTAATCATTTAATGAAGTAAACATTTACACCGTACAAAAATGTAGCTTTTAAACTTAAAAAGTAAATAATTTAACTTGAAACTTGGAGTTCAAAGAACTTGTAATATTAAGGTAAAAATAAGTAATTAAAATAAATAAAAGTTAAAATAATTTTAAATAATTTGTTTCTTATATTTGTTAACAAGTTTGAGGCACAATATGAGACTTAATAAGATTAGTTAACTCAAAATTTCAAGTTAACCTGGTTACTTACTTTTTTAAGTTTAAAAGCTGCACTTTTTTTACACTGTACTGCTTAATATAAATAAAATGGAAAAAATAGTTATTTTGTAATTGTAACTCATTTACAAAATGCTGTCATGCTCTATATTTGATAGGGGCCAATCTTGCGCAGGTTTAAACAGTAAACAGGAGTAAAAGCAACCAAATTCTAAGACTGAACTTTGAAGGTGTGTAAAAATATCCCAGCAAATTTCTTTTAAAATCTGAAAGTGAGTCTCCTGAAAAGAATGGAAGCTGTAATAAAGGTAGAATGGACACACTAAATACTGAAAAATGCAATACTATATTTAGCTGTTGAGGCCTCTGTTAAATATATCTCCTACTTTTGTACTTAATAGCTGTTTTGACTGGAAATAAATGAAGGGTGGTCTCTAACTTCTGCACAGTACTGTCCATTACTGCAAATGTGTGCGTAGCTGTTTCGGTGAGGAGGCTTTCATTTACGCAAGTGTGTATGTGGATATGCGTTGGTGAATGGTCACAAATATGTAAGTATGTGTGTATGTATCTGGGCTGGCTTGTTTGTATGTAATGTGACTGTAGGAGTGTGGGCTGATTTCAGCGGTTAGTATGACAGGAAGTGTATAGTTTTCTGACTTCCTGTTGAGCTGGCAGTGGAAAGTACACAACGAGTGTTTTACACGGCTCAAGGCACTGTGGTGCCCTCACAGTACACCAAGACGAAAACACAGGAAAACTCAAATTAGACGAAGGAACTTTCCAACACCAGAGCAGATTAGAGCAGTTAAAGCCAGACTGCTGCAAGAAAAGGCTCGAGTGTAGATATGGAGAATAAATATACTGAATATATTTATAACGTGTAGGAGTTGTTTGGATGAACAGCAGTTACAGTAGAACTGATGAGGTGTTCTTGCTCAGAGATACAGATCTCATCACTGCAACGTAATCTAATTAAGCCACTTATCTTGGTAGCTGAAACCCTTCTTAGTCATGAACCCTCGTGAGTGCCTTTGCATGATTACTGCTGTAATATGCTACAGTACTCGCAATGATTAAGGGACAAGAATCAGTTAGTCATTCTTCGCTGACTCACCTGCACATATTACACATTCCAAGCTCATTTTCTGATACAGAGAAACCAAAAAGGCTAAGATCATGCTTTCATTGTTGATTTGAATTGATTTTACCAACACTGTATGTCCAATACTTTGTAGACTCCTGCTCCTCCAGTGTAACTACACCCTAAGACCTTTTTTTCTCATTAATAGCTGAAATGCATTGTTCTGTAATAATAAATAACACCAGCCTTGCTTGAAATGTGATCATCAATCAGATCATCAGTCTATCAAGAATCTACAATAAACAGATATTTACTGCATATTATTTAACATTTAATAACTTCTAGGTGTTTCCAAAGACTAGTATTTCAATATAGACTGCAAAAAAAGGTCATTACTGATTATACAATGGATAGTTTCGGTCCTAAAATATGATGGGCTGAGCCACATTGCAAGCTGTTGTAAAATTCATGATATATGCACACCTATGACCACCTCACAACAACTGAACTTAAAACCCTTGTGCTGTTAATGGAATAGTCTTTGACCCTAATGCTGCTCACATGGACCACTGAGTATATTAATGAAGTAAGAACTCATTTTTTGTTTAAACTGAGGGGCTGGAGACTTATGTTCTTAACTAGAACTAGACTGGTCAGCTGGCTAACAGGCTAAAAGAGTCAACAGCCTAAAGAACTCCATCGTTAATATCACAGGCTTGAATTAAAGTACTTACTGTATGATTCACTGTGAAACAGCAGTATAAAAGTCTACAAAATGTCACTTGAATGTCTTAAACACTTCAAATGTTCGTGTTTCAGTCAGAAATATGTCAAATCCAGGCTGAATCCCAAACGGCTCTGTACTCCCTAAATAGTGTGCTAGCTATTAAAGTTTAGAAATTCTAGCCTCTACAGCCAAACAGTGCATCATTTATCGAGTATGGATGTGTCTGAGTCCCCAGATGACTATTTCTTAGCTATATTGCACCGTTGGGCTGCAGGAGCCAGTATTTAAATTCATATGTAGTGCACTATGTAGGGAGCAGGGAGCCGCTTGAGATTCAGCCCCAGCGTGAGAAGAGGGCGCCGCTGAAATAGTGTTAAATAAGACTTACTGTGGTAAATGGGTGACCAAAAAATTCTTATAAAGTGAAAGTTTTTGCATTAAACAGTGCTGTGTTATCATACATTTATTGTTACAACAAGAAGTTAAAAAATTCATGAAATGACTGCAAAATACAGCGATGGGCGGCTGAACATTCTCCTTCTCATTTCAGCGGCCCATGGTTGCGTGGCAACGATCCTGTAAGCTAAAGTAACCACATTTCTTGGCAGAATACTTCTGTATGTCAATTATTATTAATAATAACTTAAATTATCTTCTGTAAAATTGCGCATTTCATCATATTTTATGTTGGCTGGCATTTTGTAAAAGCAATAAGCCACTTGAGGACATGCGTTACTGTGATTTTATCTCATGGCTTATTGCTTCAATAAAACAGCAATAATTATCACAAGACTAGCGATTCCAAACTTTTGTGTTTGAACCTCCCTGGACAAATATCATGTTTCGTTGCTTTTCTAAGTGAATATAAGTTAACACATCCTCTATAGAGAACACCTTTTATGGAATTTTAGTGCACAATTTCTATTTACTTGCTGAGTTTAACATATCAGAGAAAATAAAACAGAAAACAGAAAATGTACCGTAACTTTTGTACGTTTTATTTTTTTCCCTCCAATATGTTAAATTTATCAATAAAAACAGTAACTGAGGATTACAATGTGCAGCAGTGTTTCACTGTATAAAAGAAGCTCCATGCTGCCCTTATTGTTGGATGCATGACAATCTGTTTGAGTGTTTCGATATTGGCCTTAAAGGGTTAAACTATGTCTATGAAACTAGCTTTCAACCTGTGGATTTAACTTTGTAGTTTAAAAGAAACTGAAGTCATTTTAAGACAAACTGTTAACCACAGCGTGCTGTCACAGAGGAACTGGATGAATGAAAGCAGTCGAAAACAGGTACTGAGACAGGTACAGATCAGTGAAGTGAGAAAAACAGCCGCACACGTAACTGCCTGTAAGATGTTCCTGCTGAACAAAATAGGAGATAAATTGTAAAATAGTCAACATGCTCCGTCTTGCGAGGCTGTTCAGCGCTGTGTTTGGCAAAGTTTTGTTCCGGTGAAGTATTACACCATGCTTAATCAGCTCACCTCTATGGTGAAAGAAATGAGCTCTACAAATGAAGATGATGATGCAACTGTTGAAGCGTATAACAAAGACATGAAGGCCGCATGGATCTGGGAGCACATGCTCACTTGCATACATTCGCCGGCCACATCAATAGGCTAGTGGTCATTCTGTTGATGGAATGGAAATCGACTTGGATGTTTTCAGTACTTATAATTCAATACCAAAATAATACAAACCCCTTTTTTAATTTTGAAAATTATCATTTAATTCATTGAAGGAGCAAAGATGTCCAGCAGGTGAACTGCCCATGTGGAAAATTTAATTTGCCCCCCAGTTACACAAGCAAAACATTTACCAAATTTCGTGGATGAGATTGAGCTGACAGGTTTGAACGCAGTCAGCCCTGTTGATAGTTAACCTCATTCATATTGAAGTTTAGAGTCATGTGGTCGCCACAAAGTGTTTACAAGCACACCAGACCATGATTACAAGGAAAAAGAAAAGGTGTTAAAATATACAAGTCTGAAAACCTTTCTAGTTTCTGGTGCATCACCCAACCACAGTGAGTGGCATTATCTACAAACTGAAAGCCCTGGGAACGTTGGTGAATCTTCCCTGGAGTGGATGACCTGCCAAAATTTCCCGAAAAGCACAGCAGCAACTCATCCAGGAAGTCACAAACGTTCTATGAGAACGTTTAATTAACTACAGGACAATTCAGGTCTCAGCTAGTGTTCCAGTGGCCAGGGTTGATGACTCCACAGTAAGAAAGGGACTGTGCAAAAGTGGCAAGAGCAGAAAACGCTTCTAAAAAAAATAAAAATAAACATCAATGCTTGTCTCACATTTGCACAGTAAGGACAACTCATAAGCCTTTTGGAATAAAATTCTTCAAATATGCAGTGATTAAGAAAATCAGGGAGGGTGCAAATACCTTTTCTCAGCACTGTATATAGTGTACCTGTAATATAGATGAAGCTTATAAAGTGGCCAGTAAGGGGAAGTACAAGGTAGATGTTTCTAATAAAGTGGCCAGTGAGTGGTAGCACAAGGTAGGTGTTTCTAATAAAGTGGCCAGTGAGTGGAAGCACAAGGTAGGTGTTTCTAATAAAGTGGCCAGTGAGTGGTAGCACAAGGTAAGTGTTTCTAATAAAGTGGCCAGTGAGTGGTAGCACAAGGTAGGTGTTTCTAATAAAGTGGCCAGTGAGTGGTAGCACAAGGTAGGTGTTTCTAATAAAGTGGCCAGTGAGTGGAAGTACAAGGTAGGTGTTTCTAATTAAGTGACCAGTAAGGGGAAGTACAAGGTAGATGTTTCTAATAAAGTGGCCAGTGAGTGGAAGCACAAGGTAGGTGTTTCTAGTAAAGTGGCCAGTGAGTGGTAGTGCAAGGTAGGTGTTTCTGATAAAGTGGCCAGTGAGTGGAAGCACAAGGTTGGTGTTTCTGATAAAGTGGCCAGTCAGGGTACTTGAGTATCAGGTAAATAATTATTTGTAAGGGCATTAAATTCAACAGGTTCACAATCAACAGGAACTATTTACTATGAAAGTGTAAAGAATGATATAGGATCCCGTTAGAAATTGTGTTCTAGTCTTTCTTCAGTGACATCACATCTATTGGAGTTTCAGTATGGAAATATTCTGCTAACTGGACAAAACAGCCACCTAACTCAGCACTCCAGACCACAATCAGAGTGAATCAGCTCTAAATCTGGCTCTCTAAATAGGACATGTTTAAACAGGAAGTCGTACAGTCCGGCGGTTAAATACGCTGATTTTTTCAAAGGGGAACTTTCATGGGAAAACAAACGATTTAGAGTTTGATCTCTTCGCCCCCCTGCACTGGCCTCAAAGAGCGATGGATAATCCCCAGGATTAACCAGTGGGCAGGGGAATATTAATTCTAGAAAAAAAACGTTGTAATCCACGAGATTTGCCCGTCCCATGAGATTTGTCTCTCAGTTTCTCTCTTTCACGTGTTCTCTGGGCCCGGGCATGTTGTTCATTCATCACAAACATGTCCCTCTCTTTGTTTTCTTTTTTCTCTGTTCTGAATGAATTGAATTTGTTGTTACTGCATGTCTGGCATCTGGAGTGTATAATCTCACCCTGCGGTCGAGCTGCATGTGACTGGGCCTGAGTCTGGCGGAAAGACAGCTTCAACAGAAAGATCATTCACTCAGATAAAACCCAAAATAACACAGGCCATAAACAGCAGTGAACCCGCCCCCCCAGCCGCATGACTCTCATCATCCTGTTTTGCTCTTTTTTGACCTTTCGATCACATTAAACTCCCATTTAAGATCCACTGAATGAAGGAAAAGCTTTATTGTTTGTTTCTGCTTTCGTCATGTTCATATATGTTGTTAAACGCCAACTCTTTCAGTCTGTCTCATCAGATCTCCTCGTTTTGTTTCTTTCTTGTTCGCTCTTTCTTCTGCCATTTCACCGTCTTACTGCAGCTGGAACACGAAACAACACAACAGACTCAATGAACTGAAGGCCTGTCACAGTGTCACTTCCTAGAAGGTCACAGCCCTGTTACAAAGGCGAGAATTAAATTTGAGTCATTCAGGCACTGAGGAGCTGCACCAAAATAGAACTGCCTCTGTATGCGGTTACAAAACCTGGCCTCAGTGCGTGGCTGCCTCATCACTGCTGACTGATCCCTCGTTCATCATATGCTTTTATTAGTTTACATTCTTCCACCACTTTATCTGTAAGTAGGGTTCGTTTCATTCATCCATCCATCCATCCAGACACACACTGATACACCCATCCATCTATCCATCCATCCATCCATCTATCCATCCAGTCATTCCCTAAAACATCCATCCATCCAATCATCCCCTAATACGTCCACTCATCCACCTGTCCATCCATCCATCCGGACACACACTTATACACTCAACCATCCATCCAGACACACTGATACACCCATCCATCCAAACACTAACTAATACACCCACCCATCCATCCATCCATCCATCCATCCAACCAGACATACTGAAACACCCATCCATCCATCCATCCATCCATCCAGACACACTGATACACCCATCCATCCATCAATCCAGTCATCCTCTAATACATCCATCCATCCATCTAACCACCCAACCAACCATCCATTCATACATACACCCATCACTCATCCATCAATTAATTAATTCATCCATCCAATTGTCTACCTATCCATCAAGTGACCCAACCATCCTTACATTCATCTATCTATCACCTCTTTTATTCTTCCTTTTTTCTTTAATTGGTGCTAAAATTCTTTTCCTATGAAAATAAAACAGTTTTGAAATTCACCATATACACATGTATTCATACCCTACACATGCAAAAATCATTTATCTTAAAAATCTTATGAAAGAATGACAAGTTGCTCACTCACAGATAAACACATGTTGATCAAGCAGTCCAACACCCCCCACATCATTCCTTGCCTTGTTGTCCACTCCAGTCCTCCTGTCTTTCTTACCTGAAGCCCACAATGATGGCCAGGCTGGATGAGATGCTGAGCACAGTGAGAAGAGCCAGTATGATGATCAGTGTGTCTCTGTGAAGTCTGGCTGGTCTGAAGTCCAAGGTGGGCATAGGAGGCAACGTTGGGACCGGCCATGGGGTTGAAGCGGGTAATGGAATGACTACAAGAAAGAAAGAAACAGAGGCAGAAACATTAAAATACATGTGAAGTTAAAATGTCTAGAATTAAAAGGGAACGCCACCAATTTTTCAAAATTTCTACATGATGAAGCGGCTAATATGTAAACAAAGTCGTTCAGAGTGGTTCGGTATGAAATACTCCATTCTGAAGAAACTTGCCGAGTCAGAATGTTCTCAGTGGTGGTGATAGGAACCAGACGTCCGAAGAGCTCCCTTACAGTAAGTTATTAAATGAAATGGTTAGATATACACTGTGTAATGCTTGACACATTGTTTTATGGTTGTTTCATGATAAAATTTTGGCCTAAAATCTGTTTTAATCTATTTATTCTAAACCATTCACAGTGGAAGGTACATGCAGGGTGTTGTAAAGCAAAATAGTCCCAAAAAAAAACTTACTTTTTCAGATTTATCACCATTTTACCATCATCAACATCACAGACATGCATAGGTTCACTGGTGTTTTTGGATAGTAAATAAAATGGCTATATTTGTGTTATAGACATGGCGAACCCTGGTTCCCATCACCACCACTGTAAAGAAACCTGTGTCAGTAAGTTTCTCTTCAGTGAATCATTTCACACCAAAAAAATCTGAATGACTCTGTTCACATGTCAAGAACTGAAGTATTCAGAAACCTTTGGAAAAAAGTGGTGGAATTCACCCTTTAAATTGATGTTCCCATTGCTGCAAATGCAGTGAATTAGCCAAAATATGTTTGCCTCTTTAGTTTTCAATGGACTTATGAGGCTAATGTTGCTAACAAGCTCATGCTTTAGGCTTCAGAATGACTGCTATCACGGTTTAGCTATGCTAATGTTCATTTATAATAGAGTGTCATACAGTGTCAGAAACCACATAAGCAAGTCTATTAGAGATTATTTACCAGATATTTACCAGTTTGAGGCAGGTATGTGATGATTTAGGTTTGCAATAAGAGCCATGCTAAGTACACTGTTTTTATTATCTTATTAGCTCTAGTGCAAAACTAAAGGGGCAAATTAAAGACCACCAAATGTCTCATCTACGTTTGGTGTAAGGGGAACTGTGTAAATGATTTTTTTTTTTTGCCAAACTTTAAACAAGTAGAAAAGGAATGACATTTTTTTCTGCATAAATAAAGGTGTTTCTCACCAGTCAGTATGAAGTACATGCGAGAAAGCTCAGTGCCGTGTTTGTCCACCAGGAGGCAGCGGTACACTCCCTGCTCACCCACACTCAGCTGGTTCAGGACGATTTTAGAGTCCTCAGTCACCACCATGACCTCAAACCCATCCTCAGCTGAAAACTTACAGTGAATAAAACACATACAGGTGAAAATACTGGCTCAATCCCACTTCTTATTTTTACCCCTGCCCCTTGCCTCTGAGTGCCACCCTAACCCCTTGGAACTGAGTTACGACGGGTAGTGGCTGGAATCTTCCACTATGAAATGGAACAACCCTCAATTAACAAAGAGCATTACTTAACAGCTACTAGCGCTGCTCTGTAGGCGACCCTGCCAGCCTGCAGTGACAGCAGAGGAGGGTTCAGCAACCTCACTGCTGGGCCTTAGTTACATTTGGGACATCATATGACTTCAAAGAAGGGGATGTGATAATTATATATTATCACCCACCCCTCATTTTTTAGTGATATGAAGCTGAAGTCAGCTGTTCTTCAGCTTCTTGCTCGAATTTTCCCGTTCCACCTTAAATAATGCTTAAGTTATGATGCCTGAGGCTCCAGAATGTAACTGCTGCACCATTTAAGGTGGAATGGGAAAGTTAGCTAGCTAACGCTACCGAAACATCAGCATATTACTAGCGATTTTTATGCTTGTTATGAAGAAAAAGACCACAAAACATTGAAACAACATTAAACTAAGATAATATAGTGGTTATTATAATTTTTAACGGAGAAAATGCTCGCAAATGTGGGTTTCTCTGGTCACTTGTGCTGCCATCTTGCTGGTTTTTCTGTTTTTTCTCATAACACTCTGTTTGGTATGGAGCCCCTTAGTTTGGAGTGTGTTTCTGTAAAACCTCCGTTTGGAGGGCCGTGTAGCCCTAAAACTTCACCCTCTATCTCAACAAAAATCGGGACACCCTACCCCTAGACATGAACGTGCAAAACGGAGGGCCCGAGGGCTGAGTGGTAGGGGTGAGGGGTGAAATGGGATTGGGACTAAATGTCCAGCAGTTTATAGACACCTGCTCATCCAGAGTTCTTGAAATCAGTAGTATTAACAGGGAGTTTGTCCTCCTTTGCTGCAGTAACAGGCTCTACTATTCTGGGAAGGCTTTACATTAGACGTTGGAATATTGCTGTGAGGATTTGATTGCATTCAGCCACAAGAGCATTGGTGAGGTCAGATAATGATGTTGGGTGATTAGGGTGTGGCTCTGAACTGAGTTCATTAATTAGAAGGACTGTCTAGATACTTTTGGACATACCTGCTCTGAAATATATCTGTTCTTACATTAATTTACTTTTGGAATGATGAGCTTATATTTAAACTGTACATGTATGTGTGCATATGATCTTCCCTGCTGAAAACAGATCATTAGAAAATGGATGGTTTTGCTTTTTAAATGGGAATTGGCTAAATGGTTACTATTATAGACCCCTAGCTGCCGGTAGGACACCTTTAGACCCCATTAGGAAACCATCAGATGTGTCTGGAATCTGTCCTAGAACACCTGTTAAACCTTTACAGTCCTTTACACTGTGATATCACCCCAGAAACCTCAGAGCGCCATTAGAGACTATTGGCCATAATTAGAAACCAACTGGAAATTTTAATGGTTCCTGGAAATTTTAATGGTTCCTATGATTTTTTTCAGCAGGGTTTCTATGTCTAAAATACATAAATGTGATGTACATATATATATATATATATATATATATATATATATATATATATATAAACCCTTTTCAAAAAGGTTCTATATGGAACCATATACAAAACATTCTCCATCAATCTGAAGAACCATTTCATGATGCAAACAACCCTTTAAGCATGCAAATGATTCTTTGAGTGTTCTTGGTTCTTTGTAGAACCATTGTCTCTACTAAAGAACCCTTGAAGAACCATCTTTTATAGCTGTAGCCTACAGCTTTATGTATAAGTTGTGTGTATGTACATTTCTTGCTTCCTGTTTCCAGAAGTAGTGATATTCAGCCTGTCCGACTATCAGACTGTGCCAGGAGAGAAAACAATCCAACACCACCTGCCCACCTTCCTCCCCCTCCAACCGGTGCACTGACAGAGAGAGAGAGAGAGAGAGATTGATATTCAGTGTAGCCTTGGAGGCCTAAATTAAATTCATGTGGGTGAATGTGTGTGTGTGTGTGTGTGTGTGTGTGTGTGTGTGTGTGTGTGTGTGTGTGTGTGTGTGTTTGTGTGTGTATTACCTCCACAGTGGCGTGTGGGTGTTGCTGACAGACATGTGAACAACCCGTACTGACAGGTAGAGCAGTTCATTACACTCTGAAACAGCAAACCTGTCACACGCACACAGAGATTAACCAACTAAAAATGTAAATCTGTAATTAATGAAGTCACTGAATACTTTTAATAGACATCCATTGAGGAGGAAAGCTCCTGAAAGTGACAGTAGTAAAGGAAACTTACCACATTTATTAGGACACAGGCCTGAAAAGAAGAAAAAAAGCATAATAAACAACACTTGTAAACACATACAGAGGTACTGCTGATTAAAAACAGATATTTTTGCTTTTTTCATGCTTTTTTCCAATTCCATTTCTGACCTTCAGCGACAAAACGCTCTAAATGCTTCCTCAGTATTCTTCTGCCTTTCTCCACGATCTTTATCATATCCCACTGGATGGGGTCTGTGTAGAGAGTTCACAGGGTTATCAGACTGACCCCACACATGAACCTTAACACAAACACTGCCATTCAAAGTGTGGAAACACTGATTTCAGTCATATTAATAACTTGTTGCTCTATTAAAAAATAGCTTACATTGGAATGCAAAAGTTTGGTCCCTGTTTTGTGGATTTTCTAAATGAAAATAAATTAACACATCCCCGGCTGTTAAATTATATTTATTTGCTGAGTTTAAATTATTGGAAAACATGTAAAATTACAGTATATAAAAATATGTAAAATATATATTTTTTCACAGGCCACATTTTACATTTTATTTTTTTCCCCCAAAATTCAGCAAATAAGCAGTAATTGTGCATTAAAAATGCATGAGTGGGTTCTCTGTGGAGGCTGTATTCACTTATATTCACTTAGAAAGTCAAAAAAGAATGTCTTATCCAGGAGCGCCCAAACGTTTGCATACGACTGTATAAAGTGTACATTGAAATATTGTAAACAAGACACTGTAAGACATTTTAGGTTCCTTATTTAACATTTCAAGTTTGGACAACAAAACTATCAGATTATCATTTTTAGTCGATTTTTAGTCATTTTAATTTCATCATCATGCCTTTTATTCTGCATTAATTGTAGTACTGCTCTTTTTTCCATAAGTCTTAATTAGAGACAAAGGGGTTCAAATCTTGAAATGTCCAGCTTAAAGTTGTCCAGTCAGGATTTTTTTTCTTAGTGGTATCTACGTTTGATACAGCCAAGTGAGCTCTCCCATTGGCTGGGTCTTCAGGAGTAACTGCTTAACCTAATTAAAAAGTGACAATGGAAACAAGCAAACTGCTTCATACAAGGTAAGATACATATTAATTTACTGCTTCTACTGAATAAAAAGTATGAACGTTAAGCTTACATGTCTGTGTTTAATCTGGATTGACTCTGAATGTTAGTGTGCTCAGCTGTTAGCTTAGCGCTAACATATTATTAGAAATCCATTAGGCATGCTAGCACACATCAGCTCATTCTTTGGAAATGTATGGCCTGAACTGAAGTCCTAGCTTTTTAGCCACCGTGTCCACTGCTGTTGATTATGCTGGACACATCTGGACACAAGTTTCCACATTTAATTGCACTGAATGAGTATCATTTTACACAAGTATCTGCAACAAGATTTGGTTTTATTAGACGAAACAGTGATTGCAAACTTTTGAGGAGTACAATATGGTCAATGTGAAAAAAAATCTATTTTTTATTTTAATTTGTCTCATTTGAACACAACAACTGTCATTTACATTGTGTGAAAACTTCATGATGAATGGACCAACAGAAATGCTTCAGAATTGCTTGGAAGAAAATCTCTTTACATTAACTTGCATTAAAAGTAGAGATTGTTTTTGTCTTTTCCTGTAAAGTCGCCATTTTGGAGATACTATTTTTTCTTTGTCAAGTTCATACATTATGGTTTTGCTCACATACTGAGCCCTTCGGTTGATTAAGGCTGTCTGATCTGAAATTATGATGTTATACAGTCATACTCTTAGTAACGGCTGCAGTGAAGCAGCACACTGTAACCTGATTAGCCTGATTAGAACAGTAGTGTAATCAGCTGAAGGCCGCAGTGTTCCTCACCCGTCCTGTGCTCCTGCCAGTGCCTCCGGAACTCACTCTGGTACTCCGTTCGTGCCTGGTACAGTGTTGTGGGGTCTGCAACAACCAACATTTCCCTTTTCAGTGAGGAACCAAAAGGTGGTCACGGTCACTTTTCATTCTTTAACATGGAATAGTGAAGTCACCGCACAGTTAATATCCTAAACACATGCTGTTCTATGCTTTACATAAAGCTTTCTTTTAAAAAAGGTTGAAATTAAATCCTAGGAACATTTCATTTCTATAAAAATGACAATGTGTTTCATATCAGTATCCCACTGTCATCTACCAGGACTGGGATAAACAGCATCTGATTACTTGAACTGAATTGAATTAAAAGCAGTCAGATCTGGCATATTTTCCTCTTGGGCTTCTGGATATGGACAGTTATGGTATTGCCGTGCTTCAAATGATGCTGTACTTTAAAACAACTTTTTTACTTTTTGTTTTACTTTACGTTAAAACAACAAACATTGTGTATTAAACATTTGTAGACACAAAATCACAGTTGCTTCATGTGCTCCTGAGTGGTGCAGTGGACTAAGCCGTCACCCCAACAGGAGGTTGCGAGTTTGAGCCCTAGTGATGCCATAGCCATCCATAAGTTCGTACCCAAGAGGAAAAATGTCTAGCAGGATTGTGTGATGGAAAGAGTCCTGGCTAGTGGAGAAGTTGAGTATTAAAAAACACGCTCATTTTATTTACCAAACTGACACACAGAACTAAAAACTAAGAACTTTTGACTCAACTGAGAAGTTTGCGCTGTGTGAACTCTGGTATCCTCAAGTTGAGTCAACTCAAGAATCAGTTACTGTATCATTTTGAGCTGAGCAGGCTCTCATTTCTAACAGTGAAGTTTTGTGGAGGTGAAAATAAGAACACATCCCTCTACAGGGATAAACTTCTATGCACATGCATCGGCATATGTCTACAAATTTAGTGCACAGTTTCTATTTATTTGCTGAGTTCAATATTATGTTAAACTCAGCAAATAAATAGAAGGTGCCATAACTTTTGCACAGGGCACATTTCATGTTTTATTTTTCTCCTAATATGTTAAATCCAGTAAATAAACAGTAATTGTGCAGTAAAATGTGTACAGGATATTTATTTTTACTTTAATAATACATGTAATTGGACAGAGGGGCACCCAAACCATTGCACACGACTGTGTAACATTAAAAGAGACCCTTTTGAACTTTACAGAACTTTTACGTAATGTCAACGTTCTACACCAGTAAAAGTTTTCCTCAAGCTGTGTGCCCAATCCAAGAAACATTTAAGAATGTACAATAATTTCTAGGAATCTCAGAAGAATTATAGATGAATACATAACTGTATTATAATTATTTACGATATATTAAAGTCTTTCTAGTTAAATTCTGCATCAGGCTATTCCGGTTCTAAAAGGTTATTCTAGATACTGCAGATAGGCTACAAAAGACATAATTCACGTAGGACATCAGCACACCGATCACCCCACGCAGCTCCGTGCTGGTGTCCTGGTAGGCGGTGTAGGCATGCTCAATGATGCCCTTTAAATCCATCTGATCTTGGACTGTGACTCCTTTAGCGCTGGCCAGGAAATCTTCATGCATGTAGCGGATTGTGCGGTCGCACTGCAGACAGGACATCACGCTGGTGACCACACATACCAGTAAGAGAGGAATAAGAGAGAGCGGAGCGAGAGCCATCTAGAAAACAGCGCAGCCCTCGCGGAACATGCCTGTGTCATACCACTAGAACAAAGAGAACGTTTGTGATGTCACAGTGCATTTGATATTAAATGATTATAAAGTTTTCAGTCATTCTGTCTGTCTATCTGTTCATCGAATACATATATAGACAGACAGACAAACAGACAGACAGATAGATAGATAAATGTACTGGTGTACAGACAGACAGGGACAAAGAGAACATTTGGGATGTTACAATAGATCATAAGGTTTTCAATCATTCAGTTCATTAAACAGACAGATAGACAGACAGACAGACAGATAAAAAGATAGACAGACAGATAGATAGATAGATAGATAGATAGATAGATAGATAGATAAACGGACAGACAGACAGATTCATTGACAGATAGATAGATAGATAGATAGATAGATAGATAGATAGACAGACAGACAGACAGACAGACAGACAGAAAGACAGATGCTTTGACAAATAGATAGATAGATAGATAGATAGATAGATAGATAGATAGATAGATAGATAGATAGGCAAACAGACAGACAGACAGATATAAGGCAGACAGACAAACAGACCAGTAGATAGATAGATAGATAGATAGATAGATTGATAGATAGATAGATAGATAGACAAATAGACAGACAGACAGATGCATTGACAAGTAGATAGATAGATAGGTAGATAGATAGATAGATAGACAAACAGACAGACAGACAGACAGACAGATATAAGGCAGACAGACAAACAGACCAGTAGACAGATGCATAGATAGATAGATAGATAGATAGATAGACAGACAGACAGACAGACAGACAGACAGACAGAAAGACAGATGCTTTGACAAATAGATAGATAGATAGATAGATAGATAGATAGATAGATAGATAGATAGATAGGCAAACAGACAGACAGACAGATATAAGGCAGACAGACAAACAGACCAGTAGATAGATAGATAGATAGATAGATAGATAGATAGATTGATAGATAGATAGATAGATAGACAAATAGACAGACAGACAGATGCATTGACAAGTAGATAGATAGATAGGTAGATAGATAGATAGATAGACAAACAGACAGACAGACAGACAGACAGATATAAGGCAGACAGACAAACAGACCAGTAGACAGATGCATAGATAGATAGATAGATAGATAGATAGATAGATAGCCAGGATAGACGGACAGACATACAGACATACAGTCAGACATATGACAGACAGACAGATAGATAGGTAGATAGATAGATAGATAGATAGATAGATAGATAGATAGATAGATAGATAGAAAACCAGCATCATTCAGCAATCATTTTTGTAAGAAACATTAATAATAATGTTTCACTGTTCGTAACAACATTTACTCTAACTGCTGCCAGTCTCTTAACCAGGTGATGAGTAAGTGCTGGCCAGTCTGCTGTGATGTATGCGCGAGCTGAATGTAATGAACAATGACTGTGCAGTTGAGCCCAAAATACTCTTCATTGTGTTTCTGTCTCTGACACAGTAATGTGCTGCATTTGTTCCTCTGACTTCACAGGACTTCAGCTGATTTAGGAGATGACCTCAGCGGTTTGCCCACGTCTGCTGTAATGTTACTCTCCCTGCTGTGAAGCAGCGTTTGAAACCAGCAGACCCAGCTAGGTGTGGTGCAGAGAGAAGATTTTAGAGCCACTGTGTCTGTGGTAAAGGTCATGGCGCAGTGGGCTGGGGTACGAATGAATATGAGGGGATTTCAGCAGCGTTTAGCTGGTATGACTTCAGCGCAGTGAAAGCCCACTCAGCGGTTAACCATGCTGTTAGCCCACTGTAGGCCCACGGTCTGCACATACCGCAGAGAGAGCTCTGCTTCATTTCACCCCTTTCTACCTCTTGACGCATTATATTCGGTTTACATTCCATTTTATATATATATATATATATTTTATATATATATATATATATATATATATATATATATATATATATATATATATATATATATATATATATATGTAGTATAATTTATAGACAATTGTAACTTGTAGAGTGTATATTTATTATATTATGTTTTATTCAAACTTTTCAGAACCCCAGAAAGTTAATAAAGGCTAAATAATATACTGTAGTAATCCATCCAATTATTTACATATTTATTAATAATTAATAATGTAATCTAATTCTGTATATTAACTTTATTAGAACCTTATTCTTGATGTTTCACAGCTTTCCCAGTCATTTCAGAAACACCTACTCTAATTTCTAATGAATGAATTTATTTTTGTTTACAGCATCCTACTAATTATTTAAAGAAGCTGCACAAGACTAGCATAATAGTATCATTGAATACATGTGTTTGCAGCCAAAGTTGTTTTTTAGAATATTATATTTTTATGTGCAGTGTGTACATTTAGCTACATGCTGTAATGCTATGACATAATATATCTGCTCTTTCATGATTTACTCATATTGGATTAAGGCTAATTAAAGTAACCAGTTACATTAGGGGTGTATTCAGTGTTTTTTACTGAACACTTTAAACAGTCATGCTGCCTGTGGTGGCTGCAGTGAAGCAATACATGACTCATTCAGGGCCTCTGGTTGGCTGTTAATTTTTTCAGATGGGATTTATGTATTCCTCCTACACAGATTGATATCAGGCCTGTCCATTCAAGTTTATTAAGTGGACATTTTAAGTAAAATTTGATTAGTTCAAAGGTGCCGTCACTGTATTCCAGCCAGTCAAATTATTACGCACTTCACCAAGTTCTTCTGTAGGCCTTCCAATTACTGTGCAGCAACCGCTGCTATCTGTCACAGCCACAAGCTCATTTATGTGGTTTCTGATGTTCATAAGTGAATCTATTTGAGAGATTTAACAGCTCAACTAAGTTTAGGCGAGTGTGATGATTCAGACATGCACCAGTTTGCATGGTGCTAATTGCTAGTAAAAACTCCATTAACTTTTAGCTACGTTAGCCTTGTGGCACCATATGTAAATCTGATTTACAGCCATATAGGCACGTATATCATAAAGGGTCAGGCATATATTTCAAAATATATACATATGTGTTGTCTACATATATGTAAGTATAAAATATTGGACATATATGCCTGATATATGGATCATACATATCGCTGCTGTCGGAACAAAACCTTGTATCTCCATTTTTGTCGTTTTTCAGATTTTGACATAGTTTGAAAGTGCCTGTTGCCCTTTACATTGTATGTAAATTTGATGATGAATGGACCAAAAGAAACAGCCCAAAATTACTTTAAAAAAAGTTTGGTTTCATTGACTTACATTAAAAGTAAAGTGTGTCTTTTCTTTCTACTGTAAAGTCATCATTTTGGAGGTATGAGGCTTTCTTCCCACAACAGCGATATATATGTCTGATAGGTGGGTGAACACATCCCAGTTCTGTTGTAATTCTTACTATGTTATCTGTTTGCTTTTAAATTTGAAACTATTTATTGTCAAAGAACAATATTTTCATTTATTTCGCATTTTAGTGATTTTATTGCTTAGCTTACAATGTGCTTTCAAACTAATTCTCATTTTATTATGAAGAATATGAAAGAAACAAAGAAAATGCATAAAAAACCCTTATATTATATAACATGATGCATATGAGTCACGTATGTTATCCATATATAAAATAATATTCTTATTATATATTTTTAAATATGTATTTAACCCAGAGATAGGAGAGAGGATTGCAGCTCATTATCTGAGAAGTGTCACACCATATTCGGTGCAATTACTGGACCCCACCCTCTCCACAGAGATGAACACAAACAGACTCCTTATCAGCGAAGGGCCACACCTTGCATCGTAAAACTGAAACCATAAACCTACTCATTTGGAGAGTCACTGTGAGACTCCTGACTCAGGCTGTTAGACTGGGTGGATGGGACTATATATGCCACTCTGCCCGGAGGTGTGATGGGATACGACGCGGTTGTTAGGAATGACCCAACCCCAGGTGTGGTCCAAATGACCACTTGTTCAAGTAGAAACACAGTGACAGTCACACAGAGAAGAAAGTGTTGCGTTGAATTTGCTTAATATTAAATACGTAATTTCCATTGTCAGGATAAAACCTTCCAGATAGGAAGCATCCATTAGTCCACTGGCTTGATAAGGCTGATGGAATTGTTTATACGCCTCACTACTGGACTGAGAATAGTCCACCAACCTAAATTGTCAAGCCAACAGTGTCCTGTGACCACTGATGAAGGAGTAGAGGATGGCCATCACAAACTGTGCAGCAGCAGACGAGCTACTGTCTCTGACTTAATATCTACAAGGTGGACCAACAAAGTAGAAGTGTCTAGTGGAGTGGACAGTCACCACGTCAGAGTCACTGCAGTGCTGAGAATGACCCACCACCCAAATAATACCTGCTCTGTGGTGGTCCTGATAACGAAAGACCAGTAAAAGGGGGAAAACAACGTGTGCAGAGAAACAGATGGACTACAGTCTTTAATTGTAGAACTATGGATAAAGTGGGCATTGCATGTAGATACAAGGTAGGTGTACCAAAAAAGGGGTTAGTGAGTGTATATTTGGAGCCCAGTGTCCAAACTAAACATGGTGAAGCAACGTTTAGCTATTATTCTGCAAACAACTGGAACAAATGGTAACACTTTCTATGAATGTCACATTTTCAAGCATCTATAAACACATACAGAACATGTTATAATGCATTCAAAAGGCATTATAAATATGGTTATAAAATAAATTACACTGAATTACACTTTATAGCCACGTTTATTATACATTATGAATTGGTAACATAATGCATTATAAGTAGTGTTAATAACATGTTATATTGTCAGTGCCGAAGAAGTCAGTCCCAGCTTGGAGAGTTCAAAGATTTATCCGCTGGGATTGCCAACATTTTATTTCTCACCACTGGTGCTGTTAGGGCGGCGTCTTCAGGGCTTCAGTCCTGAATATTCAGATGCTCCAAACTGGTTGTCCAGCCTAGAATTATTGCTACAATGTGCTTTTCTTCAGCAGCGCTCTCACTTTAAATGTTACATCACAGCAAACCAAGTACCCATCAGCCCCTCCCCTGAACCCCCTCTGACATCACATTGAGCGTGAAGTCACTGCGGAGTGAAGGCCTGGAGAGGGAGAGGCGAGATAGTAGAGTGCTGTCATTGTAATTTGTTCCTTCACTGGTTTTAATGTCAAACACTAGAAACCTTCACTCTGTAACAGCACTACACTACAGTAATGCTAATTTCTGCTAGCATTCTACTGGATATGCAGTGTTAAGTTGGTGCCAAGCTAACGGTGGTGTACATTGACTTTCCGACACTGAGTAAAACACCATTGATAGCAACTCTAGTTTAAAACCTAACATTTAGATAGATAGATCACTTCATTAGTCCCAGAGGGAAATTCTTCAATCTGAAGCCTGTAATGTGCTTCAGTAATCCTTCAGTAAATACTTCAACTTGAAGTTTCACTCTTAATACTGGAGGAGGCTTTAGTACAGTATGCCTAACTCTACTTAGAGCGGACAAATACAACTTACGAGCTCTTATAATTTGCATTGAATAGTACTTATAATGCATTATATTAACAATTCATAATGCCTAATGAGCATATCTATAACTTTTAATGCAGTTTTATAAATATAGCCATGTTTATGATGCCTTATGAATGCTTTATAACACATAATGTATGTGTTCATAGGTTTTTATAGACATAACATTTATAGAAAGTGTTACAGAACAAACTGTCAGACAGTCTCAGACGTGTCCCAAATGTAGTAATTTTTAAATCCAGGTTAGAAACATTTCTCTTTTCGTGCTCCTATGATTGAACTCTAGAACTTGCACTCTATTCTTGCTGCACTTTACTCTTAATAAGCTAATTTTTATAACCCTCATTTGATTTCATTCCCTTTTATGTTTTTATTCTACTTTATGTACTTTGTACTTTCTATCTTTCATTCTTCCTTTTTTATTTTATTGTTTTATTTTTTCTTTATTTTTTCTTTGCTATTATGAGCTTTTTCTGTTTTCCTTTGTGCAGGAAATGTGCTACATAAATAAACTTGTCTTGCCTTGCCTAAATAACTCTCTATTGCATGAACATATTATTTCAAAATAATTTTTAAAATTGTATGTGTTTTTATTATATAAAATTGCTTACATAATGAACATATTTGGAAAAAAAATCTTTAAATGGGGGTAATTGTTAAATTGTTGGCATATGCAATCATGGAACCATGAAATCAATTTTTACTGAAAACACAATTAAACAAATTCACCTTACACGTAACTTGGTATTACATACTGTGTATACAGTTATTTGCCAGCTGTAAAGCGTCGACATACAATTTGGGTGGGATGTCGCAATTCTTTCTATTAAAACTATTATTTCCAGTGGTGTAATTTCTAATCCAGATAATATGTTACAGCTAAAATGTCTGAAATTACAAAATATAAATAAAAATAATATTTTTTTTTCCTTTTAAATGTAAAAAGTCTTAGAGTAGTCTGGTGCTATATAACTCAATTACAGTCCAATAGGTTGAATATACACAGATCACTTTGATATTCACATATAGTTGCCCTATGGCAACAAATTCATTTTACCATTTTGCAAAAAACATATCACATCTTAACTGGTTTTAATGAAGAAAAGTAAAAGCTAACATACCCCAGACAGTATTTCAAATTTTTCTTGAAGAAATTTGGATAAACATTGAACAATTTGTCAATTTCGGGGCCCCTATAGGTCAACACCTTCTCAGTGTCAAGTGTCCATGGAAAAAGGTAGTGCAAACAGGACTTCTTGGTCATGTGATGTTATCAAGTATTTTCCCTTTCAAAGCAAAAGAGCCCTTTTCCACAATTAAACAGTAAAACACAAAATTATATAACTGCCTTTTGATAAAATTGAGATAAAATAGTTGTTGCCATGAGGCAACACCATGCAGTAAAGGGCTAAGTAATTACAGTATATTATGTATCATCTCACAACTTCTTGGTGTATCAAAAAATACTTGATATATTAAAGAAAGCATGTTATAATACCTTAGTGTTTAGCGTATGTAATTTCAGTCTACACTGTATAAGTTGAATAAAATATATAAATATAAATGTTAGTATGACAAGTGTATGGCATATTAGTCTGAATGGTAGCGTACTGGATTTTTTTTCTCAGCACTTGGCTGAGAACGAGAAAGCGAGAGAGAGAGAGTGGGAGGGAGAGCGAGATGGGGAAACAGACAAGGGAAAGTGCAAATGTCAGCGTTTTGTGTAGGATGTCTTGTTTGAGTTTCTGAAGGTTTGAGGGGGGCTGGAGAGGGGTGTTTGTTTATTGAAAGCACATGGTGCATGTTTGGGTTTCTAAAGGTGAACATGCAATTCCAGAACTGCTCTGAGTGAAGAAGGTGGGCACTGAAGTGGATGTTGATGCTCTAAGTTAAATTAAGTTAATATATCCTTTACAGAGAACACGCTCCTTTTGTAAAATGGTAAAATGAATTTGTTGCCATAGGGCAACTATATGTGAATATAGTAGTGATCTGTGTGCATTGAACTTATTGGACTGTAATTGAAATACATAGCACTAGACTACTCTGAGACTATGTTTACAACTTTTGAGAACACACTTTTGAGATAGCTACATATTTTAATGCACAAATAATTTTATATAACATATTTGGATAAAAAAATAAAACAAGGGGGAAATTTTATGTCATGGTTTTATATGTTATGCATGAAAATTTGTGAAAAAATGCCACATGTAGGTGTGTTTACTGTACAGGATGTGTTAACTTATTTACACAAAACATCACCTGACAGGGGGTGTTCAAACCTCTATGCACGATTGTAAGGACAGTTTGTATAATAATATAAAGTTTTCTTACTGCTCACATATATAGTCTTGCATCTGTGAGGAATCTACTTTCTCTCCCGTTCCACTTCAGGCCTTCACATTAATTCTCTTTTTTGAGTTTAATTTCGTTCTGTTGTGTTGGCCCAGCTGCTGAAATGCTTTGCGGTTGCTCACATGTCTCACTTTAGAGCTTCACCGTTTCTTTTTAGATTAAAAGGATCCCAAGGAGAAAAGATTAAAGCCTGATAAACCAGTTCCTATGCTGAGAGATGCTGGATGCACCTCCAGTTCCTCTGTGGTTCTACAGGGAGGGAAACAGTGCTATTTGATTAGAATCATTATTTGCGTAGACATAAACACTTCAGTCTGAGCAGTCCATGTTTATAGATAACAGTGTGCCAAACAGGTCTATTAAACAAGTCTATTTAAGGTAAGTGAATGACAATTTAGTAGTCAAGAAGTGCATTTGTTTGTTTGTTTGTTTGTTTGTTTGTTTGTTTGTTTTCTGACAAGATACTCATTAAACTAAAATCATCTGATGATTCTGAAAATTGCGAAGTTTAATGCTGTGATTTGAACACATGTTAATCATTAAGCATCTGAAGCTCCTTAACCCCTTACATGCCCAGGGCCCACCGGCAGGCCCAAAGTTTTATTACACAGGTCTATAACTTAAGAATAGCTCAACCAGTTTGCATTGAAGTGCCTGTTGTTACCAAGTAATAAGCCTTAGTATGTAATAAGCCTGGGATTTTTAGAGATTTTAGAGGCACTGATTTTTCAAAGTTTCAGGATAATTAAATGATTAAGATAACAAATGAAGTCATTGAGAGTTCTAGAGAAACTTGACGAGTCAGAATTTTCCCAGTGGTGGTGATAGGAAGCAGATGTCTGAAGTGCTTAATGGCCCCAAAAGCTCCGTTATAGAAAGTTGTTACATGAAATGATTATGAATAGACTGCTTGATGGTTGACACATCGTTTTATGATAGTTTTGAGAAGGCTTGGCCTAAAACATATACACCAATCAGCCACTTCATTAAGCATAACTCGTTGTTTCTACACTCACTGTCCATTTTGTCAGCTCCACTTATAATACAGGAGCTCTTTGTAGTTCTACAGTTACAGACTGTAGTCCATCTGTTTCTCTGCTTACTTTGTTAGCCCCCTTTTACCCTGTTCTTCAGTGGTCAGAACCCCCATGGACCCTCACAGAGCAGGTACTATTTGGGTGGTGGATCATTCTCAGCACTGCAGTGACATTGATGTGGTGGTGGTGTGTTAGTCTGTGTTGTGCTGGTCTGAGTGGATCAGACACAGCAGTGCTGCTGGAGTTTTTAAACACCTCAGTGTCACTGCTGGACTGAGAATAGTCCACCAACCAAAAATATCCTGCCAACAGAGTCCTGTGGTCAGCGTCCTGTGACCACTGATGAAGGACTAGAGGATAACCAACACAAACTGTGCAGCAGCAGATGAGCTTTCACCTCTGACTTTACATCTATAGGGTGGACTGTCAAGGTCTGAGTGTCTGTGGTCAGTGTCTGATAATGTGGACAGTGAGTGGACACAGTATTTAAAAACTCCAGCAGCACTGCTGTGTCTGATCCACTCAGACCAGCACAACACACAGTAACACACCACCACCACATCAGTGTTACTGCAGTGCTGAGAATGATCCACCACTCAAATAGTACTGCTCTGTGGTGGTCCTGTGCGGGTCCTGACCAATGAAGAACAGGGTAACACAGTATGCAGAGAAACAGATGGACCACATCTGTAATTGTATTACAAAGCACTCTTATGTGGTCAGTGGAGCTGATAAAATGGACAGAATGTATATAAATACATGCAGACTGTTGTAATTCCCCTTTAATTCAGCAGACCCTTTGATTTTCCATCCAGTGGTGCCAACTGAACCTCCGACCTCAATCAGATAATGTGTTGTTTTATCGGTCATATCATGGTCACTGATAGGGCTGATCCTAATTAATGCGATTCTCAAGGACAAGCATGCCAATCATTTACAGACTGCACCAGATCAGCTATACGTTACAGATTACAGAGTGCAGCAAGTTTGCTGCATTAGCTTTACTATATACAGTATCACCATTTACAGGATGTAGCAAAGCAGCCATAGTTCTTAGACTGAGAACGACAGAAACCGCTAAAGCCCTTTGAACACCTAAAATAAAAACAGATCAAGGGTCCATTGAGCCATGCAAAACAAAACAATGAAAATCCATAAACTTTATGAGCCGGTTTCCCAAATGGGATAATACCTGGTCATTGACATTAATGGATACGATCCAATCAAAATGCTGTACCATCCGGCTTAATCACTGTCTGGGAAAGGCCAGACTAAAGGGCATAATACGACTAAAAGAAATATCAGCATGCATTTAAATATTCTAAAGACTGTTTCTAACAGTTCTGACCTTTGTTTAGTAATTATTTTAGCAATAAATACATCGATCTTAAAGGATTTTTCCAAACAGTGGTGGTGATAGGAACCAGACTTCTGAAGAGCTTTAAAGCCCATAAAAGCTCCCTCACAGAAAGTTATTACGCTGATGTCTGATGTTTTATGACAGTTCTGAAGTCAGATTGTTTCCTGAAACATATTTTTTTTTACAATACACTCATGGTGGAGGGCTACCTGTAGGGTTTTGTATAGTAAATAAAATGGCTGTATTTGTGTTGTAGACAGTGTGACCCCTGGTTCCCATCACCACCACTGTAAAGAAATCTGAGTCTGTAAGTTTCTCTACAATGAATCATTTCACACCAAACCACTCTGAATGACTCTGTTTATCATGTCAGCGACCAAATTATGCAAAGTTAAAAAAAAATGGTGATATTCCCCTTCAAGAGCTAAGTATATCTATATGTAATCCTCCTGGCTGAACGCATTTATAAAAAGTGGTGCTATGCAGAAGATGAATTTTGTACATAAATATTAACTGCCATTCTTTCCTGGATAAACAGAAGGTATAATACATGTAAATGTAAAATGCATTAAGCTCAATTATGCTATTTGAACTTTTCTCCCAGTGCAAATGGTGTTTTTAAATTATGTACACAGAGATACAAAGTTTTGCCACTTTTTTCCTTCTTCATACATATATATAATAAAATGAAAACGAAGCTTTTATGTTTGTATTTTTCTCAGTATGTTGAATTCAGCAAAATAAATAGAATATATATATATATATATATATATATATATATATATATATATATATATATATATATAGCTTCGTTTTCATTTTTTCCAATGTATTAAATTCAGATGAACTCCAATAAACAGTAATTGTGCATTAAATTGTACAGAAGTGTGCTCTCTTCTTATTTACACTTAGAAAGTCAACAAAACGTGCCCTTTGACTGGGGGTGTTCAAACTTTTGCATACAAATGTATTTTTATGTATTATGTTATTGTACTCTTTTACTGTTTTGTGTCTCTACTGTATTTTACTTGTTTATTTATTTATATTTTTGTATTTGAAACTTTGTCAGTTAAACTTGGGTCCAAGAATTATTATAACCTATAATCTCATTGAAGCATAGACCTCTGACCCATAAGGTTACCCAGCACTGTATAGTTCAGCTTCCCTAATCAGATTTACACAAATGCTGAAACAAAGCTTTCTGTGTCTGGAACGCAGTCAGATAGCACTGCAGTGCTGACAGGAGGTAAAGTCAAGGTTAAACGCTCTGATTTACTGATTAGAGCAGCAGTCAGAAGTCAGTTTAAAGACTTACACAATCTAAAGATACTTGACTTCCATTTGATTTGATTCAGATTATTTTAGTCTTAAAAGATTTTAAAGTACATAAAAATATACGGAGCCCTGCTGGTGACATCCTGTATAAATAAAAAATTATGTGTGGCCACAACTTAGTAAGGTATGGAAACGAGATAATTAAGTCACGGCCATGTCTTAGTAAGGTGTGGAAATGAGATAATTAAGTCGTGGCTACGACTTAGTAAGGTGTGGAAACGAGATAATTAAGTCGTGGCTACGACTTAGTAAGGTGTGTAAATGAAATAATTAGGTTGTGACCATGACTTAGTAAGGCATGGGAATGAGATAATTAAATCGTTCCATCACTTAGTATGGTGTGGGGATGAGATCCTAATGTGTGGCCACAACTGGAAATGAGATGATGGAAATGAGATGATTAAGCCTTGACCACAGCCTAGTAAGGCATGATCTCATTCCCACGCCTTACTAAGTCATGACCACAACTTAATTATATTTTTTCCATGCCTTACTAATTCACGGCTACGCATTAGGATCTTGTTCCCACACATTAATATGGCGTGGCCGCGCATTTATTTTATTTATACGGGATGGAAAGTGGGCAGCGCTGTTGCCTCACAGCAAGAAGGGTCTGGGTTCAATTCCCCAGTCGGGCAACCAGCGTCCTTTCTGTGCGGAGTTTGCATGATCTCCCCGTGTCTCCCTGTTTCCTCCCACAGTCCAAAGACATGCAGGCGAATTGGAGATGCTTAAAAAATCATTAAAAGCTTCTTCATCATTAAACTGATGTCTGTGAGGCACTAGCTGTGCGACACTCTATTCAGCCACTTAGTCCTGACTATTCTGCTTATTTCAGGCCCAGAACAGTGTCTGTGGCGTTACTGACCCCAGCAGGCTTAGGCCCACCCACTTTAATGACTGGCCCATGATATAGAGTTCCAGTGTTAAAGATATTGGCAGATAATGAGCTCTATATTCGTGATAACATTCCATACAACACTGTTGTCCCTGTTGTGTTTAGTTTTTTGCTCATGGTGTCCAAGACTTTACACTTAACTGCAATGGGTGTGATTTTTTGGGAGCTTCTGAGTGTTTTTGAAAGAACAGATTAAAACACATAAAAACTAAATGAACATTACATTTCTGTTTTCCACACCTCCAAAGTTCAGTCTTAGAAGTTGTTTGCATTTTCTGCTTCTCTCAAACCAAGTAATCCCAAACACATTCAGTGGTGTTGAGGTCTGGACTCAACTTGGGGTGGTCAGTCCATTGATCAGCTTCTTTGTTTGATGTCTGTCTCCTTTGTGGTTCTTCTTGAACAGCTACACATCCTTTCAGACCCATAGCGCTGAGTCGTCTTCTCACAGTGGAAGGATGGACAGAAACACCTGTGGATGTTTTCAGATCTGAAGCAGCTTGATTTTCTCCTCTCTCACAAAAATGAAAGCTTTAAGTGCTGTTTATCTGATGGGGACAGTGTTGGTGGTCTACCAGGTCTTTCTGGTGGTTGTTAGGAGTGACATTGTCTTTGCAGCTTTGAATAATTTTTTGATCTCTGGTTTTGGAAACTCTTGTTTTTCATGTATGTTCTTTCTCCTTTCTTATGCAAGTGGATCATCATATATCTAATCTGCTCAGAAATATCAGAAAACTTTTGTACAGCACTGCAGAGCTGAGTATATTCAGTTCTACATTATCTTATCAGCTCTTTGCAACACAATTTTGAGTTATCTGTATCTGTATCAGTTAAGCAGTTGATGCAGCAAGCCTGTCTCCATGAAAAACACTGATAGACCTTAACCTAGACAAATTACTAAATCAGTAAATTACTGAAAAACGACGGAATGAGCACGTCTTGCTTCTGAATGAGGCTTTTATAATGAGGCCCCCGAGAGTATTTGGACATTTGTGCCATATTTTTATTAGGTTTATTGTGTTAGAAAAATATGGCTAAGTTAATGTCAATGTTAAACAGACAATTCAAAGACTGCACACTGTTAGAAATTAAGGTTCTGTGCAGGTACATTTTTTGTTCATCAAGGTATAAACCATGTAGATGTTCCCTCAAAGGTACAACAGTGGTTTTATTGTCCAAATGTGAAACCTAAATTAGTTTTTCCAGGTGAAAAATTCATATTTGTACCTTTTTTCTAACTTAATGTTTTAAAATAGAATAAAATAAAAGCCTGGAGACGAGACGGTGTGTGTGGAGTCAGTACAACTTAGAAAATATAATTTCAGTGGATTATGGTACAGTTATTTTCCCTGACTAAAGGTACTAAGACTTCTGCAGGGTTCTATCCAAAATGTCCTAGTACAATTCATGATCAGTTCATGATCCCATCAAAGAAAACAAGCTCACTGACACCACTGTTAGAAAAACAGTCCCAGACTTTGACTCTTCTACCCCTGTGGAAAAGAGTCAACCATCAGTTTGATGTTGTGATAAAAATGTTTTTTTCTATTTAGTTCAACATTTGAAGTACCATAAAGAACTGTAAAGTCCACTTATGGTTAAATGTGTTAATTGTCCAAATATTTTTGGGTCCTGTGAATATAGTGTATCAAACTCTTAAAAACAAAGGTTTCTTAATGTTTGTAAACTTGGACATATGGTTCTAGTTATTTATTAATTTGTATAGAACCTTCAAAAGTGGTTCTTCTGAGCCATTGCAAAATCAGACCCACATGAATTAACATTAACATACTGTCCTTTAAGACTTATTAATGACATGTTTATCTTTTTTGTTTGGCTCTTAAATATCTTTTTGTTTTAAACAACATCAAAAAATTAGCCAAAAATACCCAAGAGAAACGAAGCTGCTGGTGTTCTCAGAGCACTGGACTGACCACTCCAGCGTTTACATGTACTCAATAAGCCGTTAACTGCAGAAAATCAGATGTTGTCAGCAATCCAATCAACATGTTTACATGCAGTTGAAAAATCAGATCATTTGAAAAGTCTGGGTCTACATGAGTCAGACGGTGATCAGATTTCTGCTTTGCAACTGGCCAATAAACTAGACGTAACCATAAACTCAAACTTCACGTCACGGCTTTTTTTAAAAAACGTTGTGCCACTTTACCTGAAAATATGACCATCCATCATCTCGAAGATGAAGAATAGTTCAATCCTTCATTTCATCAAGCATGTATTTGGTTTCAGCTTCTCGCTTATTTCTGGTACCGCCGTTTGTTTTCGCACATGCGCAGACTGAGAAATCTGAAAGAAATCAGAGTAAGAGTTTACATGCACTGAGAAATCTGATTACTGAGCTAAAATCCAGCTCTCTCTATCGGATTTCTAGGCCTTGCTCCAATCTAAGAAATCTAATTGTGCTGTTTACATGACTATTTGAATAATCAGATAACTGCAGAAATCTGATTATGATTGGATTATTGAGTGCATGTAAAGGCACTCATTGAATGTGTTTGGATTACTTGGATTGCAAAAAGGTTGCAAATGCAACCAACTTCTAAGACTGAATTTTGGAGGTGTGAAAAAATATCCCTGTAGATTTCTTTGAGAAAGTGAGTCTCCTGAAAAGAACGGAAGCTGTCACAAAGGTAAAGCGTGGACACATTAAGTACAGAAAAATGAATATTATATTTAGTTGTTGAGGCTTCTGTGTGATTTTTGTTTGGGGGGCGCCTTTGGTGCAATGTAACTGCTGCGATCTGGAGAAGTGAATAAAATCTAAAATAAATAGGCTTAAAAATGCAGTGTTTCTCCTGTGTTTTACGGTTCCATTACTGGTCTATTATTCTCAGCCATACGGTTAATGCTCAGTCCTCTTTGCCCTATTCTGCACAGTGTCAGTAAGCACTTGGCAAAAGGTAATAGTCTAAGGTTCCCTCAACCAAGAAGTGTCCTTGATCGATAAGATCTTTGATAATTTCTTCAAGCAGCAATTGTCAGAATTCCCATATCAAATGCACTTTAATGTAGGTTAGCGTCTGATGATGAGTCTAATCTCATTAGTATTTGATATCAAGAGTGGTGTGTTGAAAAATGATAGCGTTGAGGTTTTAGTCACAGCAGCAGAAAGTGCAAGAGTGTCCAGAACTGTGTCTGGTTTGGTCTGGGTGCGGTGTAATAAATTAATTACAACAAACCAATTACACCAGGTGCCGAGTCACAACGATTGCGTGCGATGGAAAAAACATGTTTATGAATGGACTTGGTAACTCTGGCAAAAAGGAGGACAGGTGGACATTTTCTTTCAGTTTTTTAAAAAACCTGTAGGAATTTTTTCCAAGCCTATAAAGTTCAGTCTTAGAAGTTGGTTCCATTTACTGCTTCTCATGATGCAAGTAATCCCAAACACATTCAGTGATGTTGAGACCTGGAATGGTTCTTCTTTTTGAGTCATGTGGACTCCTGACCAACACACCTGTATGAGCTTGATTAACATCCCATTCCAAACCTGTGGGTGTTAATATGGAGTTGGCTCCCCTGTTGTGGCTACAACAGCCCCCACTTTTCTGGGAAGATTTTCCACAAGATTTTGGATTCTGAGGAAATTTGTGCCCATTCAGTCAAAAGAGCATTTGTGAAGTCAGGCACTGATGTTGGATGAGAAGGCCTGGCTCACAATCAACATTCCACTTAGTCCCAAAGGTGTTCAGTGGGGTTGAGGTCAGGCCACTGAAGTTCCTCCACATCAAACTCATCAAACCATGTGTTTATGGAGCTCACTTTGTGCACAGGGGCTCAGTCATACTGGAACAGGAAAGGGTCTTCCCCAAACTGTTCCCACAAAGTTGGAGGCATTTCAATGTCTAAAATGTCTTTGTATGCTGTGGTGTTAACATCACCCTTCACCGGAATTTAGGGTTCTCAAACCCTGAAAAACAGCTCCAGACCATTATCCCTCCTCCACCAAACTTTACTGTTGGCTCTATGCAACCTGGCAAACACCAAACCCACATTTGTCCATCAGACTGCCAGACAGTAAAGCTTGATTCATCCCTTCAGAGAAAACACTTCCACTGCAGCAGAATTCAGTGGCGGCCTGCTTTTCACCACTCAAGTTTCATGAAACTACCAATGCACAGCTCTTCTGCTAATGTTGCTTACAGAAGCAGGTTGGAACTCTGTAGTGAGTGATGCAGCAAAGGATAAGCAATTTCTATGTGCTATGTGCTTCAGCACTCAGCATCTCTACTCTCTGAGTTTACATGGTCTACTGCTTCATGGCTTGGCTGTTGTTGCTTCTAGACACTTCAATTTCACAATAGTAGCACTTACAGTTGTCTGGGGCAGATCTAGCAGCGCACAATTTCACAAACTGACCTGTGGCAGAAGTGACATCCTATAACTTTGTCACGTTTAAAATCACTGACCTCTTCAGTTACTCATTCTACTGCCAGTGGTTGTTTATTATTGTTTACCTGGCTGTGTGCTTGATTTTATACTCCTGCTAGCACTCGGTGTGGCTGACACACCTGAGGAATTAGGAGGGCAATACAGTGTAGCTTATGTTCATGTTAATGTTCTAAAAACTGTTAATTTGAACATAACATGCCACCATCATTTTGCAGGAGTATTAGTATTGAATTGGTAATATATTAGGAGCTGATTTAATGACTTCTAAACTTAGTTTGGTCACAAATTGTGTAAGTAGTACTGAGAATAAAGTGGCTAAATTTAGGCCTAAAACCAGCATTTAATATGTCGTTTGTCATGTTATGCTGTAATCTGTAGTACAGCATTGCATCCATCAGCCACACTGGTATCCTTTTCATTTACATGCTCTCACTATAGTATCCAGCATGCATTATGCAAATACATCATACATTTTTGGAAAGCCCCCTCTCCCCCCCCCACTGTGATAAGAAATCCTGACTGCTAGCATGGCCACTGATGTAGCGGTTAATAAATATAGAGGTTATATTTAGCTTCCTAGTGGAAATGTTAGCTGAATTTATTTGGCTTTAGCAAGTAAATATACCTCTAATATCCACCAAAGATACTCAAAAGTTCCTCCCACCTTCAAGATACATCATCAGAAGGGGGTTTCCATGGTCTTTAAACTGGAAAATCCCATTCTAGAGACTGTTATGGCACCACGGTGGGTGAGTGTAGGTGAGTAAGCATGTTTACATCAGATGACGCAATAGTTTTGGCCTGACTGAAGAGATTGAAGTATCTTTTGCCCATACAGCTTCCCAGCATTCTTAGCGGTTTTGCTGGTTTTGCTTAATTAGGCCTAACTCTTTAAAAGTTTTCATCATTCTCTTCACATAGTGATTTTATTTTTGTGTTCTAGCATATTCTCATGCTAATCGTCAAGTTTGGATGCATTTTACATGTTTTGCATGTTATTCTCAACGTGTTCACCGTACATGTTATTCTCACCGACAATGTTTTGTGTGAAGGTTAAGGCAATAAGTTGGCACAGGGGTCAGCAAGCCAAATGTTAAGACGAGCCATTTTGTCTTTTCAACAAAAATCAAACCATCTTGGGAGCCACAACATTTTATCCCACAATATTTTATTTTATTTATCTTGGCTGCGAATATGTCTCAGTATGTGCTAATGTACTAAGATAAAAAAATATAAACGAAAATGCAGACTGACTTTGCTCTGCTTGAAGCTTTAACTCAGCTACAGCAGCTTTTCTCGCATCTCCGGCAGGAAACTTTTCCACAAAAAGTAGAATAGTTTTTGTAAAATGTCTCTCAATGTTCGATTTTTTACAAAGTCAGTTTCTCGTTCTCCAGCTTCTTGTTCTAATTTTCCCATTACATCTTAAATGCATTCTGGCACCATTTAAGATGGAACTAGAAAATTCGAATAAGAAGTTGACTTCAGCTTCGCGACAGTGTTTCTTGTTGCACATTAAATGTATCAGGAAACCAGCTGGAGTGATTATAAATGTAAATAAGTCCATTTATCTCCAAATGATCGATGTTGGTCTTAAATCTTTCTCTTTGCCTTTTTGTTAGCTACTATCTAAGCGAGATTGTTGCTACGCTGCCATGGTGACCAGCAGTCTGCGCGCCGATCTTTAGGGTTAAAGTTTGATGACTTAGCAGATATACATTAATTCCAGCGTTTAAGACTATTTATTGTTTAAACTGTGTTGAACGATCAGCAGAGCTATATTTTACTGCAAAGGAGGATTATTTTATTTTTGCCTACAAATCTAATTCTGCTGTGGAGCCACAACAGCGCAGTAAAAGAGCCGCATGTTGCCGACCCCTGAGTTAGAACAGTTTTACTGAGTAAGGTGACGTTTGGGGTAGCTAAGTTTATTAAAGTTAACCTAACAGCTCGACTGAAACTGTTTACAATTATTGGGCCATTTGGGTTTACACTGCTTGCTGCAGTAATTAGCATCACTGAAAATTACATAGTAACAATAACTCATCTAAATATGCAGTTATTTAAGCTTAAACCTGTTAAGCAACTTTGCTTGACTTTTTGAGGCATTAAGTTTGCATGATTTTTTAAAGTAAAGTCAACTAGTTTACAATATAGAATGAAGTATTAAGCAGCAGAAAGAGAAGGAGAGAGTAAAATTATTAACACACAGACAGTGTATCCAGCCAGAAGAGACATTTTTTTCTGGCTGTGAGTATCACGCCGAGTTTCAGTCTTGAGTTTCGGTGTTGGACTATTACTTTCATATTTACCCAAATACACAAACAAACATAGATGCCCAAGTCTCGGTTGAGTGGGATCGAGGAAGAGGGCCTTAGGGAGGGATAGGGAGTTCCTCTGAACAGGGGATATGTTTTTTTGCACCCGTTTCCATGTTTCTGATAAATAACGTCGAGTCGTGTCCTCCCCCGAGTTAATCATCAGTGGACTGTATTAGGTTTTGTCCTTCGTGATTGGCACTGCGGACATCAGGCCAGATAAGAAGCAGTTCATCGTCGATGTGACGTCCGCTGAGGTGGGGTGGAAGGTTTCACCTTCTTCATTCCTTACTCGTCACGTATTTGGGGTAGACTGGGATAGACAGTGGGCATCTGTCCACCCCTTAGTGTCCTGTCCCCTCTTCTATCTGCATCTCCTCTGGATATAACACTCCAATTTCTGTTCCTGCCCGACATCAAACGGCACAATGGGCATGCACAAAAGAAAGAGATGGGACAGCAGCGTCATACTGCTTACAATTGCTGCATGTCTGGTAAGTCTAAATTAAAACATATTTAAATATATTAATAATACAATTAATAATACAATTTTTTATTGAAATTGCATTTCATATAAACAAATAGCCGCCACTGTATGCACAGATTTGGTTGATAGCAGTTGTTATCTGGTTATACGAAATGCAATATTAACCAAAATATAAGAACAATGAGATAAGATTATGTATTTTGAAAAGTTTGTAGACATAAAATTGCATAGCTTGCACAGTAATATCTACCACTGGAGTTCCATTATTGCAGTTTATTGCTGCATGGCTGCATCATTCTCACACTCATGACAAAGTCTACAGCAAAACTGATGATGAAAATGAGGATGACACCTGAGTTGACACTGATTTTTATTATTTTATATACGGTACTGTGCAAAAGTCAGAGACCGCCATTCGTTTTTAACATTTCTAGTCAAAACATCCATTTAGTACAAGCCGTTCATTTTCCAGCGTCAAAAAAGTGCAAAACATTTGCACACAGATTTCAAGAACTAAATAATTTGCTATAACATAATAATCCATAATCCACTTGTATAAGGAAGGGAAAATCAAAGGAAAATAAGTGAAAAGAAGGAGTTTCCAAAACGGGAGTTCAAAAAATGATTAAAAGCTACAGAGAAAATGGGACTCCAAATCTGTCCCCATCAGATAAACAGCACTTAAAGCTTTCATCTTTGAGAGAGAGGAGAAAATCAAGCTGCTTCAGATCTGAAAACATCCACAGGTGTTTCTGTCCATCCTTCCACTGTGAGAAGACAACTCAGCACTATGGGTCTGAAAGGACGTGTAGCTGTTCAAGAAGAACCTCACTGAGAAAAGGAGACGGACACATCAACATCTGAATCTGTTTGGAATTATCTGGACATTGAAAAGCAGAAAATCTATGACTGAACTTCGGAGGTGTGGAAAAACATTCCTGCAGATTTCTTTGAGAAAATCAAAGCGAGGCTTGAGAAAAGAATGGAAGCTGTAATAAAGGCAAACGGACACACGAAGTACTGAAAAATTAATATTGCCTTTAGCTGTTGAGACCTGTGGGTTATTTCCTGTTAACTATGTTTCCTCCTTTTTCCTGATGCTGAAAAATGAATAACGTATGCTTAATGGCTGTTTTGACTGGAAATGAAATAAGTGAAGGGTGGTCTCTCACTTTCGAACAATCAAAACTTATAAAATGTGGAAAGAATTAAAACAAAAAATATTGAGATGAACAAACCAATAGAATTAGTCCAAATAACTTGCAAAAAATCTTTACATTACATTACGTCTCTTGTAAAGTTGTAATTATGGAGATATTGGTTTTGTTTTGATGGCATCATTATATTTTTTTATTTAGAGGTTCCTACCAGAATGACTTTGTACACTTGTCTGAAACTAAATAGATTTTATTAATATTTCATTTCAAATACAAAATCCCAAAAATACATTTTGGGATAGAGTTCTAGTAAGACTTGAAGTAAACATTAGGCTTCCCAATCCACAACGTCCCCTCCCAAATTCTATTCTATTCTGTTATCTAATGCTACAACATGAAGTTCTTTCGAGTCCTGTTGTTGCTCATGCTCATCTCTCCACCATTACAGATGTTTTCTGAAGCTCAGCATGAAGCTGGTTTCTGTTCGATGTATGACGAATGTGGAAAGAATCCCACCGTGTCAGGATCCTTGCTCAATTCAAACGTACCCTGCAAAAACCCTGGACCAGCGAGGGAAGTAGTGGGGGCACATTATGAACTTCTGAGGGAGGTTTGCCCCATGCTGGACCAGGGTGAGGGCCAAACGTTTGCCTGCTGCTCTCTACAGCAGCTCATCTCCCTGCAGAGCAGCGTGTCGCTGTCCAAAGCTATACTGCTCCGATGCCCATCCTGCGCTTACAATTTTGCCCACATTCACTGCATCACCACCTGCAGTCCCAACCAGAGCCAGACCATCAACATCACCAGAACTATCCCCGTCAATATTTCGGGAACAGACAAAGAGGCTGTGGTCGGCTACCAAGCCTACGTTTCTACGACCTTCTCCGATGCCTCCTTCAACTCCTGCAAGAATGTGAGAATCCCGGCAACTGGAGGGTACGCCATTGGTACAATGTGTGGTCGATATGGCTCCACGCTGTGTACTCCTCAACGCTGGTTAGACTTCCAGGGTGACTCCAGCAATGGTTTGGCTCCACTTGACATCGACTTCAGACTCATTCCACCAGAGCACAACGCAGCAGTTCCAGAAGGTATGGTTCCCTATGCGGGGATCGCTCTGGGTTGCAACGAGACAACCCCCACTGGAGGAGAAGAGTGCACCTGCCAGGACTGTCAAGAGTCCTGCCCTCAAGTTCCTCCACCAGGCCCTTTACCCGAACCCTTTATGATTGGCAATATGGATGGGATGCTCGCCATCTCCCTCATTCTCTTTGCCATCCTGTGCCTCCTCTTCCTCATTTGCCTTGTGGTCAGGTACAATTTCAATTGCTGCAAAGGGAAAAAATCCAGAAGCCGCAAGGACAAAAATGCAAACGAGGTAGACCCCAACCAGACAGTGGATCCCAAAGATATCACATGCACTGACCGAGCAAGTCTGGTCACTCAAGAGTTCCTGGGTTCGCTTTTCCAGAGCTGGGGAACTGTAATGGCGAGACACCCTTTGAAGGTGATCTTTGCTTCCCTGTTTGTTGTAGCAGCATTTACAACTGGGCTGAAGAACATGCAACTGACCACAGATCCTGTTCAACTCTGGTCAGCTCCCAACAGCCGTGCCAGGCGTGAAAAGGACTTCCATGATGAGAATTTTGCACCCTTTTTCCGTACCAATCAGCTGATTCTGACTGCTCCCGGCAGGCCTAGCTATATCTACGACTCCTTGCTCTTTGGCACTACAAACTTCAGCGGCCTCATCTCTAAGGGTTAGTAGTTATTCAGTTTTACCTAAATGAGTGGGCATCATGCTTAAAGATGTTTTGGCTAATCACCTTAACTTTTTTTGTCCTAGTCTCAGGAAATCAGTCTTTTTTGTTTTAAGAACCAGTTCAGACCTTGATGTAAGCCTAGCTGAAGAACCACTAAGCACCATATCCTTAAACACATGGCTACTTACGCAGTTAGTGATCTTAGGATGTATTGTTCAGATTAGTCAGTGAATACTGTTATAATACTGTTATATAACAATGATGCTAAGGAATCGTCAAATTTGAAGGAATGTTTTGTGCTAAAAACTAATTTCCATAATTTTCCAACCCCAGATGTAGTTGATCAGCCAAGACATGTTTGGTGTCTGATGCTTCCTTATGTTAGTGATAGAGCTAGGAGTCTAACATTGCTAACTAAGACTGAATGTCAATAGTCACCTAAATCTTTTACATAATGCATGCCCTAAACTTTTCTTAACTTGCTCAGGTCTAGCAGACTTGTCTCTGTGGTTTAGAGCACATTAAGACTGACTGAGAGCTGTAAACATGACCAAAGGTTCACTGTGTAACTGAACACAACAGGGTGCTGTGCCAAATTTTACAGATTACATTTGTGATTTCTGTTATCTTTATTGTTATCTTGAATTTTAAAACTGAACATATATTTACAAATGAAAACAACAAAAACTGTGAATGCATACTAGAGTACATATTCCTGTGTGGCATGCGTGCTTCTGAATGGAACTCAGAATTTGGCACTATTGTCTAAAATGGATAAATTTTATCCATGACATTTTATGGTGTATTTGTTCATTTGTTCTTTTTTATAGCTCACAGTAGGTCACACTCTGCTCTTAATCACATCGACAAGTCTGCACAACCTTAATGAAGACCTGGATACAGTTTGATTAGGTTGAGAGAAGTTTGGGGGCGTATTTACAGAAAAGATTTGGGTGACTATTGACCTCTAGGGTTGGTTAACAACATTAGCCTCACAGCTCCAGTGCTAAACCAAAATTTGAACCCCAAATATGTCTTGGCTGTGTCACTATGTCTGGTGTAAAATTGATATTGTGGGTATTTGAGCCAGTTTTTATTAAGGATGTCTAGACAAACTTAAGGCTCTACTCATTCCGGAAGTTTTGCTCTTCTGCAGACCTGATCTTGCAGCTGTTGGAGCTTCAGCAGAGAATCCAAGATATTGAATTCTGGTCAGATGAACTTAATAAAACAGCTACCCTTAAGGATGTCTGCTATGCTCCACTCAACCCGGACAACCCCTCTTTGACTGACTGCGCCGTCAACAGTCTACCTCAGTACTTCCAGAACAGCGTCAAGAACTTGAATTTAAGGGCTAACATGACCCAGCTTGGGGTAACAAAAGAAGTTGACTGGAAGGATCATTTTATCTACTGCGTAAAGTAAGTCTCATTACCAGGGCTACCAATGAGCCCATTCTTAGACATTCTTAGATGGCCACTGAAGCACTGCTGTCCTGACCACCTTTCATTTCTCTGCTCATTTTTGCTTCTGTGCAGCTCTCCATTATCCTTCAAAGACATCACTGCACTCAACTTGAGCTGTATGGCTGACTACGGAGGACCAGTCTTTCCCTTCTTGGCTGTTGGGGGATATGATAGTAAGACAGACACGCAGACACATGGTCACAGTTATAGTTACAGTGCCTAAAAAGGTAACTAATTTGCTTTAATTTGATTCCAGATGAAGACTACACCACCGCTGAGGCCTTCATCCTCACCTTTTCTCTGAATAATTATCCACGAGACGACCCAAAGTTTAAAGTGGTGGAACAATGGGAAGCCATGTTTCTGGAGATCGTTCAGGCATACCAGAAAGACCCCAGCACAAACTTCACATTCGCCTATATGGCTGAAGTGAGTTAAACTGGCAAATCTGTAAACCTATAAGGTCGAAAAAACATAAATATTACACACTGCAGCATTTACCACTGCAAAAGAAGACATGGCTTATGCAAGTTTTGCCTTATTAATAGGCTGAAGTTGGCCCCAGCCAGGTTGCACATAAACAGAACTTTTCTCTAACAGTTCCCTCCAACGCAGGGGTGTCAAACTCAACCACTAAAAGGGCCATATTTAAAAATCTCAGCAAATCCATGGGCCAGCTTTGTTTTACTTAACATTTTGCCATGACCTGAACTGAACTGACCTGAACTGGCCATTGTTAATTCAAAATATGCCAAAACTGCAACAGCTAAACTGGCATTGAATACTTACTCCAAAATAATTCTAAATAAAAAGAAATTGTTTTAGGTATTTTTTTAAAACTGCCTATTTGCTTGAACTAGACACCAGACATCTTTTTTGTTTTTGTGTAACCGCTGGCCCATAGATTGTTGTTGGGGAAGGGGGTCAGAACGCACACTATGTTGCAGGGCATGCTGGGGACTGTAGTGCATCTCAGGGTGAAACAGGCTAATAAGAATAGAACATTAAAATGATTTTATGGGAATAGGACTGTGTCACGGGCCTGACTTGGCCCGCAGGCCTTGTGTTTGACTCTAACCCAAACTTCCATCTGCCTCTGAACCAAACTTCCATCTGCCTCTGAACCTAAGCTCTGCCGCCTCTTCCCCCATGTTCTCTCTGTCCCCCAAAACATAAACACACAACCAGCCTTATAATACAATAAGAGTCTCTGTAGAAAAACCCAGCGGCGAATAAATGCTGTACAGCAACAACCCCAAAACTAAGAGGAGAAACATTTCCTAAACACGCTACAATACATTTTCAATATGCAGTGCTGGACTGATTGTTTTATAAACATATGTATACAAACTACCATTCGAATATTTGGAATCCCCTTTTATATTAATAATCGCTATTCAATAGTAGCTCATGTAGTGTAGATTGAAATAAGTTAGACTTGTACATTATTTTGTAAAAGGTGACTATTTTGTAATGTTGCAACAAAATAGTCACTGTTGTTAAATAATAAATTGTAATTATCAATTCACAGTAATATCATGTCTGTAGTTACAGCAACACTCGCTGACCGTTTTTTAAATATGTTATGGATATTAATTTTATTGAAAGCTCAATCTCAGCTATATAGCTTTCTCAGTTACTATGGGGTCATCTGCAGGTCATAATCAAAACTGTAGAATGTTAGCAGTTTATTATAATATATGATATAATATATAAGATTACATTCATTTTAAATATATATCTTGTTTTATTTTATGCAAAGCAGTGATGAACCCATATACATATATGTGTCTTATAGTATGTACTGTAAATATTTATATACACATGAATAATCCTTAACCATCTTCATGTACAGCTACCTTATACATTTTGTTGTTTCTGCTTGCTTTCTGCTCCACAGAGGTCTTTAGAAGATGAAATCAACAGAACTACAATAGAAGACTTTCCCATCTTTATGATCAGCTATGCAGTCATCTTCGTGTACATTGCCGTGGCTCTGGGAGAATATTCGTCCTTCAAACGCATCCTAGTGAGTCTTTAGTTTCTCATGGATGTAAATCCTCAGGATTTGAAGTTGAAGGACAGGGCTGGGGGCTGCTCTTGGCTTTCATAACATAAAATGCAATAATTTCTTTCATCACTGGTAGGGCATGCTGGGAATTCCTGATTTTCCTTAGTGGAAAATCCCTCAGTCTAGACCACAAAGAGATCCATACTGCTAGCAGAAACCGTTCAGTGCAGCCTGCAGGAAGTACAGCACCGAAACCTCTTATCATGACTAGTGAGATTACTATTATCAGTTTATAAGTGCTTATCTACATGAGTAACATTGATTTATCATAACAACCGCCCTTATAAATGCTCACCAGAAGCAGAAACGTGACGGGATTCTGGAAATGTTACAGAGTGGACTTTTATCAGGTCTTTTATTGGTTTGATGTTCCACAGAAGTGCAGTCTTCATTTACAGTCAAAGCATCATTAATATAACATAATATATACATAAGACCTCACATTTAGAGTTTTATGAAGTCTCAATTTCAGTCACACTAACACAAAGTAAAAATACATCAAACTTTTCATAATACAAAAGTTTCAGCACCCCAATATGACGTTTTGTTGGTTTATTAATTGAAAATAAGTTCCCACATTCTCAGAGAACATGCTTCTGCACATCATCATGCACATTCACTGTTTATTTTCTCAATTTAATATAAATATATATATACATATATATATATATATATGTATCCTGCCTTCCGCCCAATGACAGCTGGGATAGGCTCCAGCACCCCACCGCGACCCAGAAGGATAAGCGGTTTAGATGATGTATGTATGTATGTATATATATATATATATATATATATATATATATGTATATATATATATATATATATATATATATATATATATATCGCTGTTGTCGGAAGAAAACCTTGTATCTCCATTTTTGATGTTTTTCAGTTTTTGACATAATTTGAAAATATCCGTTGTCCACATTGTGTATACATTTCATAATGAATGGACTAAAAGAAATGACCCCTAATTAATTGGAAAAACGTCTGGTTCCACTGACTTAAATAAAGTAGGTTTTTTTTCTTCTCCTGAAAAGTTACCATTTTGGAGATACAAGGTTTTCTTCCGACAACAGCGATATACACATATAGCATACATTTACTTATATTATAATATATAATATGTCTACTTATAATATAAATAATATAATAATTATTAATTTTTTATTATTATTATTTCTTATTACAATATTTTATTATTTTATTTTCAAGTACATTGAAACTGTCCACTAAAGTTTTAGAGAAATGTCATATTTCAGTTTGTCTTGTTATAACTCTCTCTCTGTCTCTCTCTCTTTCACACTCAGGTGGACTCTAAGTTTCTGGTTGGGCTGGGTGGTATATTGGTTGTAACCGGCTCAGTCCTGGCATCTATGGGTTTTTATGGCTGGGTTGGAATCCCTTCCTCACTGATCATTGTGCAGGTGGTGCCCTTCCTCGTCCTGGCTGTTGGAGCTGACAACATTTTCATCTTTGTCCTGGAGTATCAGGTACCTTCTAATCTGTTCGAGTCTATGTTCTGTTCATCTGAGGCTTTGTGTACGTTTACGCTACAGTCGTATGCAAGTTTGAACAACCCTTGCTTGGATGATGTTTTTTGGCAATTTTCTATTTATTTGCTGAGTTTGAAAAAGATAAAACATAAAATGTGCCATAACTTTTACACTCCACGTAAAATGTAGAGGGTGTGTTAACTTATTTTCACTCATAATAACAAGATTTACCTTTTTCAGTAAGGTTATTAATATGTTGGTTAGTAGAATACAGCTAGAAGAACACAGGCTCGAATGGATTTGTTCAGTTCTATCAACTTTTTTCTTTCATACTATTCATACTCTTCCATACTCTCTCTCTCTCTCTCTCTCTCTCTCTCTCTCTCTCTCTCTCTCTCTCTCTCTCTCGCTCTCTCTCTCTCCCACAGAGAGATGTACGGCAGCCTGGAGAAATGAGAGAGGAGCAGATTGGCCGAGTTCTCGGCAGCGTGGCTCCCAGCATGCTCCTCTGCAGCATGTCTGAATCTGTCTGTTTCTTTTTGGGTAAGTCATTCCAGTCAGACACGTCGAAAACAACCCCTTCAAAACCGTCCAGTCTGTGGTGATTTGGCCCACAACCAAATCAGGCAGCAGCTTTATTCAGCCCACAGATATATGATACGTACCTGCTGCTTGGATGTCACCATAAACCAGGCGTATTGTTTTAGTGGCCATTATAGCTGATAACAAAGTGCAAACAAGGGCTTCGCAAGGGATACAGTCCCACACTTTTCCAATACTCAATACTTTCTCAATACTCAGCGTAGTTTCTCAATACAGTGGCTTGCACGCTATTTTTTACCTCAACCTTAGCCTCAACCTCAACCTTGTCCTCATTTGGCAGGTCAAGGGCTTTCAGTCATTAATTGATGCAGTGAAAAAGTGAAAAACGACAGCAGTCATATGGCAACAACAGTGAACTGCAGTCTGCGTCATCCACATATGAGAAAAAATGTGCATAGCTTCCATATTCGTATGTTTTAAGAATACAGAGAGATATATGAAAATAATTAGAATGTATGCTTTGCAGATTGTATTTACATTGTCAAATGCTGTTGCCATATGGCAACAATTATATTTTGGAATTTTATATAAAACCTATCACATCTGAACTGATTTTATTTATGAAAAAACTTCCCACAGATGGTGTTTCACTGTTTTTCTTGAAGCTTTTGTGTATAAATATTGAACACACTCGTTATTACTATTATTATTATTAAATTATCGATTCCATATGGCAACATGATGCAGTGAAGGGTTGATATGCATTTCCAAATCCACTGCTCTAACAATGCTCTGCGTGTGTCCCTCCAGGCGCTCTCAGCACCATGCCTGCGGTGAAGTCGTTCGCACTCTACGCTGCCCTGGCTGTCCTTATGGACTTTGTGCTGCAGATGACGGCGTTTGTGGCTCTTTTGTCCCTCGATGCTCGGCGGCAGGACGATAACCGCTGCGAGATATCCTGCTGCTTCAAAGTGAAGACCCAACGTCCTGCCAAACCTAATAAGGGCTTCCTCCTCCCACTTATGGAGAAGTATTATGCACCTGTGCTGCTCCACCCTGTTTCCAGAATAGTAGTGGTATGTACCTGATCTTATATTCTTATATATATATATATATATATATATATATAATTTATTTATTTATTTTGTCTTTGTACTGCAACACAATGGCTTTGAAGTGAAATAATGACTGTGAGGTTCAAGTACAAATTGTCAAATGTGGCCAGTGCAAAAAAAACCTTTACATACATGCGCCTGTATGTTGTCCATGTACTTAATGCACACTGAATTTTGGTCTCCTCTCTGCAGATAGTGCTGTTTCTCTTCATGTTCTGTGCTTCCATCTACCTCATGTTCAACGTGAAGGTGGGCTTGGATCAGGAGCTGGCCATGCCGACCGTAAGCACACACTTCTCCAGCGTCCATATTTAAGCGATTGGCATCTTCCCTTTATCAAGCTATTACTTACACTATATGGACCAAAGTATTGGGACACCCATCCTAATTACTGAGTTCAGGTGTTTCAGCCACAACCATTGCTATCAGGTGGATCAAATTAAGCACATGGCTTTGCTAGACAAAGACAGATAGATAAACACTGGCAGTAGAATGGATCGTACTGAAGAGCTCAGTGACTTTGAACGTGGCACTGTCATAGGATGCCACCTCTGCCACAAGTCAATTTGTGAAACTGTCCTGCTAGATCTCCCCCGGTCAACTGTAAGTGCTATTATTGTAATGGAAGCACCTAGGAGCAACAACAGCTCAGCCATGAAGCGGCTGAAAGCACGCTGCTACTAGACTCTGGAGCAGTGGAAGTGTATTCTGTGGAGTGACCAATCACACTTTTCTATCTGTCAGTCTGATGGACGAGTCTGGGTTTGGCAAATTCCAGGAGAACATTACCTGCCTGACAGGACTGTGCCAACTGTAAAGTTTGGTGGAGGAGGGATAATGCTATGGGGCTGTTTTTCAGGGGTTGGCAGAGGCCCGCTTAGTTCCTCTGAAGTGAAATCTTAATGCTTCAGCACCAAGACATTTTGGGCAATTGTATGCTTCCAACTTTGTGAGGTCAGTTTGGGGAAGAATCTTTTCTGTTCCATGACTGGGTGAGTTTGGTGTGGAAGAACTTGACTGGCCCTCACAGAGCCCTGACCTCAACCCCATCAAACACCTTTGGGATGAACTAGAACGGAGACTGCTAGCCAGACCCTCTCGTCCAACATCAGTGTCTGACCTCACAAATGCTCTTCTGGATAAATGGGCAAAAACTCCCACAGACACTCTCCAAAATCTTGTAGAAAGCTTCCCAGAAGAGTGGAAGCTGTTATAGCTGCAAAGAAGGGACTAACTCCAGATTAATGCCTATGGATTTAGAATGAGATGTCAAAAAAAGCTCCTGTAGGCATAATGTGCAGGTGTCCCAATACTTTTGTCCATATAGTGTACTTTGCGCCTACATCCAATTGCTGATCTTTTACTGATCTGTGCTGTTATTAAGTTTGATAATTTGGCAAAGATTAAGCATCAACTCACACGCTGTCATGGTGCTTACTCCCATGTCCGCTTCGGAGTTAGGAACTGTCTCAAAATGACTGGGAAAAAGGCGTTATTATCATTATTATCTCTGTAAGAACATCTGCTGTTGTTTCCAAGAACATCGCTTATGACATGATTGTGTTTTAACGTAAAAAGTTGGTTGCCTTAAAAGTCACTGAACTTTCTAAGCGTAAGTTACGATAGCAGTGAAATATCGTCACTGTCCAAAGAAAAACCTGTATCTCCATTTCTGTTGATTTTTTTTCTACATAATTTAAACACAGCAGCTGCCACTTTTACTGTGTGAAAATGTCGTGATGATTGGAACAATAGAAACTTGGACTAAACAGCCACAGTTATTTCTACAGTCTAGTAGTAGAAGTAGTCGTGATAATAATAATAGTAATAATAACAATCATTTTAAAACTGACCCCTTTTTCTCCACATCCACAGGACTCCTATATGCTCACATACTTTGAATACCTGAACAAGTACTTTGAGGTTGGAGTGCCGACATACTTTGTCACAACAAAAGGCTTCAACTTCTCAGATGTGACCGGGATGAACGCAGTGTGCTCCAGTGTGGGCTGTGACCAGTTCTCCCTCACGCAGAAGATCCAGTACGCTACAGAATACCCAGAAAGGTGAGTCCCCGAGACCCACGTCTTCAGGGCTTCCACAGTGAATTCAAAGTATATTACTGCATTTAAAACACTTTTAATTCTTGTTATCATTATCTGTAACGGAAAGCGTGGAGGTGAAAAGCTCAGAATATTCCACAACATTAAAAAAAAAACACTTGATCTAAGACAGATCAAACGGATTGCTAACTTTTCAATACATATATTTATTTTACTGAATTCACTGAACATATTAATATACATTAAAATAGTCAAAGAAATAAAAATGAAAAATAAATTCATTTGATAAATATAAGAAGACTCTTAAAAAAGGATTGTTCTTCAGCAGTTCTTTAGTTTCTATGTAGAACCTTTTTGAAAATGGCTCTATATAGCACCAAAAAGGGTTCTTCTATTAACATGATGTCAAGCTTGTAACAATGGGGGAACCCCATCTGCTATACAGAACCATATACAACACATTCTCCATCAATCAGAATGTTACCATGCAAAGAATGTATGGGTGAAGTGGTTCTGTAAAGAACTCATGGTTCTAAACCATTCCTTTTACTAAAGAACCCTTGAGCAAACATAGAACACAAGGTTCTAACCATTCCCTTTACTCCAGAACCCTTAAAGAACCGTCCTTTGTAAGAAAGCAGAAGAGTATGGGGCAGAGCCCAATACATTATAATTTTTTTTTTAAATATTTTAAAAAATAGTTGAGCAAGATTGATATTAAATACAAGCAACCCACATATATACATTTTATAATATAGAAAAGAATAGAAAATATTAATTTTGTTTCCAGCGTATATTGTTTATGAATTACAGAGCCACTCAAGGGATGTGGTGTATTTTTTTTTTTTTTGAAGATAAAAATCCAGTGTGCACCAGATACTATGTAGTGAGCACTTGATGCTATGTGGTGAGCCCCAGATACTATCAGACTCTGCCTCACTTGCTTATGTGATCTACTTGCATTTCTTTTCTTGTTCTCTTCTGGCCTGTGTGCTCAGTCCTTGAATTTTGCTGATTTGTTCAATTCGAAAGGCCACAATGAACCCAGTCTGACCAACTGATGGCAGTTAATGTTTAACAGCCGTTTTATGAAGAGACAGAGATACAGTAACTGGAATTCAGTCTGCTTGTTCTTCCCAACCACATAGAGTTTTTCCCATTTAAATATACATACATACATACATACATACATACATACATCATCTAAACCGCTTATCCTTCTGGGTCGCGGTGGGGTTGCTGGAGCCTATCCCAGCTGTCATTGGGCGGAAGGCAGGATACCCTGGACAGGTCGCCAGTCCATCGCAGGGCCCCATTTAAATATGTTTTTTAGAATTTTATTTTAGACTTTATGTATCCAACATCCAAAGTGAAATTGACGTGACTGTTGTATGCTTTAAAATGAGCGCACCACATAGAGAGGAGATTTTAAAGACGGCCGTTTTAAAAATGATTAGGCCAGAGAATTTATACACTCTTAATAATGGTTCTTCAAGTGTTCTTTAGGAAAGAAAATGGTTCTATATGGCACCAAAAATGGTTTCTATGATATCAAGTGCGTAACAATAGAAGAAGCTTGTTTTTTTCATGTTTGACCTTAAAGACCTGCTATATATGCTCTACAGGTTGCTTTGCGTAAACACAAACTAGTTTTAAATGCTAAAAAAACTAAGTTCATGCTATTTTCCAGATCTACTAATCCTGATTTTAATTCTGTAAATATCACTACCCTGACAGGATCCAACATCGAGAGAGTCACAGAGTATAAATACCTTGGCATATGGCTGGATGATAAACTCACTTTTAAACCCCATATTAATAAATTGGTTAGCAAATGTAGAAAGAAGCTCAGTTTTCTATATAGAAATATATCCTGTTTCCCTGTGTATGCTAGAAAAAGAATTGTTGAGGCAACCTTACTATCTGTCATGGACTACGGTGATGTAATTTACAAACATGCATCTGCCAGCTCCCTCAAACCGCTGGACTCTATCACTCTGCACTGAGGTTCATCACTGGAGACCCTTATAACACTCATCACTGCAGACTGTATGAAAAAGTTGGTTGGCCCTCACTAGCAACACGGCGGGAAACACACTGGTTTATTTTTATTCATAAAACACTCTCTGGCCATGTGCCAGAATATATTACTTCAATGATATCCGTAAATAATGGTATTTATCAGACTCGCTCCAGTGGCTGGATCACGTGCCAGGTACCAAGGCTTTTTACTGAACTGGGAAAACCTGCTTTTAGTTACAGTGCACCAGTGAGCTGGACCTCACTACAGGAAACACTAAAGCTCAGCTCGCTGGGTCGCTCAGTCATTTTAAACTTCTACTCTCTAACCACCTCCACTCTGCCTCACACTGTTTTACCTGATTTTTTTTTACCATTTTTATCTTATTTTCATTATTTTATTATTTATTTGTTATCTTATCCATTATTATTCATATTCTTGTTCTTATTTTAATTATTATTTTATTATTATTTGTCATTTTAATAAATTTGTTTATTAGTCTTTTTTTATCTTATCTTCCTTTTGATTTGATTTGATTTTATTAACCTTTACATTTTATGTATGTTTTAATTACTGTTTTATTATTTTTTATTATATTTATATGTATTTTTATTATTAATGTTTCACTTTTTATACTAACCTGATCTGAATCTTCATTTATTAAATTGACTTTTATTATTTGATATGTTCTTACACATTATCAATCCCTTCTCTGTATTAACTGAGCAACATTGTAAATGAGGGGCACCCTCAATGTTCCCCGAGATTAAATAATTAAGGTTAAAATAAAGGTTGATTGATTGATTGATTGATTGAATGATATTTCTAAATATGTCCTTGATTCCACTAGATCCTACCTAGCTATCCCAGCATCCTCTTGGGTGGACGATTTCATTGATTGGCTGAATCCTGGATCGAGATGTTGTCGGCTTTACACCTCTGGTCCCAACACAGGGCAGTTTTGCCCAGCATCCGAGAGTACGTATCAGCATATTTCCACATTGAACAGTGACTTAGACAGTGTAGACTGAAATATTGTAAACCAGACTGTAAAAGGCAATTAGAGTAACTATAATTGTGGTCAGAACAGCGATGTTTGACAGCGGTGAGTTTTCTCAGGTACAGTGCTGTACTTTTACACACCAAATTAATTGAAAACAGTGAGTAAGTTCTGAGCGATATTGTACATTTTCATACCCTTCCTTGTGTTCCAGGTGTGCTAGAATATTCTCGTATTGCTAATTACTCCAGTCTCTGTCTCTTTCGCCTTCAGGTACCCTCATGTGTTGGAACAAGTGTATGACACTCCCATCAAGTGGGATTCTGCGGCCCAGTGTGGAGGAGTTCAACAAGTTTCTGCCCAGTTTCCTCACCAACCGGCCAGACTTGCAGTGCCCCAAAGGGTACGTTAATGAGTTATAGTCGTGTGTAAACGTTTGGGTGTTCAAACTTTTGCATACAACTGAACTGTAGTTTGCACAGTAAGAGCATGCATAGAATGTGTTGTACACACACACATACACACATGCATACACACACTTATATATATATATATATATATCGCTGTTGTCGAAAGAAAAACAAAACCATCTTCATTTTTGACATTTTTCAGTTTTTGACATAATGTATGTATGTATATGAATTTGAGGATGTGTTCAGAGTACAGTTAAAAAAGTAACCATGCTCTGTAGAGATTTGCTTATCCTATTCTTTTTTTCTTTTTCTGTGACAGTGGTTTGGGGGCTTATGACACAGCTGTGGTGTGGAACAACGTGACTGGGGAAATATCTGGTGAGACATTAAAACATACATTCTGTTTTCCCACAGATGATCTAGATACCCTGCCTTTTCGAACGCTTACAGAAAAATAATGAGATTCAGTTACGAATAATAACATTTTTAGACACTTCACATGTGATCACACATTATTCACGTTATGTTACTTGATCATATTCACACTGTTATATAATCCCATTCACATTATGTCACATTCACATTATGTTACATTCACATTGTCACGTGTGAATACATATTATTAACATTGTCACCTGATCACATTCAAACTGTTATATTTGATTACATATTCAAATTGTCATGTGATCACATATCATTCACATTGTCATGTGATCGCATATTATTTACATTATTTCAAGTGATCACATTATTCACATATCACATGTGATCACACATTACTCACATTGTCAAGTGATTGCATATTATTTACATTAAGTCATGTGATCACATTATTCAGATTATGTCACATGATCACATTCACTTTTTTCGTGATCACATTATTCACATATCACGTGATCACACATTACTCACATTATCATGTGATCACATATTATTTACATTGTCGTGTGATCACATTATTTACATTGTTACATGATCACATATTATTCACATTTTTCACGTGATCACATTATATTATGTCATGTGATCACATTATTCAGATTGTCACCTGATCACATATTAGTTACATTATGTCACATGTGGTCACATTATTCACATTATGTCCCACGTGTTTACTTACAAATGTGTTTTTTAGACACTTAACATGTTAAATGCCTGTGATTTTTGTGCAAGGGAAGTTTGGAGAAATTGCCTTCTTTCAGATTTTGAAGTAAAATTTCATTCTCACTGTTGATGTTCAATAAAGTCAGAAATGCCTGCTCTGTTAAAGTTCTGTTAACGTCAGAAATTGTAGCACATTTTCATTCCATGCTGTAGAGTATTTGTGAGTAAAACACAACATCAGATGGGGGCTGTGATTTTCTCTCCATGATAGGTGGGGATGGTGGGAGGGGAAGGTATAGCTATTATTGGTTAATGCTGTTTTTCCTTGCCTGCTGGTGCACGCTGACACGATCAAACATCAGAAGACATTTTGGTGGCAGGCAGAAGTGACAGTTATGGGAAAACAAGAAATTTGTCTTTGGAATGGTATGATATGATATTAATATGACCAGGAACATAAACTGACAAGGTAAAAAGGTCCGTTTGATTTTAGGCTGACTTTAACATTTTCATTAATGAAAACTATGTGTTACCAAACTTTAAACAGACGTTTATCTGTGAGGAAAATCTTAGATAAATCTAGCTACATTTAAAAATGTCTGATTTCTGTCTGTCTCTCTGTCTCTCTCTCTGTCTCTCTCTCTCTCTCTCTCTCTCTCTCTCTCTCTGCAGCGTCTCGGTTCATGGCCTATCACACTCCTCTGAGAAACTCTCAAGAGTTCACAGCAGCTCTGCTGACGGTGAGAGAACTGGCCCACAACATCACAATGGCCATGAGAATGATTCCCGGGACAGCAGAGGACTTTGAGGTTTTCCCATATTCGTGAGTGCCTCACGTACACTCTTTCACACGTGTCTCTCTCTCTCTCTTTCTCACTTTCTTTCTCCACCATGGTAGTCCTGTTCCATGATAAGATACGAGGTCATTATGACACTGTGTAAAAGCTTGTGCAAACATGATAAATGTGAAAAGAGCCCATCCAGAAGGAGCCTCAAAGAGCTATTCATTTTAACATAGCAATTATGTTTATAGATATTTACATTGTATCTTTTTAAAAGCAAGTTTACAAGGTGTTTTACAAGATAGGTTAAACAAGCTAAAATGCAACATATAAACTAATAAAGGAAAGAAAGGAAAAGGAAAAAATAATCAAATTAAATTAAAAAAAGAGTAAAATACGCCTTGATTTATAATTTGATATTAATATTAAATGCGTTTTGAAGATTCTTTTGTAAATAATACGAGAGCACCTTTCTTTACCTCTACATTTTGGGGCTTCCAGAAAGTCCAGAAATGTCCAGCTTATTTTTCCTCGGGATATCCAGAAACATGAATGCCACTCTATTTCATTCAGTTGTTATAGTAGTCACAGTAACCTGACTCTCATTATAACTTATCCTAAAGATACTGATGTGGTAATAACATTACAAATACCACAGATAACAGACCAAATGTGATCATGCAAGTATATGACTCTGCACCAGCCTTTACATTCAATTCTGTTTTAGACACTTCAGAAGTCGTCAAATATTATATCAGGTGTGATCACATTCTTTACATTATGTTATGTATTATTCACACGTCACATGTCATCACACATTATTCACATTATATCACGTGTGATCTCATATTATTCACATTTTGTCATGTGTCATCACATATTCATATTGTTACACGTGATCACGTTCACATTGTGACATGTGATCACATTATTCATGTGGTCACGTGTGATCACATTTGCACAATATACTGTGATCACGTTCACATGGTCACACGATGACATTATTGATATGGTCACGTGACCACACACAATAGGTCACGCGTGATCACATTCGCATAATATACTGTGATCACATTCACACAGTTACGTGATCACATGTTCACTGTGGTCATATGTGACCACATGAACATAATATCACATGTGAACACACTCACACTGCCACATGTGATGACATTCTTGATATGGTCACGTGTGACCACACACAATAGGTCGCGTGTGATCACATTAGCATGACATCACATTCACATTGTCACGTGTGATCGCACTATTCATATGGTCACATGTGATCACATATTATTCACATTGTCATGTGATCACGTATCAGTCAAATTATGTCACATGATCACAGATTATTCACATTAGGTCAGATGTGATCACATTCACATAATATCAAGTGATCACATTCACATTGTGTCGTGTGTAATCACGTATTATTAACATTGTGTCACATGTGATACAATTTTATCTACAATATGTGTATCCACAAAATGGTAAACTTAAAAGAGAAAAATGTCTTTAATCTCCTAATTTAATTTCCAGATTTCCATTTGTCTTTTCATTGTGATTTGTCCACATAACGTAAAGGGCAGCTGGCGTTTACAAATAGAATGAAAACAAGATCTGTGGAAAAATGGAATGATGTGGTTTTGTTGTGACTGGGATGAATACATATTATATAAGGCTTCTTTGCTGTCTCTGCTGTTTCCCCACAGTGTGACATACGTGTACTATGAGCAATACATTAGCATTGTGTACGAGGGTGTGAGGAACATCTGCCTGTGTCTGCTGCCCACTTTCGTGGTGTGCTGTATTCTCCTGGGCTTGGACCTGCGCTCCGGCTTCCTCAACCTCTTCACCATAGTGATGATCACCGTGGATACTGTGGGGGTCATGACCCTGTGGAGCATCGATTTCAATGCTGTGTCACTCATCAACCTTGTGACGGTGAGTAGGGTGGGATACATCTTGAAAATGTCTAAGGACCCGGATACTAAATAAAATTTATGTTATGAATCATAATACTGATCTATAATAAAGGTAACTGTAAGTGCTGCATGCTGCTGTATATCCTGCTGGGTGTTGTTTTGTCGTTGTTGTGTATTTGTTCCTCAAGCCGTTTCTCTCATGTCTCCAGGCTGTGGGGATTTCAGTGGAGTTTGTGTCTCATACGACACGCTCCTTCGCCCTCAGCACTTTACCCACGAAGGTGGAGAGAGCCAAAGAGGCCACAGCAAAGATGGGCAGTGCAGTAAGTACTACCAGATATACCAAATATTTAGGGACACCTTGAATTTAGTTACATAAAAAACAATGTTTTATTATAAAACTAGGGATGCACCGATAGTGGAATATTTGGCTGATACCAATATCCAATATTTGGATTTGGCTGATATCAATACATAAACAGTTATTAAATGTAGAAATTGGGACTAGTGCAGACATTATAGTGCTGTAACCCAGCATCATCTAAACGTTCTGCTCTGCTGGAGTATCAGTTTGAAATATAACTTTTATAAATTTAATCTCTTTTTCAATGCAATGCATGTATTTTTTCCTGTGATGTCCGTTTATGATGTTATTGTAGGTGTATGCACCAAAAACAGACATAATTTTTTTTATATGATCATTTTCCAGCCACTCTAAATCCCATAAAATTAAGCCATCTGTTTTTCCAACTGTGCTTTTTAATATATGTAAATGAGCTCTGTTCTGATTGGCTGCCTTATTAAAAAGCAGTCTGGGCTGGAACACTCCTTATAACCTCATCATTAACGAGCAGGGCTAATCTGCTGCTGGCTGAATAGGTGGATATTTGTAAAAATCACTGCTTTCAGAACAAAACCTCAGATCTCCAAAGTGGTAACTTTACAGGAGAAACAAAAAACATACTCTACTTTTAATGTAAGTCACTAGAACCAGACTTTTTTCCAAGTAATTTTAGACTATTTCTTTTGGTCCATTCATCATGAAATTCACATATAATTTTAAGGGCAACAGGCATTTTCAAAAAATGAAAAATGACAAAAATGGAGATACAAGGTTTTGTTCCGACATGAGCGATATGTCCTTCCATATTTGGCCTGTATTAAGTGGGAAGTGAACACTGTGTTTTAATACTTAAATATATCAAATAGATCAAACTCTTTTTCTTTAAAAAAGTGGAGTAATTGTTTTTTTTTTTATGATAAAAAAGCACATATTTGCCCAAATGTGGTTCAAAGTACAAGCGCTAACATCACAACAATGGGATAAAATGTGTAGTCTTTGGAATTGTTTCCAATGTAGCACTGTCTGTAATATGTAATTGAAAACCAACAATGAAATCATGGTCAGTTAGCTTAAAAAACTCGTATTGAATCGCTAGGTGTCCCCAGATTTTGTATGTAAAGCAGTAGTTCTCTAACGGACTCATGAAGAGCTTGATAATTACTCTATGAGTGGAAACAAGTGTGTTAAATTGGGGAAAACACGACAATCTGATGTGGGCTCTAAGATGCAATAATACTGGCACCAGCTAATTAAATCCAGCGTGAATGAGTGAAAGATCTAGCATTTCTACTGTAAACGCAGATGGCTGATAAAATTCTGAACTGCACAGAACTAAGCAGTAGGCGTTACAGGTAGGCTACGTGGACTTTGCTCGTTCATGTGGCAGATTTATGTAAGGGTGCATGTCTAAGATAACTAATGCACTTCATGTCATGTGTTGACAGGTGTTTGCTGGCGTTGCTATGACGAACCTACCTGGCATCATCGTTTTAGCGTTCGCTAAGGCTCAGCTCATCCAGATATTCTTCTTCAGGCTGAATCTGGTCATCACACTGCTGGGCATGGCCCACGGCCTTATCTTCCTGCCCGTGCTCCTCAGCTTCTTCGGTATTACGCTCACACACAAATGTACACACAGACACAAACACACAAACTAAATAGGTAAATACTGTTATTCTACTGATACATGTGGTGAGAATCAGTGACTAGCTGTGACTATGATTCAATTCAGACCATAAAATCAAAATATGAGAAAAACTACCTCTGCGCTAATGCGAATTTCTGCTGGAGCCCTTATTGGATATCTAATAGTGTGTTAGCTCTAAGCATGAATGACCTTTTTTTGACTATTCTAGATTAAATACAGAAACTTGATTCTTGTGAAAGACATCGAGACCTCATATCTCCATTTTTGATATAATTTGTAAATACCTAGTGTCCTTTACATTGTGTGTGAATTTCATGATGAAATGGGCCAAAAGAAATGACCCAATATGTCTGGTTCCATTGACTTACATTAAAAGCAAAATAAGTTTTTTCCTTCTCCTGTAAAGTTACCGTTTCGGAGATACAAGGTTTTGTTCCGACAGCAGCGATATATACATTTTACCTTGTATGCAGCAGCACTACAGCGACTCCTTCAGCAAAAAGTCCTAGCATAGAGCTGCTGCTGTTTTCCATTTCTAACTGTCTGAAAGGCCTAGAGTGACATTCATTTCTCATGAAATGGGTTCCACCTGTAGACCTCTGGTCATTCTGATGTCAGCATCATGTACATATAAGAAACCAAAGGATTACACAGCTCTTTTCTGTAAAAAAAAATATTGAATGCTGTATATAAAAATCACTAATGTTGCATCCTGTGGTAGCCCTAACTACAATGTTACAAAGCAGATACATTTTATCCTGCGTACATTTTTTTCACTGAATATCACTGGATCTGCAAGTTAACACTCCAGCTACTCGGTGCAGCAAATCGTATCAGGTTCGGGACATTTCTAGTTGTGTTTGTAGTTAGCCAAACGTGTAGGGCAGAGGTTTTAAACTCGAATTACCTGGGTGCTCTGAGCCAGGTGGTCTTCTCCAAGGGGTGCTGGTGGTAAAAATTGCATGGAAAAAGTGTCCTGTATTTTTTTTTCAAGGCACATATTTAAGCACATCTTATTCAATGCTTATTAGCATTTCTTCTGTTATCACAAACCACAAATATTACCGCTACTACTACTACTAATTGTCATTATTATTATTATTATTAGCAGTGGTAGTATTAAAACATTAAAAATAGCATTATTGTAGTAGTTGTAGTACAATAGAGCATTTGATAAACATTTTAGCGATCACTTGAATTAAGAAAATGATTACATGGGACTCTTATTATGATAGCGGACGTTTTTGCAAGTGAAGTGCTGGGAATGAAGAGCAGTTAAATCTGCGTTCTCAGTGGATTCTTTTCATAATTCTGTTCATTTCTTAACTCTAAAACACTGTGTCTACCACATTTCATGAATGAATCAGGCACAGATTTAACTAACTAAAATCAACCCAGTAGCTAAGTTAGCTGCAGCTAAATTACAGTCATGGCCGCTCAGCCTGTTGCATTTCTGCTGCATCAGGTTTTCATTTGAATGGTTCCTCTTGCCTACAGCGCTCTATTTTTTGACGATGACATGAGAGAAGGACAATACAACAAGCATGATGATTACACTAAATAAAAATCAATAGCAAATTTAGAGGCATGTATTTCTTCATTGTTAAGGAATCTTGAGGCCTTCTGTGAAGGCCTAGAAGGCCCTGAGGATTCTCCGCTGGTTACAATGATAGGAATGAAAGATTGTGACGAATAAGCACACTTTGTTAAATCTCTGTTCACTAAAGCCTCGGCTTTTCTTTTTTACTTCAGGTCCTCCTGTGAATAAGGCCGTGCTGCTGGAGCTGCAGAAAAAGAAAGCCAAGGAGATGGAATACGGCAGCAGAGCACAGTACGACAATGTCAGCTTCGAAAATAACGAGAATCCCATCAGCTTACAGCCCACCGTGCCGTCACAGAATGAAACAGTTCCCCAAAAGCCAGAAACGGTGATAGTACAAGCACCTGAAGAGGGCAGCAAATAGATATCAGGCATCACCAACTTTTAGTTCAGAAACAGTCCTGCCCTTCCTCTCAGCTTCCAGTTCATAACTACACACAAGAAAGCTGCATAGCGGGGGCTGAGAGAGAAAGGGGGGCTGCTGAGTTTGTTCAAAATGGGACATAATGTCAAGACACACTGGTGCAATATAAGGGTCAGAAGAGCATTTTGGAATGAAACTCTTTTTTACCTCAGGACTGCATGAAGTCAAAGAGAGGGAAATGTAAACATGCAGTTGTAACAGGTTGAACCAATTGGGGCCTTCATGCAATGCACTTTGCTGTTTTGCTGTTTTCAGCTCACAAAGAGGGCGTTAACTGGCGAAAAATCTAATTTGCACAATTTTCTTCCCGCCATAAATGTAGTTGATAAACCAAGACATGAATAAAGGCATCATTTTCATAGATAATAACAAGCCATACAGTTTCAAAAGCCACACAAGCAAGTATACGTATAGCGATTGTCAAGCGTGACGGACCAAAAATGTAGTTCTCCAGGTGGTTGCTAGTACTGTTTTAGCTGTGTTAATTACTTTTGTCCATTTTTATAGTTTGGGGTATGTCAAACAAATCCAAAAACCACACAAGCAAGACTACATAAAGTGCTTTTTGGTGAAATTTGGTGAAAATGTCAAATATGACAGAAGATGACAAAAAATAGGCCTCCAGGTAGTCCAGGTGCTGTTTTAGCTATATTCATTATTTTTGTCCATGTTTAACTATAACAGTATGACATACAGCGCCAAAAAACCTCACATGCAAGTCTATTTGAGGTTACTTATAGCGAAAGAGACAAGTGTGACGGAAAATGACCAAAAATGTAGTTTTCCAGGTGGTTGCTAGTACTGTTTTAGCTACGTTAATTATTCTTGTCCATTTTTTATAGTTTGCAGTATGTCGAATAGTTTCAAAAACCACACAAGCAAGATTACATAAAGCACACAGTGTCATACAATGTCAAAAAACTCATATGCAAGTCTTTTTGCGATTATTTCAAGCGATACTTTGGTGAAAATGTCAAAAGTAGAGAAAATGTTTAGGTTTCAATGTGGGCTGCTACTTCCGTTTTAGGTGTGCGACATATTTTTGTCCATGTTTGCAGATACTGGTTTGTCATACAGTGTCAGAAACCGTGTAAGCAAGTCTGTTTAAGATTACTTAGCAACTTTAAGTGACCTTAAGACTGGGACGGGCGCTATAAGTACTTTGTTACTATTCAGTGCAAGTGTGTGGCGATTTAGATATGCAGTTTGCATGATGCTTACCTGGTTCCTATAAGGTTCCTTTACTTGTTAGCTACATTAGCTTTGTAGCTCTTAGAACAAAACTAAAAGAGTAAACTTAAGACACCAAACAGGTTTTGGTTGATCGACTACATTTGGGCTAAGAGGGAAAAATGTGCGAATTAATTTTTTTGCAAGACACTTCCTTTAAAGGAAACATAACTGAACCTAGGACCTCTCTAGGAGCCGTAAGTTTCAGGACACTCGTGTTGCGGTGCTGTTAACAGGCTGTAGCTTTAAGCTCCAAACGCTGCTTGTTTTCTTGAACGATCTTGCCTTTTCAACTCCCAACATAATGGGGAAACACAGAAATTGCAATAATGTTTTAGAATTGTTTTGTTTTTTTACACAGAATACTCTTCTGTTTTTGTGTGTTGAATGTATTGTCTTATTTAATTTCATTATACCTGCATGTTTGATGTTAGTCTTTGTTTAGACACTGTACTGTTAAACTAAAATCAGAAACACTGTTATTTTATAGAACAACACACTGTACACTCCAGTGATGGGAAAGCAATATCTGTTTGTGTTTGTATAATAGAATGATTACAGCGAGATGAAATGCACTTTGGGTATTTTCAACATATTGTTCCTCTGTGTTTGTGGGTTATTCTGACATCAAAATCAGCTATTTTTTTAACTCGCTAATGAAATCAGTCTTTATGAGGGAGAACCAAGCAGATAAGATAGAAGGAGAGCAACCTGTACAGAACATGCAACCTAAACGGGTCAACAAACAGTGGATTTTGCTTAGAATTTGAGCTTTTAAGTATGTTTGTCAGTGATAAACTCACTAAGTCACTAAGTACTATCTGAAAACATTCTTATTTACACTATTATTCAAATGTTTGGAATCGTTATTAATATGTAGATTTAAATATTATATACTAAATACCAAATGGTGTGTTTGGATTGTCTTTCAATACTTCAAGTATTTTGGAAGTTATTATACACTGTAATTATTTCCTATGTATTTATAGTAGGTTTACATCATTATATATATCATGCAATCATGCAGTCAAGTTATCTTACATGTACAATCATATATGGCTCTGTTCATCATTCTGGACATGTCCTGCTTTTATAATCACAGTTGCTTTAAAATTCTGGTGTTGTACAGATACCCAGAACGAGAATTATTTCTGTGTAAGACCAAGAAGAATCCAAAACAGCTGCGTGTATTTCACACTTTAAAACAGCCTTCATTTAGCAATGCTAACATTTTAAACACTCAAAATGTGGACAAAATCGGTGTCTCTCTGAAATGTCCAGTTGGGAAAAAACATCAGACAAAATTGTAAAAAGCATTGCATTAATTTAAAAGTAATGTTTGGAGCACAACTGCAAATTTGAAAAAAAAAGTGCACATGTAACATAAATAGTGCAACTTACAAAATGCTTTCACTTCCAGTGGTGCTACATGGGAGTTGAGCAATCATTAACAATCACACAATAAAAATGTGTGCAAAATGTTATACTTTTAAAGTCATGTTACCACAGAGTAGGCTAATATGTCAAAAACTGTTCTAAGATTTCCAGACAAAAACGTTTAATAATATTTAATATAAATAAAACATTATAAATAGACATGAAATGTTACAACTAGGCTGACAGATATAAAATGATACAGAACAGTAGGCTAATAGGAATCACTTCAAAAGCTTTGCTAACAAAAATGAAATGATACAAAACACTAGACTAATAAAAATTACACATAAAAAACTTAAGGCTAAAAGAAATTAAAAGTTCTAGAACACTAGACTAATAGAAAAAACTTTAATAGCAGAATCAAAATTTGGCCTAAAATTTCCAGCAAAAAAATCTTTTAGCATAGTAAAGTAGACTTTCATAACACATTCACTGTCCCAGTCCTCCAGTCCAGATTGTGACTGGGGCATTAGGCTAAGGCTAACAGAAATTAAAGGTTAGAGCACTGTGCTAATAGACACGACATGGTCTAGAACTCTAGGCTAACAGAAATTAAAGGTTACAGCACTGTGCTAATAGACACTACATGGTCTAGAACTCTAGACTAACAGAAATTAAAGGTTAGAGCACTGTGCTAATAGACACTACATGGTCTAGAACTCTAGACTAACAGAAATTAAAGGTTACAGCACTGTGCTAATAGACACTACATGGTCTAGAACTCTAGGCTAACAGAAATTAAAGGTTAGAGCACTGTGCTAATAGACACGACATGGTCTAGAACTCTAGGCTAACAGAAATTAAAGGTTAGAGCACTGTGCTTATAGACACTACATGGTCTAGAACTCTAGGTTAACAGAAATTAAAGGTTAGAGCACTGTGCTTATAGACACTACATGGTCTAGAACTCTAGGCTAACAGAAATTAAAGGTTAGAGCACTGTGCTAATAGACACTACATGGTCTAGAACTCTAGACTAACAGAAATTAAAGGTTAGAGCACTGTGCTAATAGACACTACATGGTCTAGAACTCTAGGCTAACAGAAATTAAAGGTTAGCGCACTGTGCTAATAGACACTACATGGTCTAGAACTCTAGGCTAACAAATTAAAGGTTAGAGCACTGTGCTAATAGACACGACATGGTCTAGAACTCTAGGCTAACAGAAATTAAAGGTTAGAGCACTGTGCTAATAGACACGACATGGTCTAGAACTCTAGGCTAACAGAAATTAAAGGTTAGAGCACTGTGCTAATAGACACTACATGGTCTAGAACTCTAGGCTAACAGAAATTAAAGGTTAGAGCACTGTGCTAATAGACACGACATGGTCTAGAACTCTAGGCTAACAGAAATTAAAGGTTACAGCACTGTGCTAATAGACACTACATGGTCTAGAACTCTAGGCTAACAGAAATTAAAGGTTACAGCACTGTGCTAATAGACACGACATGGTCTAGAACTCTAGGCTAACAGAAATTAAAGGTTAGAGCACTGTGCTAATAGACACTACATGGTCTAGAACTCTAGGCTAACAGAAATTAAAGGTTAGAGCACTGTGCTAATAGACACTACATGGTCTAGAACTCTAGGCTAACAGAAATTAAAGGTTAGAGCACTGTGCTAATAGACACTACATGGTCTAGAACTCTAGACTAACAGAAATTAAAGGTTAGAGCACTGTGCTAATAGACACTACATGGTCTAGAACTCTAGGCTAACAGAAATTAAAGGTTAGCGCACTGTGCTAATAGACACTACATGGTCTAGAACTCTAGGCTAACAAATTAAAGGTTAGAGCACTGTGCTAATAGACACGACATGGTCTAGAACTCTAGGCTAACAGAAATTAAAGGTTAGAGCACTGTGCTAATAGACACTACATGGTCTAGAACTCTAGGCTAACAGAAATTAAAGGTTAGAGCACTGTGCTAATAGACACGACATGGTCTAGAACTCTAGGCTAACAGAAATTAAAGGTTAGAGCACTGTGCTAATAGACACTACATGGTCTAGAACTCTAGACTAACAGAAATTAAAGGTTACAGCACTGTGCTAATAGACACTACATGGTCTAGAACTCTAGACTAACAGAAATTAAAGGTTACAGCACTGTGCTAATAGACACTACATGGTCTAGAACTCTAGGCTAACAGAAATTAAAGGTTAGAGCACTGTGCTAATAGACACTACATGGTCTAGAACTCTAGGCTAACAGAAATTAAAGGTTAGAGCACTGTGCTAATAGACACTACATGGTCTAGAACTCTAGGCTAACAGAAATTAAAGGTTAGAGCACTGTGCTAATAGACACTACATGGTCTAGAACTCTAGGCTAACAGAAATTAAAGGTTAGAGCACTGTGCTAATAGACACTACATGGTCTAGAACTCTAGGCTAACAGAAATTAAAGGTTAGAGCACTGTGCTAATAGACACTACATGGTCTAGAACTCTAGGCTAACAGAAATTAAAGGTTAGCGCACTGTGCTAATAGACACTACATGGTCTAGAACTCTAGGCTAACAAATTAAAGGTTAGAGCACTGTGCTAATAGACACGACATGGTCTAGAACTCTAGGCTAACAGAAATTAAAGGTTAGAGCACTGTGCTAATAGACACGACATGGTCTAGAACTCTAGGCTAACAGAAATTAAAGGTTAGAGCACTGTGCTAATAGACACGACATGGTCTAGAACTCTAGGCTAACAGAAATTAAAGGTTAGAGCACTGTGCTAATAGACACGACATGGTCTAGAACTCTAGGCTAACAGAAATTAAAGGTTAGAGCACTGTGCTAATAGACACTACATGGTCTAGAACTCTAGGCTAACAGAAATTAAAGGTTAGCGCACTGTGCTAATAGACACTACATGGTCTAGAACTCTAGGCTAACAAATTAAAGGTTAGAGCACTGTGCTAATAGACACGACATGGTCTAGAACTCTAGGCTAACAGAAATTAAAGGTTAGAGCACTGTGCTAATAGACACGACATGGTCTAGAACTCTAGGCTAACAGAAATTAAAGGTTAGAGCACTGTGCTAATAGACACGACATGGTCTAGAACTCTAGGCTAACAGAAATTAAAGGTTAGAGCACTGTGCTAATAGACACGACATGGTCTAGAACTCTAGGCTAACAGAAATTAAAGGTTAGAGCACTGTGCTAATAGACACTACATGGTCTAGAACTCTAGGCTAACAGAAATTAAAGGTTAGAGCACTGTGCTAATAGACACTACATGGTCTAGAACTCTAGGCTAACAGAAATTAAAGGTTAGAGCACTGTGCTAATAGACACTACATGGTCTAGAACTCTAGGCTAACAGAAATTAAAGGTTAGAGCACTGTGCTAATAGACACGACATGGTCTAGAACTCTAGGCTAACAGAAATTAAAGGTTAGAGCACTGTGCTAATAGACACGACATGGTCTAGAACTCTAGGCTAACAGAAATTAAAGGTTAGAGCACTGTGCTAATAGACACGACATGGTCTAGAACTCTAGGCTAACAGAAATTAAAGGTTAGAGCACTGTGCTAATAGACACGACATGGTCTAGAACTCTAGGCTAACAGAAATTAAAGGTTAGAGCACTGTGCTAATAGACACGACATGGTCTAGAACTCTAGGCTAACAGAAATTAAAGGTTACAGCACTGTGCTAATAGACACTACATGGTCTAGAACTCTAGGCTAACAGAAATTAAAGGTTACAGCACTGTGCTAATAGACACGACATGGTCTAGAACTCTAGGCTAACAGAAATTAAAGGTTAGAGCACTGTGCTAATAGACACTACATGGTCTAGAACTCTAGGCTAACAGAAATTAAAGGTTAGAGCACTGTGCTAATAGACACTACATGGTCTAGAACTCTAGGCTAACAGAAATTAAAGGTTAGAGCACTGTGCTAATAGACACTACATGGTCTAGAACTCTAGACTAACAGAAATTAAAGGTTAGAGCACTGTGCTAATAGACACTACATGGTCTAGAACTCTAGGCTAACAGAAATTAAAGGTTAGCGCACTGTGCTAATAGACACTACATGGTCTAGAACTCTAGGCTAACAAATTAAAGGTTAGAGCACTGTGCTAATAGACACTACATGGTCTAGAACTCTAGGCTAACAGAAATTAAAGGTTAGAGCACTGTGCTAATAGACACTACATGGTCTAGAACTCTAGGCTAACAGAAATTAAAGGTTAGAGCACTGTGCTAATAGACACGACATGGTCTAGAACTCTAGACTAACAGAAATTAAAGGTTACAGCACTGTGCTAATAGACACTACATGGTCTAGAACTCTAGGCTAACAGAAATTAAAGGTTACAGCACTGTGCTAATAGACACGACATGGTCTAGAACTCTAGGCTAACAGAAATTAAAGGTTAGAGCACTGTGCTAATAGACACTACATGGTCTAGAACTCTAGGCTAACAGAAATTAAAGGTTAGAGCACTGTGCTAATAGACACTACATGGTCTAGAACTCTAGGCTAACAGAAATTAAAGGTTAGAGCACTGTGCTAATAGACACTACATGGTCTAGAACTCTAGACTAACAGAAATTAAAGGTTAGAGCACTGTGCTAATAGACACGACATGGTCTAGAACTCTAGGCTAACAGAAATTAAAGGTTAGCGCACTGTGCTAATAGACACTACATGGTCTAGAACTCTAGGCTAACAAATTAAAGGTTAGAGCACTGTGCTAATAGACACGACATGGTCTAGAACTCTAGGCTAACAGAAATTAAAGGTTAGAGCACTGTGCTAATAGACACGACATGGTCTAGAACTCTAGGCTAACAGAAATTAAAGGTTAGAGCACTGTGCTAATAGACACTACATGGTCTAGAACTCTAGGCTAACAGAAATTAAAGGTTAGAGCACTGTGCTAATAGACACGACACGGTCTAGAACTCTAGGCTAACAGAAATTAAAGGTTACAGCACTGTGCTAATAGACACGACACGGTCTAGAACTCTAGGCTAACAGAAATTAAAGGTTACAGCACTGTGCTAATAGACACGACACGGTCTAGAACTCTAGGCTAACAGAAATTAAAGGTTAGAGCACTGTGCTAATAGACACGACACGGTCTAGAACTCTAGGCTAACAGAAATTAAAGGTTAGAGCACTGTGCTAATAGACACGACATGGTCTAGAACTCTAGGCTAACAGAAATTAAAGGTTAGAGCACTGTGCTAATAGACACGACATGGTCTAGAACTCTAGGCTAACAGAAATTAAAGGTTAGAGCACTGTGCTAATAGACACTACATGGTCTAGAACTCTAGGCTAACAGAAATTAAAGGTTAGAGCACTGTGCTAATAGACACTACATGGTCTAGAACTCTAGACTAACAGAAATTAAAGGTTAGAGCACTGTGCTAATAGACACTACATGGTCTAGAACTCTAGGCTAACAGAAATTAAAGGTTACAGCACTGTGCTAATAGACACGACACGGTCTAGAACTCTAGGCTAACAGAAATTAAAGGTTAGAGCACTGTGCTAATAGACACTACACGGTCTAGAACTCTAGGCTAACAGAAATTAAAGGTTAGAGCACTGTGCTAATAGACACGACACGGTCTAGAACTCTAGGCTAACAGAAATTAAAGGTTAGAGCACTGTGCTAATAGACACGACATGGTCTAGAACTCTAGGCTAACAGAAATTAAAGGTTAGAGCACTGTGCTAATAGACACGACATGGTCTAGAACTCTAGGCTAACAGAAATTAAAGGTTAGAGCACTGTGCTAATAGACACGACATGGTCTAGAACTCTAGGCTAACAGAAATTAAAGGTTAGAGCACTGTGCTAATAGACCCTACATGGTCTAGAACTCTAGGCTAACAGAAATTAAAGGTTAGAGCACTGTGCTAATAGACACGACATGGTCTAGAACTCTAGGCTAACAGAAATTAAAGGTTAGAGCACTGTGCTAATAGACACGACATGGTCTAGAACTCTAGGCTAACAGAAATTAAAGGTTAGAGCACTGTGCTAATAGACACGACATGGTCTAGAACTCTAGGCTAACAGAAATTAAAGGTTAGAGCACTGTGCTAATAGACACTACATGGTCTAGAACTCTAGGCTAACAGAAATTAAAGGTTAGAGCACTGTGCTAATAGACACTACATGGTCTAGAACTCTAGGCTCACAGAAATTAAAGGTTAGAGCACTGTGCTAACAGAAATTACATGTTCCAGAATGTTGAACTGATAGAAATGAAATGTCGCAGAACACTGTGTTAATAGAAAACATGTAGACCTGTATCAAACTTTGATCTAGGTTTTCCATGATGTATTAGCATGCTGAACAGACTTTCACGTGACATTCAGCGCCCAGTGCTTCAGTCCAGATCGTGACTGGAGCTTGTATGGTGGTCCAAATACATGAATAAATGAGAATAATTACTTAAAATGCTTGTGATTCACATCTTAGATTTTATTAGAGTTGCAGATACAACAGTAATGAAGCGTTAAAGTAGCAGCTGTGATCCACAAGGTCTCAAACTGCGTCAGACAGGCTGACGCACTTTCACCCAGTGAGAACTGCGCTCAGTGATGGAAATATTGCTGGTTCAGAGTTCACTGTGGCCAAAGGGGCTGTTTGGGAGAAACTAGAAACTAGGCTGAATTTCCCTCAGAGCAAAGTCCTGCTTTAAACCTCCATCCCCAAACCACGATCATTATCCCAAACCCACGCAGCACTTTCTACACAATATTTACAAGGCCTTTCATTTTAGTTCAGCAAGCGCATTCATGCTTGTCTTTTTTCTTGAACCATCAGGCCAGAAAGTGCCATACAAACAAGGCAATTTTCTTTAATGGTATTCAAAAGTATAGTGCACTGCCATCTAGTGGCGGCTGTGACACAAACCATTTGCAGAGCTGTTTGTGTCTGAACCACCAACACCAAATTACTGCCTTATTTACTAACATCCAAAACTACCTTTCAGCCATTGTGTAATCCTGACTGGTGGAATGACCTGGCCAGTCTTGGAAAAGACTGCAAGCCAAATCACTGATGCAGGGCCATTACAGACCCACATCTCGGAAGGGTTTGCGCTTCCATAACTCTGTTCATAAAAATGCACCATCAGAAATTGCCTTGGGGCAAAACATGCCCTTCCACAGTCCTGGAGGGCAAAGGCCTGACATTCACGAGGTCAGAATCAGCCATCATCAGCGATTCAGACTGCTCCCCTCACTCCCTTCAGGATCCTTTTCCTTTTTCCCCTGAGAAAGAGACAGAAAGATATTACAGTTATAAGAAGGGACAGAGTGTGACAGAGTATGAAGAGCTACATGTGTTTAAAGGGGGGATTTCCTTTTAAAGGGAATATTACAGATTTTTTTTATTTCTGCACAGTTCGAGAGATGTAAAGTGATTCACAGTGATTTGATGTGAAATTGCAGATGTCTGATGTGTTTACAGTGATGGTGATGGGAATCAGGGATCACAATGTCTACAATACAAATATAGCCTTTTTATTAACTACCCAACACTACCAGTGAACCTACATGTCTTCTTAATTTTGTATGTTATGTGGATTATAGTAAAATAGTGGTAAGTCTGCAAACATATGTTTTTCAAAATAGCTGCACTGCATTAAAAATGTGTTTTAGGCCAAAAAAGAATGTAATAACTTTCTTTAAAGGAGCTTTTACAAGCATTAAACTCTTTAGATGTCTGGTTCCCATCACCACCACTGTGGACAATTCTGAGTCGTTTCACATCAAACCACTTTAACTTTTTTTTTTTTTTAATAAAAAAAATTTTGGAACAAAAAAAAGATGGAATTCTCCTTTAAACCTCTCCTTTGTAAGAACCTATAAAGATAAAAATTTCTCCTTTCTCACCTTTTGGGTGGCGAGACCATGCACTTCCACAGAACAGTATAGAGCGCCAGAATGAAGCCTATGAACAGTGCAGCAGCTATCGCACCTGTGGACAGACACACAAATGACCACGCTAATTAATATGGGTGCTTCTGGAATATTTGAATTGATTATAACAATATTCTCTCAAATATGTGCTTATGTTTTGGCCAAAATACAGTTCCGTTTCCAAACACAACACCCTTCACTTAACCTCACTCCCACCACAAAACCAAACCTAAATTTCAGCAAGTACTTGGGCTAATCAGTCAATCAGCAAGCTTGTTCTAAAATCTAGACTACTGATTGGCTGTTGACATTATATATGTAAATACATAAATATGAAAATAAATGTCAACTATATGTAGCTATATACACTCTATGGTATTGGGAAAAGTATTGGGACACCCTCCTAATTATTAAGGTCAGGTGTTTATATGTATGTATGTATGTATGTATGTGTGTGTGTGTGTGTGTGTGTGTGTGTGTGTGTGTGTGTGTAAGTGTGTAAAACATTATAAATTCTTTTTTGTGGGGTTGGGCAATATGGCAAAAATATCATCCAAGATATTTTCACAATATGCATCATGATTCAGTTTTTCTAAGATTCAATAAGTTACAACAGACAAAGTAGAACCTGTAGTGCCACATCTAAAAACTACCTATAATAAAAATAAACGTACAACTACAATGATTTTTATTTAATGTTTGACAAACTGCACTGCACTAAATCTAAATATACAGGCTTAATTATGCTCTCTTTGTAATGAAACATGTAGGCAGTGTTCTTTAAGTACTGATAATATCCACAACATGCTGGTATTTAAGCATGGATAAGTGTATTGATCACGAATTACTTTGGAGGTATCGGTTTTAGTATCGTTATTAAAACGTCTTGATTGGTACACCAGGAGGAGCCACACTGGAAAAACACATTCCTGTACTGTTCTTCATAGGTATTATGATGAGTTGTGGGAATTAGGATGACTACTACAGTCTGACATGTTGCAGCACCACCTCATAAAACAGACTGTGGCCGCAGGACACTGTGCAGATTTGATCTCAGCCATATGAGTAAGTAAGGGTGCTGTCTACAAGCCAGGACTTGAAAAACACAATAACAGCAGTGGTTAACTCTTCTATGTGCGCTTCATTTTCTAAGTTCCCCTTCAAAGTACCCAGCTCTTGACCTAAACATAAACAAAGCATATAACGGCATTAGGCCTAAATCTGAACTGAAACTGAATGCAGAGTAAGCAAACCAGCATGACACCCACACACTGAGTACTAAATGCCTCTTAGCAGAGCAGCTCTGGTGAAGTCTAGTGAAGAAATTGAAGTAAAGGAAAAACTGAAGGAGGGAAAACATTCCAGCACTGACGTGAGGACCTGCTGGGTCCTGTGTGAACCTCCATCATTCATCTCCCCTTACTCACACTGCTTTTCTGCTCTCTCTCAGCACAGACACTTCAGTTACTGCAGCAGTACAAATAAAAATAATTACATTAAATGAAATTCCCATGCTGCTGTCAATCATAGAATTATTGTCTATCGTAAAAAGATGCCTAACTGTCTTTATTGTTTATATTCACTGCTGTGTAAATACACCGATCAGGCATAACTGTGTGTTGCACTGATCCATTTAGACCAGTGCAACACACACTAACACCACCACCACCACATCAGTGTTACTGCAGTGCTGAGAATGATCCACCACCCAAATAGTACTTGCTCTGTGAGGGTCCATGGGGGTCCTGACCACTGAAGAACAGGGTAAAAGGGGGCAAACAAAGTACACAGAGAAACAGATGGACTACAGTCTGTAACTGTAGAACTACAAAGTAGACCTATATAGTAAGTGGAGCTGATAAAATGTACAATGAGCATAGAAACAAGGATGTTATGCCTGATTGGTGTAGTTCATCCACTCATTTGTGTGTTCAGTGCATTTTTAAAATAGTTTGGAATTATATCCAAACAGTCAAATCAAATCAGGGTGAAATCCTAAGAAATCATAATAGAATTAAACTCCCTGTCAGAAAGTGTTCCAGGTGTTGGCTCTACTCTGCGTTCCCTCTATTCCACACTCGTCCTCTCACTCTCCCCTTTTTTCCTCATTCACTCATCATTACACATGCTCTTTCTTGCTCCATTAGCAGAGAGATGAGAGTCTGAACAGGCTTGAGAACTGACAGGGACATAAGATAAAACAGCACCTGGAATGTGTCACAACCGGCAGCAACACGTCTGTTTACTTATCAAGAATTTAAAGCTGCACTATGTAAGATTTCATTGTTTTGCTTTTGTTTCAAACAAACAAACAAAAACACACAAGTACTAAGTCTGAAGAAATATGCTGTGGCTTTACTCTGCTAAGAAACCATGCAAACATTAATACAGCCCCTTTTCCAAAAAAGTTGTGACGCTATGCAGAATGTAAATAAAAATAGAGTGCAATGAGGTGCAAGTCATGTAAACACTATTTATAAATGAAAATAGTACAAAAACGACATATCAAAAGGTTAAAACTGAGAAATGTTATTCTTTTTGAAAAATATATGCCCATTTTGAATTTGATGGCAGCAACACAGTTCATAACAGTTGGGACGGGGGCATGTTTACCACTGTGCTTCATCACCTCTTCTTTTAACAACACTCTGGAAGTGTTTGGGAACTGAGGAGACCGACTGCTGTAGATTTGAAACTAAAATGTTTTCCCGTTCTTGCTCGATATAGAACACTTAAAAATGATGGTTCCTCAAGGGTTCTTTGGTAAAGATAATGGTTCTATATAGAACCATGAACACTCAAAAAAACCTTTGCATGATTAAAAGGCTCCTTGCATCATAAAAGGCTTCTTCAGATTGATGGAGAATGTTTTGTAGATGGTTCTAAGTAGAACCAGTTTGAAAAGGGTACTATATAGCACCAAAAAGGGTTATTCTATTGTAACAAGCCTGACATCAAAACAATATTGGCTCTTCTATTGTTAAGTGTGTAGGATTTCTGAGATGCTCTTTTTATACCCAATCGTGTTACTGACCTGTTGCCAATCAGCCAACAGGTGTTTTTTTTGTCATTACACAACTTCACCAGTCTATTGTCCTCCCATCACAACATTTTTGAAACGTGCTGTTGGGATCAAATTCTAAATGGGCATTTAGTTTTCAAAAAACAATAAACTCTCTCAGTTTCAACATTTGATATGTTGCTTTTGTACTATCTTCAATTAGATAAAGGGTTTAAATGATTTGCACATCATTGCATTCTGTTTTTACTTACATTTTGCACAGCGTCCCAACTTCTTTGGAAATGACAGGTCCAATCAGATCTGGTGGACGTATTTTGGACAACGTCCTAAACTTTCACAGATTGAGACTGAGACGCTATTAACACTATTAACATTACATTATTAACGATGCCAAGAACCATTCAATTATGTAAAGGGTTCTTTGAATGTTTGAGTGGTTCTATATGCTTGTATTTGTATTGTAAGTTGGTAAAAATTTAAGGAATTTACCCATCATGAGTTTTGGTTTTTATTATGTTGATTATACAGTTAGGAGAAATTCTACAGGATACACTGATTATTATGTTTTATATTTGCTTCCATCTGAAACGACTGGGCTGGAGTGCAGTAGGGGTGCAACGACTATTCGACTTAGTCGACTAAAATCGACGACCAAAATTAGTTAGCAAATAATTTAGTAGTCGATTAGTTGGTGACGTCATTACGCGTCTTTCTCGCGCTCTCTATGAATGTTTCATTACCGCTTACCGCAGAGTTAACAACAGCGCGATGGCTGCCCCGACCTTAGCTGGCATGAGAGCACATCCTCCACGTTGGAGTATCTGAAGAGGAAACTCGTCGTAGCGGACACTTGCGGCAAACTTGTTCTCTCCTGTGTGTTCACACTGTTAGCGAGTGGAGCCAAACGTTTGCGGAGAACAGAGAACTGTTTGGAAACGCTCTCCTGTGTTCGAAACTGACCGCACCGGTGGCCTCGACGTTAAGACAACGATGCAGCGTTTAAAACTGTAAAAGTTATCTGGAAGGTGAACAGGGTCGCTGTGAATAACAGTTACTTGCTTCTCTGTTTCAGCTCCATTAATGATTCCAGAGAACAGCATTTCAAAATACAAATGTTACAGCTTGGCTCACAACATGAAGTAGGACGGAATTTAACACTAATACTAACTGCTAGCTAACTAGCTCACTAGCACAGCTATCGCCGCTTCCCAAACCACACACTTCTGTACTTCACTAATAAGGGCACTTCTAATTGTATATGCGCTATTTTTACACACTATTTAGTGTGCTAGTATGCGATTTGGGACGGGGCGTATCTTGCCGAGATGAATCGTCTTCATCCATCCGCTCCAACAGAGGGCATCTTCTCTGCAGCGGGGAGTATCCGCTAGACTCTCACAAGAGCACAGAGAGATACTGACTTTCCTCCGTTTCAATAAAGTTGCAACAGAGTTTAGACAGACAGCAGAACGCACAGGTCACAGACTGCAGTTTAAATTTAACATTTACATTTAGATTGTTTTTTTTTATTTACCTGATTAAAGGAAAACTGATTTAGTTTTGCTATATTTTATTGCTGCTACTTTGCACATCCTTGGTTATAAATTTTGAATATAAAAATATTGGGAGTTTTTTTTTTAACTTTTGTATTAGCAGGAATGTTCACTAAAACAGTGATTTTTTAAAATGGTATCTATCTTTATTGTCTTCGTCGTTAGTTAGCAAATACATTAAACAACCTCAAGCTAACTTTAAAAACGAACAGCTACATAAAACTTATTTGGTAATGTAGTGATTCATAATCCGAATAATCGATTATTCGTTTCAGTAATCGATAGATTATTCGACTATCAAATTAGTCGTTTGTTGCAGCCCTAGTGGTCAGCTGCGTGGACTGCAAGCTGCAAAAGGTTGGCAACTCGTAAAATTTCAACAGATAACTGCGTCATAAGGTGTCAGACACCACATAATCAAGCCTATTTGAGATTACTTAACAACCGGGTGTGGTATAAGCTCCTAATACAAGTTACCTATATTAGCCTCGTAGCTCCAGTGCTAAACTAAAGATGCTAACATGTCTTGGCTGATTGACTACATATAGGGTCAGGGGAAATATTTCAACAAACTAGCACTTTAAACCACCCTCCCCCGGCCGACGAACCCATTAGGACTGTGGGAACTTGTGTAAAAGTTTCCACTGTCCAGCCTCAAGAACACAAGGCCAAAGCCAAGAACATGCAATACAAGGCTCTTCTGCTCACCCTCAAATGACACTTCCATTCAAACACTTACAAGGAAATGAAACAGTTTCGAGTTCGCAGGAACAGACATGCCTCCATGGTGGGCCTTAGTGAACCGAAAAACATCAGCAACATGCATGTAGCACCAAATAACACCTGTTAAACTGATAATATTGGGACTAAGTTGAAACAAGTCAATGAAGGACATTTGGAATAGGGGCATGTTGCTACAACAGCAGTTGTACACTTATAAATCCCCAAATCCCTGCAGCTACTGTTGCCACAGGTTCACTTTTAAAACACAAACCCACACATGGGACTCTTACGCTCATGAGAGTCAACAAACGCTCATCGCAGCGAGTCGGAGGGACAGACAGACACATAGACATGACAAAGGCAGGGTGGTAAGGAAGGAGAGAAAGAGATTTATCCACCTTGTAATCAGGGTAGGTTAAAAAAGCAGGCTCTGAGCACAGAAGCACTGTGTCCGCTACTTACAATACGACTGCAATCATATCATTTACAGCCGTATGCTACCATTTCCACAGCACAACAGCCCTTATTATAACACAGTGTTATACTGCCTATTATTTCAGACAGAACACATACATGCTCATACTAATTATCTACACAATTATAAAATCCCATTAACGAATACCTCATGTTATATAACGTACATATGGTAAACATACTGAAACTTTTGTGCACAAGCCTAAACGTGCAGTTTATGGGCTGAGTGCATGGAAAAATGCAAAATGTGTTTCTCTTCCTCATACATTTACATCTGAGGGAGGGCTGCGCAAAACGTGGAAGGATTGTGCAAAGGAGGGCAGTGATATTACACGTGCGGCTGATTATGTATGCCACTCGACTTGCAGCGGCCCGTTCTGCATGGATTTTCCTTCACCTTTGAAAACCAGCTACAAATTTGCATTAAGGTTTCAAAAGACGCATTTGTTTATCAAATGTTTAGGAACGTTTACCGTCAGATTAACACTGTTTAAACTCTTGCGACCAGAGAGATGCGGTGCAAAATATGCTGTCATGCGGTAACAAAAAATCAAGTGTAACTGTAAAGTTATACCATGGTATAAATTAACATTTCTGGCAGTTTCGGTATGTATTACAATATAGTCCATTTTTTTTTCGTAGGTTAACAATGGCTCATTATTCTGCACACTTAAAAATTCCTCAAGGGTTCTTTAGTAACAAAAATAATTCCATATAGAAAGATGAACATTCAAAAAACCTTTCTAAGATTAAAAGTTTCGTCGCAGCATTAAAGCGTTCTTCAGATTGATGGAGAATGTGCTGTAGATGGTTCCACAAAGGGTTCTTCTATCATTAATATATCAGACCTGTTACAATAGAAAAATCCTTTTTGCTGCTATATAGAACCTTTTTCAAAAAGATTCTATATAGAACCATCTACGGCACATTCTTCAACAATCTGAAGAATGCTTTCGTGATGCCAAGGACCATTTAATGATGTATAGGGTTCTTTCAGTGTTCATGGTTTTATACAGAATCGTTGTCTTTACTTAAAAACCCCTGAAGAACCATCATTTTTAAGCATGTGAGATTCTTTTACTTTTTAATAAGAACCTCAACACCCAAGTGAATCTAAAATATTTTTGGGGCGAAATAGTAAAAAACAAAACTGCACAACACAGATTAATAGGTTAGTATATAGACTAACTCCTGCACCATTTAAGGTGGAATGGGAAATTTAAAAAAAAGCCAACTTCAGCTTTAATGAATTTCTCAAGTCATTTCTCTTACTTGGGTCCCGTACACTCGCACCTCTGACTACTAGACACTGCTGAAATTTGGTAAATATTAGTTATTCATGTTTCAGTACCAGCTGGTCCTCGGCTTGTTTTGCACACAAGGCCCAGAGATTGCAACCTTGTCTAACACAGCTGTCCGAGCTAGGCGTCTCCTCAGGCCGTACAAAAGGAAACAACATAGCAATCTCTCACAGATCCATGTTAGGTCAAGACCAGCTCCAAAAGACGAGCCATTCCTTTATCACTGCCTCAAAGACAAAGTGGACTACTTCAGAAGCAGTAGACTAGACAGTGAGAGGCGATCCAGCGACTGCTGCATTTTCATATGCGATGTGACTGAAACATCTCTGACTCAGTCATTCAGCTTAAGCAGACAACATTAGTCTGGTTTACACGGTTTGTATGGCTTGTTATTTGCTCTGATTTGTGGCCTGGCAGTATAACGGTTGTTGTAAAACACAACCCTGTGGAAAAATTTTAACTTGTATATCGGATCACCCAGTATATCACCCGCTACTAGAGTCTACACATGTCCCATATAGCCTATTGCTGCTGTCAGAACAAAACCTTGTATCTCTAAAAAGGTAACTTAACAGTACAAGGAAAAACGTTCTGAACTTTTAATGCAAGTAAACGGATAAATAAGTTTTTCCAAGTAATTTTGGACCATTTCTGTTAGTCCGTTCATCATGAAATTTTGAAACATCGTAAAGGGCAATGGGCCTTTTCAAATTATGTCAAAAACTGAAAAATGCCAAAAATGGAGATAAAAGGTTTTGTCCTGACAGCAGCGATAATCTAGATAGGGCTGAGTAAAAGACTAAAGACACATATATGAATTTACCTGGTATGATCCCACTGCGTTTATGCACTGGAGACTCTGTGAGCGGGGCTGGAGACGCCACTGTTGAGCCTTTGGAGAGAAAAAAAGGTTTGACACTAGGACTAGTTTGAAAAAAAAGACAAATTTACAGTCTTCGCTATTACCTAAAATCTAGTCATTTAGGCAAGGCATGTTTGGTGTCTGAAGTTTGCTTCATAAGTTTTGCACTGGAGCTACAAGGCTAACGTGGCTAACACGCAATCTAAGCTCAACCACCAGTTTAGTATTGCACATACTGCAAGTCTAAATCACACACTTGCCTCTAACCACATGGAACATGTTAAGCAATCTCAAACAGGCTTGCTTATGTGGATTCTGATGCTGTACAACATACTTTTACTCATAAAAAAGGGCACAAACAAGTAGCATAGCTAAAAACAGTGTCAGACAAGTATTAGCCATATTGAAGCTTGAACCGTGCCCTAAAATTTGGCCATTTTATAGATAAAAGTATCTCATACAGTGTCAAATACCACATAAGCGAGCCTAGTTTAGATGTATCAAGAACTCAACACAGTTGAGGCAACTGAGTGAAGATTTAGGAACGAAGCTTCAACAATGCTAGTTCGTATAAGCTTCTGTTGCTTGCTAGCTGCATTAGCTTTGTAGCTCCAGTGCAAAACTGGAAAAAAGTATATTTCAGACACCGAGCATGTCTTGACTGATCGAATAGATAATGTACATGTGTTCTTTCACTGAACTGCTCCTTCAAAACACTCAATGAATGAAAGTGGTTGGCGTGATTACCATTTCTGTGTGAGACGAGGGGGGCCTGCGAAGGAGCAGGAAAAATGACCTGGGAGGCAGAAAGGGGAACACATGAGATGAGACAGAGGGAGATCACCCAGACTAGCACACTATGCATAAACCAGTCAGGCCTGTTCACGAGCAGGAGGTTCACAATATACACCACATTGCACAAATGCTTTCTTGGGGAGTTTCCTCTACTGAAAGGGCCAAAACAGTTTATTTAGCACTGATTGAAAAGTGGTGAACGATTGTATTGCATTCAAACTCTTAAAGTCAATTATAATCCTCATCTATCGCCAAATGTTCACATATGCTTTGACAGCCAAGATGTTTTTTTTTTTTCAGGAAAGAATGCAAACAATGTAGCAATGTTAATGGGAATTAACCAGCACAGCCATATACACCAATCAGCCAACAAACACTCATTATTTCTACATACATTGTCCATTTTATCAGCTCCTGCACTTTGTTAGCCCCCTTCACCCTGTGCTTCAATGGTCAAGTCCCACACAGAGCAGGTACTATTGGGTGGTGGATCATTCTCAGCTCTGCAGTGACACTGACGTGGTGACGGTGTGTTAGTGTGTGTTGTGCTGGTCTGAGTGGATGCTGGGCTTTTTAAACACCTCAGTGTCACTGCTGGGCTGAGAATAGTCCACCAACCAAAAATATCCAGCGAACAGTGTCCTGTGGTCAGCGTCCTATGACCACTGATGAAGGACTAGAGGATGACCAACACAAACTGTGCAGCAGCAGATGAGCTATTGTCTCAGACTTTACATCTGCAAGGTGGACCAACAAGGTAAGAGTGTCTAATAGAGTGGACAGTGCGTGGACACAGTGTTTAAAAACTCCAGCAGCACTGCTTTGTCTGATCCACTCATACCAGCACAACACAAACTAACACACCACCACCACGTCAGTGTCACTGCAGTGCTGAGGATGATCCACCACCCAAATAGCACCTGCTCTGTGGTGGTTTTACTGCGTTTCAGCAGAGAAACAGATGGACGGATCACAGTCTGTAATTGTAGAATCACAGAGTGCATCTATATGGTAAGTGGCAAAATGCGCTTCTCTCCCTCATCCATATGCATTTGAGGAAGGGTTTCACAAAATGTAGGAGGATTTTGCAAGAAATGGTTGATGTTGGAAGTGCAACTGATAACATTCCACTCGATTCAGCAACTGCTGTTTCAGCCACGAACGTTACAGCAACTAGCAGCAGCCGCTCTTGGGTGTTATTTTATCCACTTTTTAAAAAACGGCATTAATGTGTGTTAGTATCTTCATAATTCCAAGAGACCTCCTTTAATACTGGAAGCAGAAATAGCGACTAGATGGTGGCACAAGCCTTGAACAGGTGCTGAAGAAGACCAGCAGAATATCAGTATGACAGCTCTCAATATCACATGCACATCGCAGGAGTTGTTGAAGAGTTGATCCACTGATAGAAAAACAACTGTCCCCTTAAGAGCACACACACCCGCCCCACAGCAAGGTGGAAGCCAATGATGTAGCAGAAATTTTGGGGTGGCATCTGGGGTGGCCAGTGCCAGCGCTAATCTGTTTGGCCACCCCAGACACCACCCAAAAATTTCTGCCACCTCATTGGCAGCCCATTAAAACCAACCCTTTAAATCACAGACGGGGCACACCCACGAACATTAAGTGCTGTGTTTGTGCTAATACGTCCGTTAGTGTGTTGATTCCAGTGTTTCACTCTGTAGGGAGGCAGAATGGTAGGAGAAGGCCTGGTGTCCACTATTGGAATATGCTGTCAGTATATTACAAAATGAATAAAACAATTTCAGTACTGAAAAATCAGAATGTTTAAACCATTGCACTGAGATTTAAACCTGAATTGCCAATACGTCTCAAGCCTCTTCCAAGTGCCGCTCATTTGCCATATTTATCAGAACCTAATCTGTGTTACCTAATTAGAGCTCTATAGAATCGAGACATTTTTAGCACTGAGCTTTTGTTGTTAAACGCTCAGAAAAGCTAACCTAAAGAAAAGCATGTATTCTCCATAACAGCAGGCTGCGAATGACAATCAACAACTGCAACATCTACCAAAGGCACAGTAACTGGTTTACTGCTTTATCCAGAGAAATTAAGGGTTGATGGTGGCTTTACAAAGACAGACCTGAAAGAGCAGGATTAGTTCGGTTTGAGCATCTACACCTAACAAAAAGGAAGAGCAGAAGGATATTTCACAAGTCTCCGTTTGCAAGACAACTTGAGCCAAAAGTCAAGCCCTGTCCAACAGGAGGAGAAGTCAGGGATGGTCCTACTGGACAACTCTCGATATTTGGCTTAAATTATCCAGCCAAGTGAGAAATCCTTTCTGAAACCCCCCCACCCCCCTCAGTACTTGGAATCAGCCTTCTTTGGTGTGCAGTTTAAACGACCCCACTACACTGATTACATCTAAATCTAGTGTGACGTCAAAGGAAATGAGCATTTTCCCTAATGATCATCACTCTGGTAGCAAGAAATATAGTAGTGTGTGAGACTGAATTTCCATCAGCGTAAAAGCCTGGCAAAGCGTAGAGATGGGCGATATTTTATCGTTATTGTGATAAATTATGTCACAACATGCTTTTCTGCGCGTATCACGGATATCGTCAGAACACTGACTACACGTTTCATTACAAAGTGAGCACATTCAGGTCTGTTTATTCGGATTTAGTGCAGTACAGTTAAAAATGTGAATAAAAATCATTGCAGTTGTCGGTTTATCGTTATTATTTTAGTATTTGTTCTATGTGAAGTTCTATTTTGTCTGTTCCAACTTATTATATCTCAGAAAAATGAAATACTGTGATGTATACTGTGTATCGTGATACAATATTTTGCATATTTTTGCCATATCGCCCACCCCTAGAAAAGGATGAGCAGGCCTAGTGACTGACTTGACTTAACCTGAGAAATGAGGGGTTAACAGAAGCTGTGCAAGGACAGATTTTAAGGGGGGGGGGAGCATGACCCAGCACTGTTGTTTGACCAAGATAAGAGTGTAGGGCATTACTGAAAGTTTCCACAACATGCTGGAGGACAGGAAGCTACAGAAAAAGAGAAAGAAAAAGTGAGGGAAATCAAGGAACTCAAGCTCTGCTCGCCTGATTCACATTAATATAGCCGCACAAATACATCTGTGTTTATACAAACGCATTGTTAGTCCACTGTAATCTCCCATCCAGAGCGTAGCTCGCGTTAAACGATTCCCTTAACAGCTCTTTCAGCTGTTTTAAAATCCACTGCAGCCTACAACCTGAGTGGGCTGAACACGTGGGGCCGAAGCAACAACGGAGAAAAACATTAGTAAATATACACGTGCGGGACTAATAAACAGGGCCACGTTTACCTGAGACAGGTTGGCGTCTCGCAGCTGGTCGGAAAGCGCGCTGCTCCTGTTCCTCAGCTCCAGCCACATGGTGAAAACCAGCGCTTCTCTCACTGCTCTCTCATAATAAACGCAGACGAAGCGCTCGAGCTGCAGGGACGAGAGAGCGAGGGGGCGGGGCGTTGCGATGAGCACGGAGTGGGCGTGGTTTACGAGGGCGCGTTTGTTTTCAGCTTTTTAAGCTGCGTCCAAAACCACACCCTACTACACCGCACATACCGCACTAGTGAGGACTTCTGTGGGTGGTGAACTATTTTGAACACACTATTTAATATGGTAATATGCTGTTTTGGACTCCGCCTTAGTTTTTAATCAAGTTTGGAGTAAAATAATAATAATATGAATATTCATTTTTTTTATCTTAGGGAGCCAGAGTGTAATATTTACACGGAGCCCCGCTGGTGACATGCTGTATAAATAAAAATAATGCGTGGCCACGACTTCGTAAGGTGTGGGAATGAGATGAATAAGTCACGGCCACAACTTAGTAAAGCGTGGGAACGAGATCCTAATGCGTGGCCATGACTTAGTAAGCCGTGATCTCGTTCCCACACCTTACTAAGTCGTGGCCACGACTTAATCATCTCATTCCCATGCCTTACTAAGTCGTGGCCACGCATTAGGATCTCGTTCCCACGTGTTAATAAGCAGTGGCCACACATTATTTTTATTTACACAGGATGTCACCAGCCGGGCTCAGTATATTTATGATGATTTGATCGTCAAAAATTACGGAGCCCCGCTGGTGACATCCTGTGTAAATAAAAATAGTAGAGACTTAGTAAGGCCGTGATCTCGTTCCCATACTTTACTAAGTCGTGGCCACGACTTAATCATCGAATTCCCACGCCTTACTAGGTCGTGGCCATGCATTATTTTTTTATTTATTCAGGATGTCACCAGCGGGGCTCCGTAAAAAAATACAAAACATCTAGCTATCAATTTATCAGCCTTACATTTTCACACTGACAGCGTTCGTGTACACTCTTCGAATCAGGGGTGCTCAGTCCTGGTCCTGGAGATCTAACACCCCATAGAGTTTAACTCCAATCCTAATCTAATGCAGCTGATCCAGGTAACGAAGGCCTTCAGGAGTATCTGACGATTAGAGCCAGGTGTGTTGGATCTTGAACCCTGCTTTAAATATTCTGCTGGTTTCCTTATATAAGAGGCACACTGCCTTACCTTAAATACAGTGAAAAGATATTCCTCACATGCTGGTCTCCAAATCTGCTCTGATGCCAGTCCCAGCACTTCCTGTTATACTCAATTAGCCCATAGCTGCTATCTGCATGTGTTGTTAGATCTGCACCATGGTCAATAGCCTGGTGTCAAGGGTCATAGAGTTTTTACTTGATTTTATTTTGTAAAATAACACTATGTTTTGTAAAGCTATGTCAAAAATAAAATATAAAATAGACTAAACTCTTTATTAAAACTCTTTGGAAGCCAACTTTGGCTGCAGGCCAGAGATGCAGAGATGCAGAAGACTCTAAAATGACTGAAAAAAGCTGTATAACATAAAGAATGAAGTTATAAGTAATCCAGAATGTCTCATATTTCAAAAGTGGTCAAATCTCTGACAAAAGATTCTGTAAACAGACAATTACAGCATCTTATTTCTCAGTAAACTCTTGTTGTAATTAAAAAATATTACACTTTTAAAAATATATTTTGGCCATAATTTATAACATTAAATCTGTTATAAAATATTATTGCATATTAAATTATAGAAGTGGTTAATATGACAAATAATCATGTTTTTCTTTTCTATTTTAAATAGAAAATCTCATTTCTCCCCTTTATTATAGTCTGCTGCTTCGATTGAACGTAATTGTCCTCATTTTTGCTAAAATACAATAAACATATAGTCACAAAAACTCATCCAGCTTCCTGACTGTATTCTGCTTTGTGAAATACCTGCCCAATTCAATGAAAGAAAAGCAAAGAAGCAGGTGAAATTGTCTTTTAATTAGGCTTAAGTTGCACATTGTTGCTGCCCAATCAAGGATGAAAAGACCACTGTGTCATTTGAGGGTCACAACTGGAACATCATAGTTGCACATCTTAACACAACGAGATCTGAATCATTTCAAGCCTGCTTTGAATGTACTTGATTGACAACATCATACAGTATCACAATTATTATATTACTTATATATATATGTAATGTTACATCTTACATCGTAAGAAAGATGAACAGTAAGGCAGCATGTTGATGTGAAATATCATTTATATGGATTTTATGTGTATATTTGCATCAAGTAAATTCCAAGTCCCATTTTTGTCAATGTGTGTGTGTTTTGTCAATGAATCTGTGTGCATTATTATGGTATTATATTGTGTGTGTAGACATACTGCTTACAGAGTACATGGATCACTTATCATTTAATGACATTGCAATCACTTTATAAGCACGCCGCCCTGTTTAATAAGAGGGAGAAGCAAGCTGAGAACAAAATTACTATATGAATTCAAGTAGTACAGATCAGTCTTCATTTAAATCTAACCACTGCTGTCAAACGACATCAATACTGTAGCCTGCTACAATACTGTAAACAGAAAGTACAGTAGACTGGCAAAAGCTGGCCAAAATGTAAACACTGAAGAAATACGGAGACAAAACATTTAGCCCCAGATAGACACAAAAGGTTGAGACACCAAAAGGCAAAACACCACATAAATAAATAAGCCAAGACAAGAGAAAATTGACTGAACGTTTTTGTGTATAAGACTGAATAAACACACCAACAGTAAAAGTATATACTATACATCATGCATGTTAAAAGAAAACTTGCAAAGGCAAGGGGAAATGCCACAGATTTTTCAAAGTTTGTGCATAATTACGTCAGTAAGATGTAATAAAAGTCATTCAGAATAGCTTTATGTTCCGTGGTAGAGAAACTACCACGTCAGAATTGTTTACAATGGCGGCAATAGGAACCAGACGTTAATGTGTCTATAAACTCCCTAACAGAAAGTTGTTCAAATTAAAATTCACAGACGTGCATGCAGGGTGTTGTGAAGCTGTTCCAGAAGATAACTTATATTTACCACTATTTTACCATCATAAATATTACAAATAAAAACTGAAGATGTGTGTGGGTTCACTGGTGGTAAACGGCTATGTTTGTCTTGTAGACATTGTGACCATTTCACTCCGAATGACTTTTCAACGATTCAATTACATAGAAATTTTGAATAAACTGGTGGCATTCCCCTTCCAATCTATTGCCAAGTCTTTCCCCACAAGCCAAACAATTTGTATAAGTAGTTTTTCAAGAATTTCATCTGAACTTCCTGATTTTGTTCTTCACACCTCTGATTACGGTTAAAGCTTCTTAACTAAAGGAACGAAATGGAAAACAAAACAGCAACGCTCATTTCCTCGGAAGCTCTAATGCTGGTCCTCAGACCATTCTTTTCACACAAAGGCAAACAACTTCAAATAACTTGCACTGCTGCCAAAGTAGTCCACACTCCACATATTCATAAATAATAATAAAAGTCTCTGGACAGTGTTATGACTGTCTGTGCTAAGCTGCCTCTTGCAGTCTTGCAAACTATCAAATTTCCACCTTACTCCTATTGTTGTTGAACAGCCTGGGTTTAGTGTCTGAAGTTTGCTTTAGCTTTGCATGGATGCTGTGAGGCTAATGTAGCGAACAAACCTTATAACCTCACAGTCAAGGTTAGCATCTTTGTGCTAACTGTAGGTCTAAATTACCATTCATTTGCCTTAAACCATGTTGAAATGTTAAGTAATCCCACACAGACTTGTATGACACTGTATTATATACTGTAGTCTATAAAAATGGACAAATATGCGTTAGCATGGCTAAAAACACTAGTAGCAGCCATCTTCAAGGCAGGATCTTACCATTACCCATTGTCCATTACCAGCCTTCCATTACTTGTTACCTACATTAGCCTTGTAACTCAATAGCAAAACTCAAGTTGGAATGGAAGTCAAAAATAGAAAAGGTTCTCAGAAAGACACAGGATAATGTAAAGGCACCAGAAAGATTGATTTTTACAGCCCCAGTGAGGTGAAGGAAACATTATTAATAACATTCCATCACTCTGGTTTAATACTCAAAGAAAATGAAGAAAAATGCTGACTGCATAAGCACTTTCTCGTTAGTCTTGATGTCAAAAACCTTCAGCCTGGAGATCTGAGACAGGACAAATCACATCATCTTGCAGCAGCGATTTTGCTTCCGAGCCTGAAAAAAAAAGGACATGATCAAATTATTAAAGCAGTTGATCATTACGAAGTAGAGGGAATGTAATAGGGACACTTGCTGTGTAATATAAATAATATTAACACACTCACTAGCACACTTACAGTAGCACACTTCGGTTATATCGCCACATACTGCAATTGAATGACTTGCAATATATTAAAGAACAATTAAGATCAACAATGTGGTGTGGCTAAAGATTGGCCTACACTTTTTGCTGTTTTTGCAACTATTTGTGGTCTGTTCCCATCTGCTAGCTAGATGTCTTCCTATTACACAATGCTACCAAACTGGGAGGGTGAAGGCCAGCACGTGCTTCCTTCAAGACACATGAAGCTTCACAACATCTTTTCAAACTGCTGCTAATGCAGCATCATTGAACAGCTCAACACGCTTGGAGGAGAACATTTGCTCACTTCTCTTAGCTGAGCTAACAGATGCCTGCATTGGCTAGCAATACACTGTGAGATGGGGTGGAGGGGGCGCATCTTAACCAGCCAGAGAAAATTGCTCCTAGCCACAGGTGACTGTGGGATTACCTGGTAGAATTGAGCAAGTTGACAATATTTATCACAATGTGCTAAATTCTCACAAAATGCTTTTCTGAGGATATCAAGGCTGTCGTCAGCAGCTGAAGAACACTGACCAACTGCATCTTTCATTACGAAGAGAGCATAATTAGTCCTGTTTGATGTGAAAAGTTGAATAAAAATCATAAATGTAGCACTACTGGTTCTTTCTGATGTGTCCTAACTGTCAAACCTCATTCAAACCAAATATTGTGATTTTGTGTATCGATGAAAGGTCACTGACTCATGATTTAAAACATTCAGGGTTTAGTCAGAGGGCTCATTTGCATATTGCAGACATCTGCAATAACAATATTGTGCAAGCCGATGTCAAAATACCGAATAACAAAACGATATAGTACATCCTTACTGTGAAATTTTTGGCAAACAAAACTGTTGTGTGTTTATAGGCCTAACAGTGCAAATCCAAACCTTACAGTTTTGTAAAAGGCTTTGGACGTTTGTCCAAGTTCCTCTGACTTCTGCACCAGATCATCCAGCTTCTCTCCTCTGTCCAATAATGACTCCATGGTTCTGTGCTGTTGGAGACATTGCAGATACACACACACAAACCACTTTGACATGTGGGTGTACACGACCTGAACTCCACACAGCCAGCCAAAAGTCAAACAACAGAAAATATAACTGTTGAATGGTCATTTTCAGCAGTCATCTCAAGATAGACCACTGAAATATGAAAAACAGTCTCACCAAAATGATCTTTGTCTCATCAACTTCTGCCTGGACTCTGGTCAGTGCGTCAGCTTCTCTAGGATTCTGCAGGGCATGAGGTCAGACAGTTTTACAACACACTCAACACAACACTTACTTACTTTGACTCACATAACGTTAAAGGGATAGTTCTACAAAAACGTTTGCTGTCTAAAGTTTGTTTCATTAGTTCTGAACTGGAGCTATAAGGCTAATGAAGCTAACAAGTAATAGAAATGTATGGCCACCAGTTAGCATTTTCAAATTGTTAAGTAAGCTAAAATAAACCAAATTTTCATCACTTGTTATGCTTTTAAAGCGTTTGGTATATTATGTCAACACTGTTGATATATGTCCAGTCCATATATGGAAACTGAGCCTGGTTTTAATTGAAGTGTTTTAACATAGACTGCTTTGTGAATGAGGCACAATACAGGGCAGGCAATCAGAACAGACCTCATTTACATATTACGCTTTTAAAAGCACAGTAACAAAAAGGGAGGTTGGAACATTATTATGTGAAAGTGAATTATGGCTGTTTTTGCTACATGAAGATTGGCAGACAGACTGCTGATCACATAGCAACGCAGACGTCAGTCTTGCGTAGCTAGTAGTAGTCAGCTTCTTGTTCGCCAGCTTCTTTTTTGAATTTTCCCGTTCCACAGTAAATGGTGCAGTAGTTCAATTCTGGCCGTCAGGCACCATCTGGGGTAGAACGGGAAAATTCGAACAAGAAGCTGGTGAATGAAAAGCTGCTTTAAGACCTGTCAAAACTGAAATGTTGAGAGACATTTTGCAAGACTTTTGCAGAAAAGTATCCTGCCGGAGATGTGAGAAAAGCAGCTATAGCTGAGCTTAAGCTTAAAGCAGACCAAGGTAAGTCTGTGTTTTCATTTATATTATATTGTTTAGCCTATACTAGGACATTAGCATGTACTGAGACATATTTACAGACAAGATGGTAAAACGTTACTTCAAAAAAAATGGACATGAAATGCTGTGGCTCCCAAGGAGGACTGATTATTGTTCAAAGGACAAAATGGTTCTTCTTAACTTTCAGGTTGCTGACCTCTGTTCTAGTGCAAAACTCAAGAAGCAAACTTCAGATGCCAAATCAACTACAACTGGGCTAATAGGAAATAAGAAAACTGTGTAAATTTGATTTTTCACCAAACTATCACTATCTGTTTGTGTGATACATGTACCTGGTATTTGTTAAGGTACTCCTCTAGCATGGTGAAGCGGATGGTTTCTGGAGTTCCAGTAGGCCACTGTCGGTCATCCACCTGTCTAGAGAACTCATCCAACACCTAAAGCCACAATATGAGAATAAATGTAGGTAAACTAAATTCTAGAAAAACAATAAAATGTAAATATGCCGTTTAACAAATTCTGTTAACATTAGAACATACAATTCTACGCAGTTCTCCAGATCATCACTAGCTGTGTTTCCATCCAAAGGCTTTCTAATAGAAGCGCTTCAGAGCTTTAAAAGATTTGTCGATGTAGGCTATGAGAACAGAAATGTTCTCAAATAGTTTATGAAAATCCGTTCAACTTTATGGAAAGTGCTCAAACAGCTCTCTACGGCAGGGAAAGGTGTTCTGATGAAAAAAAATAATAATAATAAAAATTAGCTAAACAAATTTTCTTCATCAAAAGTGTATGAGGACGTCAGGGAAGCCAAAGTTACACAAGTGGAGACAGAAAATTAGAGATGGAAACATGTTAAATGTAAATTTCTCATCACTTAGGAATGACATTATATCAAGTTTATTTATTGCTAAAACTCTCAGCTGCTGGGCAGCAAACATCGCATTAATTGTTCATGCATTTTCAAAGTGGAAAGTCGATAGAAATGTAGTCAGTGTCATAAAAGAAAAACCTCAAAACGGTCGAAATGTGAAATGGGCCAAACTATATTTTGTTAGGACCGCTTTCCTTTTTCCTGTAACGTTACTGTTTTGGATATATGAGGTTTTCTCACAACAGCAATGACATATACTCATTTTACACACCTTGTCGAGCAGTGAAAAACACACGCGCTGTGGATACTCGCTGTCTGCGACGGCCACAGCGCTCAGACCATCGTCCCGTATGTGCACATGACACATGTACTCTAACCAAGAAGACACAAACAGTATGATTTAAACATGTTTTAATGGAAAAGTTCAACAAAACTAAACAAGTCATTGTATGTGTTACACTGACTGCTGTAATATATTCAGTAAGTTGAGTTACTGACCTTTCTCACTGACCGAAGCTTGAGCGCCAAGTGCAGAACGTTCCACTATGAGGCCACAAGTGAAAGTCATGAACTCCTGAATGCTGTCACAACAAACATCTTTTTTTTCATATGTCAGGATATACTGTCATACATACATATATATTCATATATATACTTCAATGGTCAGGACCACCACAGGACCACCACAGAGCAGGTATTATTTGGGTGGTGGATCATTCTCAGCACTGCAGTGACACTGACATGGAGGTGGTGTGTTAGTGTGTGTTGTGTTGGTGCGTGTGGATCAGACACAGCACTGCTGCTGGAGTTTTTAAAACACTGTGTCCACTCACTGTCCACTCTATTAGACACACCCACCTTGTTGGTCCACCTTGTAGATGTAAAGTCAGAGATGACAGCTCATCTGTAGCTGCACAGTTTGTGTTGGTCATCCTCTAGTCCTTCATCAGTGATCACAGGACGCTGTTGGCTGGATATTGTTGGTTGGTGGACTATTCTCAGTCCAGCAGTGACACTGAGGTGTTTAAAAACTCCAGCAGCACTGCTGTGACTGATCCACTCGTACCAGCGCAACACACACTAACATCCCACCACCACATCAGTGTTACTGCAGTGCTGAGAATGATCCACCACCCAGATAATACCTGCTCTGTTGTGTCCTGTGGGGGTCCTGACCACTGAAGAACAGGGTGCCAGATGGGATGGTGTGAGTGTCTCAGAAATTGCTGACCTTCTGAGATTTTCTTGAGTTTACAGAGAAACACCTTGTTGATGACAGACATCAGAGAAGAATGGCCAGACTTGTGTGAGCTGACAGGAAGACTACAGTAACTTTAATGACCACTCTTCACAACAGTGGTGATCAGAAAAGCATCTCTTAAAGCACAACACATCAAATCATGAGGTGGAAGACCTCAACAGCAGAAGACCACATCGGGTTCCACTAATCTAAGGCTACGGTGGCCACAGGCTGAATGACACAGTTGAACATTGTGAAAAACAGTGCCTGCTCTGATGCATCTCTGCTGCCACATGTAGATATTAGGGTCAGATTTGGGTGTAAACAGAAAGAACCCATGAACCCAAGCTGTCTTGTTTCAACAGTTAAAGCTGGTGGTTGCGGTGTAACGGTGTGGGGACACACTGGGTCCTCTAATAACAACTGAGGATCGACTGAATTCTACAGCTTATCTCAGTACTGTTGCTGAACGTGTTCATCCCTTTATGGCCACAATATGCCCATCTTCTAATGGCTACTTCCAACATAATAATGCACCTTGTCACACAGCACAAGTCATCTCAAAGTGGTTTCACAAACATGTCAATGAGTTCAGTGTATTTCAGTGGCCTCCCTAGTCAGATCTAAGTCAAATAGAGCACCTTTAGGACAAGAATCACAGCATGAATGAACAAATTCCCACAGACACACTCCAAAATCTTGTGTGAAGCCTTCCCAGAAGAATAGAGGCTGTTATAGCTGCAAAGAGGGATGACTCCATAAAAACAGCCATGGTTTTGGAAAAGGATGTTCAAAAAGCTCATACAGGTGTGTTGGTCAGGTGTCCGCATTCTTGTGGCCATATATATCTATCTTAAAAACATATAAAGAGTCATTTTACCCTCAGTCACCAAAAACAGGAATAGCTTTGGTGTTTCAGTTTCAAAAATACACTTGTATCTCTTCGTTATCCTGCATAGCCATATATTGTTTGAATGATGTACAAAAAATGTATGTAAACAAACATACAATGCTCATCTGTGAAGGGAATGAAAGAATGTACCTGGATCTTTGAAAAAACCCGAATGAAGATAATTCATAGGCTGCCTTCAGTAGGCTGGCTTTGCTCTCTCCTTTGTAGAGGACGGTAAGACATAGGAGCTTCATTGTGGCAGTACAAACACCTGCGAAATAAATCAATAAAACAAAACAGATACAGTTTAAGCATCATAAATCTAAGAGGCCTACAGCTTCGTTCCTATTATAGACCCTTTTCCTCAAAATATTCAGTTTAACACGGAACAGCCAGAGATTCCACCAACTGTGGGCCCAAATGTGAGGCTTGTGTTGATATTATGTCTGTTGAATATTAGATATAGTTCTTAATATGTCTTCATGAGGCAAAAGACGTCGGAATATTCAGTAATGAATCGTTTTTCTGTCTGATATAAAGTCCCTGTAGTTTCCTATCTACTTTGCCGTGGTTCTCTTCAGAAAGAGCTGCTGGAGAACATGGGTTTGGTTCCCTGTGTTCATCCAGAGAGAGAACAGAAGGGAAAGATGTTTACACATGTGGGCAGTGAGGGATCATTTCTTCCTCTCTAATAAAGATAATAAAAATATCTAGTGATATATGGTGGTGCTGACTGAATTTAGACATATTTCTCCTCTGGGGTGAAAACACACCAAAATGAAACATTCTTAGCAACATCCTAAAGCGGCTTATAGTCACCAAACATCTCAGAAAAATAAGTGAGAAAAGTTTCAGTAAAACAGCTGCTAATTTGTCTTTTTTTTTGTCTGTTCATTTTGATTTGATGACACTTCTTTAACCACGACCCAGAAGGATAAGCGGTTTAGATGATGGATGGATGGATGGACACTGCTTTAACACTAGAGGTTAAGGATGGGCAATATGATGATATTTTATTGGTATCATAATTAATTTTGTCACAGTATGATTTTCTGAGCATATTGTGGATATGGTCAGTACTTAAAAAAAACACTGACCAACTACATGTTCCATTACAAAGTGAGCACATTTAGGCAGGTTTAACTGGATGTAGTGCAGCACACTTGGCAAAACATTAAATAAAAAAACACTGTAGTTGTAAATTTAGTATTATTATTATTACTATTATTATTATTATTATTATTGTATTTTATATGTGGCACTACAGGTTCTGTTTGATTCCAACTTATTAAATCTCACAAAACCTAAACATAGAATTTTTTGCCATATCGCCGGCTCCTTCTAGAGGTGTACCTCTGTGCCAAGAACGTAAAGGACAAACCCATATCCCAGAAACGTTCCAAGTTACCTTGCAAGAATGAACTTGCAAGAACAAAAGAAGAAGGCGCCTATAAGAATTAGAGATGTGCTCTGTACTTGTTGTTGAGCAACACTCCAGGCTCAGCTGATTTCACCGGCCGTAAACTAACATTTAGTAGGCCGAAAAGGTGTCATTACACATTTAGTCATTTGTTTTGTGCTGGTAGAGACTGGCTCTTTGTTTACAGGCATAAATGTTATTTTAAAGTTATTTTTCAGTAAAGCGGCTTCACAACCACTACAGTTACAGGTTTAACTCATAACAAATTATGGGACTATCTATGTTCAGACAGTGATGAGCCTTCAGAGTGTCAGAAAACAACACGTCAAGCGCACATTTTGGATACTTGTTTGGGTCAAGCAGTGGCAAATCTGGGTATTGTATCTGTGCTCAGCACTGGGGTTCTTCAGTCACCGGTATTTGAGGTATCTTAAAAATCAGTCATCTTTCAAAAGAACTGTCACCTTCACTTAATACTACTAAACAGTCCAGCAACCTGGATAACAAACAATCTCACACAAATGCTCTTCAGTATAATCCTGGGGCACAGCTATGAAAATACCAATGAAAATGTTCTTATTATACAGTGTGAATCCAAAGGTGCTGATTTCTTGCATCCTTGTGGTTTTATTTAAACCGTAAACAAATAAAAGTGAACCCCAAAGCTTAACAAATTGCACTGGACATAGCAACTGCTTTGCAGTTTTGAATCATTCTGAAGCAATGTGTAATGTCTTCTGGGTTTCTCAAACACTAGAGGGCGCTCCCGAGCGAGTCCAAAATGAATGTTTCATTGTAGAAAAACTAGTGACTCGAATTCTTTGCAGTGGTGGTGACACGAACCAGGGGACCAAAATCCACCAGTGAACCTACATGTGTCCTCTGAGTATTTATATGTAATGATGATGATGGTAAAATAGTGTTCTGAAAGAAGAGTTAGAACACCCTTCATGAAAACCCACCCTCCACCATGAACAGATGAAAATAAATTGATTAAAATACGTTTTAGGCCTAAACTTTATCGCAAAACTACCGTAAAACAATGTCTCAGACATCAGGCTGAGTATTCATAACCATTTAATGGCATAACATTTTGTGAGGGAGCTTTTAGAGGTGGACGTCTGGTTCCTATCAGCACCACCGTGCACAATTCCGACTCTGTAAGTTTCTCTAGAACAGAGCGTTTCACACCAAACCACTCTGAACGACTCTGTTGACACATTAACCATTTAATTATACAAAAAATTGAGAAAAATCGGTGGAGTTCCCCTTTAACTGGACCGCTCTTCAGGACTGTAGTCCTGAACTCGCACGCTGAAGGGAACAAGAACGCAAGAGTGCACAGAGACGCGGATCGGGACACGCCCGCATGTCTGTGTTTTCCGTCCGTCTCCTGAAGAGCAGTGACCGCTCAGCACCGATCATTAAATGACCCATTAGCAGCTCAAATTATTGCTGGAAAAACTGGGCAGTAAGCGAGTGACCCAAACCCTGAGCTGCTGGACTCACCAGGGCTGATTTAATGCAGGTTCTTCATCCACTGCGGCGGATTTTAACCGTCCTGAGGCGTCGCGCTTCCTTTACTGGCCTCACTCCGTCTCCATAGTAACCGCAGGTAAACAGTCCGCAGGTGTAGCTGTTTCGGGTGAAAGCTCCGGAGCTGCACATATGTTCCGCTTATTATCGTTTAAACAAGTCATCTTAAAAAAACATGCCTAATATTGCCTACAACAAAAAAGGCTGCAAAGCTTTTTATTCTTCTTGAAAAGATTGTAAGAGCTCTTAAATAATATATTTTCCCTTTTTCCCTTCTGTGTCTGGTGTCCCTGTACTGTTACCGTTTTCTCAAAACGGTAGCTGCATTTTACAAGGGTGGAAAAATGAGTGAGTTTACTTTTTTTATTAAAATGTATTATTATTTTAAAAGATTTGTAATTTACTCAGTGATTCCCGAAACCCCCTAACTCAATTACATTTCCAAGAGAGAAAAACTCCTTACGTTTTCATTTAGACTTACAAAGTACTAGTAACAAATCTTTAGGTTTCCTCCCACATAAAGGTTCTGTGCAGGTACATTTTCATTAATGAAGGTAAAAACAGTGTAAATGTTCCCTCAAAGGTACAACAGTGGTTTTAAGGTCCAACTGTGTACATTAAATAAGTTTTTTCCCCCAGTGGAAATGTATATATTTGTGTCTTTTCATAATCTTGTTTTAAGAAAAAAACAATAAAATAAAAAGCCTGGAGGCGAGACAGGGGTGTGGAGTCAATGCAACTTAGAAAATATAATTTCAATGGATTATGGTACGGTTATGTTCCCTGACTAAAGGTACCACCCCAGTGAAGGAGGGGTACAGGCCCAGTCACAGTTTTGTACATTTTATTCTGAGAGTGCAAAGTCGTTGATCGGCGGCTCTGATATGTATAATACATCAAATAACGTGACAAAAGTCACAGTAAACCAAGGGAAGATACATCGGGACAGGAATGTATCATTAGCCACATCAAACAGCAGCTTCAAGTGGAGGACAATCCACCACTGTACACTGTTACAGATTTTGATTGACATCAGTGCATGGGCCACCTAAAATATGCACTTTAAGGAGCTGGCCAATGCTGGTGCAATGGCCTATTCTATAAAAAAAAAAAAAACATTTCACCATGCAAAGAACTGTATACGCATGCAGATGGTTCTTTGAGTGTTTATGGTTTTATAAGAACTACTGTCTTTACTGAAGAACCTATGAAGAACCATCTTTTTAAGAGTGTACATATTCACTGTACCAGGAGGTTGTGAGTTTGAACCCCATAACTGTACTTTTAAGTTGAGCTGACTTATATTTGAAGAGCTTACAGTAAATATGTACCGTATAATTATGCATATTACTGGTGTATTGTTGGTTGCTTAGTTGTCATTGATTTCTCTGGTATTTACAGCAATTTTCTGGACGCTTTAATGAATTCATTCATACTTTATTGCATTAAGGGGGGCTGGAGGTTTAAAGAAGGAAAATTAGCACGGGGCATTGAGGTGGTAGGTGTAGGAGAGCTGGGCTGATCCCTCTGAAACACAGGTGAGTCTTCTGGAGTGGTGACGGTGGTGGAACAGTGGGAGAAACACGCTCTTATCCACTGAATCCGTCTCTGGAGCTCTAAAAGAAAAAAATCATATGTCAGTATTTCAGTGTCAGCGTCAGAAACTCTGGAGCTGCTTGGTTCTCTGAGGTGATTCTGTTACTCTGTTTTTCAGATTAATTCTTTGTGGAGGTCAGGCTGAGTGGATCATTCTGATAAGTCTCGTCACCTCTCACACTGCTCTGAAGCTCCTGACCGCTTTCAAGAACCTGTCCATCCAACCAAGGACAGTTTTTCTGAGGCCTTTCTTCTTCCTCTCTTTGCACTTTTCCTCCTCCTTTCTCAGTCCTTCAATCCTTTCCTGCATCTCGTTCAGTCTCTTCTCCATCTCTTTTTGCCTTCTCTTGTGTTGTTCCTCTCTCTTTTTCATGGCCTCTCTCTCTTTCTTCCACTCCTGCTCTCTCTCTACAAACTCCATGTTCATCTTTCTCTGTCTTTCTAGGAACTTTTGTTCAATCTCCTTCTGTCTTTCCCAAAAGCTCTCTTTCTCTCTCTTTCTCTGCCTCTCTTCTTCCTTTTGCAGTTGTCTCTCACTCTTCTCTCTCTCCCTCATTCTTTGTCTCACTGCCTTCAGCTGGTCTCGCAGTCCTTCTCTCTCCAGCAGAAGCTCGCCCTCTCTCCTAGAGCTCAGTGTTTCAGTCTGAAATTCAAATGGGAATTTCTTTAATCATGTTAACTTCAGTCAGTTCATCATTAAGAGTGCAGTAGCTCAATATCTGACCACCACTGTGGCCTGACCAGCTTTTGCTTATAAAGAGGAGAGGCACAAATAACCATATAAACAATATTCTGAACATTTGCCCCATTGCTTGATCTAAATGGTCATAGTATATATACTTATTGGCCACTTTGTAAGACACTCCTGTATTGTTGGTCCACCTCTATAGACTAAAGCTATATTTCTATGTGCAATAATCATATGTTCTCTTTAGTGGTGGCCAGTTTCTGACCACAGGACCACTGTTAAATGGATATTTTTGGTTGACGGACTACCCTCAACCCAGCAGTGACACTGAGGAGCATAACACACCAATATGCCACAACCATGCTGGTGCCAGTACTGTGAGAATGGTCCCCCATCCAAATGACGTCTGGTCAGCGGTGGTCTTATGTTAATCCATAGGATGGACAGAGTAGTAGGTGGCTGATAAACTGAACACTACAAATTGCATGTATATATACAAATACATGTTTATATACATCTAAACAAAACAGAGCTGTCCAGCATCTGGCCCATTTCTGGCCCACATGCCTAATATCTATCCTGAAGTGAATTAACACTCACGAATGTAGGCCAGAATTAGCCCAGAACTGTCTGCTGTCTTCTTTAGTAAAGACAGTGGTTCTTTATAGAACCATGAACATTCAAAGAACTATTTGCATGCTTATTCTTTGCATGGTGAAATGGTTCTTTAGGTTGATGGAGAATGTGTTGTATATGGTTCAATATAGAACATTTTTAAGTGTGATAAGGGATCCTAATATTACAATGCCAAATTTCTAACAATAGAAGAACCCTTTTAAGTGGCATGTAGAACCATATACAGCACATTCTCCATCAATCTGAAGAACGATTTCACCATGCAAAGAACATGTAAATGGTTCTTTGAGTGTTCATGGTTCTATAAGTACTACTGTCTTTACTGAAGAACCTATAAAGAACCATCTTTCTAAGAGTGTGCGTATTCACCCCCACCAGTCAGTTGTGATTTTGAACCCCATAACTGTACTTTTAAGTTATATAGTATATATATAAATATAGCAGAATGTACCTGATAAAAGGCCAATGAGCCACTGAGTGCAGGTACAAGGTAGGTGTAGTAAATAAACAACAATCTGTGCTCACCATCTCCTCGAATGTGTCATCTTCTTTTCCTTTCCTCCCTCTTTCCCTGGTGAACTGTCGCTCTGCCCTCTTCTTCCATTTCTGGGCTCTAAGCTGGGCCTCCAGTTCACTCTCCTGCTCCTCTTCTGCCGAATGTTTCCTCAATACGTCTCCAGTGAGGTAGAAAAGAGGGGTTCTGGCCTTTTTTGGGCGCAGCCTCATTTTGGCATGAAGATCGCAGTTCTCCATCATCTCTGCCTCCAGCCTCTTCATTTCATCCTCATCCCTCACTTCCTCCCGCCGCTCCGTCCTCTCAGCCCTGGAGGTCTTCATGAGGGTCTTCCTGTGCTTGTGGCGGAGATGCTGAAGCTCCGCCCTCTCCTCCTCGTTCAAAGCCCACACTGAGTGAAAGGTTTTCAGTTCTGCCAGTGTGCTCTCTCTCAGAGCCTCCATAGATCTGGCTCTCCTCTCCTTCACATCCATCTCTCTCTCTCTCTGAAACTCAGGTGAAGTCACTGACCTTATGAACAGACGATCTGCAGCAGTGCTTCAGTAAATCGCTACGACGAAAATGAGGGATGTTTTCTTTGTATCTCCAATATATAGATCCCGTCAATAATGAAGGGGCGGGGCCTCAATTATGACGTCATAATTAAGACAGGTTCTGCTGGCGGAATTCCATATTTATGTGTCTGTGTGTGTATATATGTATATAATTTGAATACATTTAAATATTTTCACTCATATACCAACATATAAACACACACCACACACACACACACACACACACACATATATATATATATATATATATATATATATATATATATATACACATATATTCATAAATGGATGGAATATATTACTGTATTATTGTATATGCTAGCTTTATGTTATTTATATTTTTTGTATTTCATTTTAATTTGTTTGCTTTAAAAACACTTTCAGTGTATTATATATATATATATATATATATATATATATATATATATATACATACATTTTTAGCATGTATGTGTTCACTCATCTATCCAATATTTGACACTTACATATAGGTACACTGTACATATGTTTTGAAATGTATGCCTGACTCTTCATGATATATGTGCATATATGACCATATATCAGATTTCCGTTTGGGACAACCTGCAGGTCAGAGGGAATCGCTGGTGGAAGTGATTTGTCTTAGTCTACAGCGCCATCTGCTGGCGTAAGAGCGTTATTTAAGAACCTGGTTAAGCACTGTGTTCTAGTGTTGGTTATTCTGGAAGCTACTGGCCTCGCTGTGTCATCCTCTGTGTCTGAGGTGGTTTGGCGCTCTTGGTTCTCGGGGAAGGCTGAAAGACTGCAGGTTCTAACACTGCGACTCAAATACAGGATAAATGTGAAGCTGTTGGAGGGTATATGTGGCCAATAGACCACTGTAGTCCTCGCTATGCCCATATTAGGAACTCCGGGTCTGAGCTCCATTTCTCTATGGGCAGAATGAACAGGGTTTTTGAAAAAATCGCCTCTATCGCCCCCTGTGTTAAATAAAAATGTTCAGAACCCGATACGTTTTGCCCTGAGAACATTCTTCTCCTGAATACCCCTGGATCATCTGAATTATGAGATCGTTAAAGAGCTATAATGCTAATATTGCTACATGCGAGCTAAAGCTACGACTACAAAATGACGACACGACTACAGTGATCCATGCAGAGGACTTGTAGAGAGGTGAATTACCACTCTGCAATGTCTTCCGTTTTTCTCAAACACTAGAGGGCGCTCCCGAGAGAGTCCAAAACGAATGGGTTGATATGGAGCATTTGAGCAAAATCATAGTTTATAAATGCTTAAACATTTTGAATGTAAAAGAATACAAACATTTCCTTAACACTGAACATCATAAAACATTTTAACACTGCTGTTATATTTTTAAGAGCTTTTAAACTCGAGTTATAGGAGTTTAAAACGGCGCCTCATGTATGTCCATGACGTCAGTGAGCGCTAACAGCCAATGAGCTGCTCCGCTCGCCTATCAATCATCACGCTCTAGCAGTAATTCTCACCTTCTGCTGCCCAAAACCCGTTTGCTGTAGACAAAAGGAAATATATAGGTAAGATTTCTTTGTTTTTTTAGTGAAATACATCCTTCTACTTTCTAAAATTAAAGAAAAGTTCTGGTTCAGTGATTAGAAACTATTTTAACTGTTCGTTTTTAGCCGTTGAGCTCCATTCACTCCCATTCATTGAGGACTCGCTCGCGGGCGCCCTCTGCTGTTCAGCAGTCCTGTTTTTGATATAACGGGGGGAATAGGAAGCGGCCAGGCTTCTCATAAACCGGCTCTGGTCCATGTCTCTTTAATTTACTGCTTGTTACCATAGGTACGCCATAGCCTGCCTAAAGCACTTGCATGGCCACGCCTCCCGAGCTCCTCTGAGACAGCGCCAGCCACTGAAATTGCGTTAGCAATACGCCCATATTTGGAATTCCGGGTCTGAGCTCAAAATCTCTGTGGCAAAAATGAATGGGGTTTTTAAGAAATCGCCTCTATCGTAATCAAAAATGTGTTTATTTTAATGTGATCAAACATAAAACCATGACAAACCATTTTATTTTGAAATTGTATATAGCTAAATTACCTGTTCTTATAGTGTACTTAATCAACATACATGGTTAGATGGTTGCAACCCCTGACATTTTAAACTTTTGGAGGCGATTTCAATATGTATGCACTGAAAATTGTTCCACGTAAAGGTGTTGCCTCTTTTACTTTTATACATCATGCATTTTTTAAGTTTTTTTGGGGAAAATAATGGACTCAAAAAATGCATATCATGTTATTGACCCATATATATGCCATCATGAAGTACCCTTGATTATACAATTCTGTTGATCTGTGGATTTAATGTGTTTTAATTCCTTTTCATACATATTTCAAAACAGAAAGCTCCTCTGTGAAGATGGCTTCTGCTCTCTGTTGAACTTTCTCTGCTCTCAGTGACCTCTGCATGTGACTCTGTTAGCATCTGACTGGTCTATTATATGTGAAAGAATAATATTAATACTTATTCGTCAGTGTGTGAAGAAACAAAGTCATTTTATCTAAATGATCTCTGCAGAAAACCGTCCTATGTGCTGTGGAGTCGGAGAATATTGACCACTTAGCCCTAGTGATGTCATGTGGCCTCACTTTGTTTAACATCAAGTGAACTTGGGACATACAGTGAAAAGGCTATTTCATGAACAGTCGGCATGTAACATAGCAGTAAATCCAACTTCTTTATATCTGACATTTTGATATGTCCAAGCCAAAAACATGAAAATCTGGAGCGCCATCTAGCACCATCTAGTGTTCGACGCCAAATGTGACTGAAATAAAGTTTATTGCCCCAAAGCTTAGGAAAGGTCTGTAGGAGGTTTCTGTTTCTAGCTAAAAGCCTTTGAATTGGAGGTCCTTAGAGCACAGTTAGAATTTCAGTGGTTTATTTTTAACTGTTTGCTATTTTAATACCTTGCATGTTTGAACTGCAGAATAACCAGCACCAGTCTCTCCCTGTCCCTCTGGCTCATCCCTCTTTCCCCCAGAATTCCAGTTCTGAGACATGAACTTTACATTACAGCAACTTTATTTACAGAAATTAAGCATTTTACATGAGTAGTTATTCCTCCTATGTAACATTAAAATTAAGTTAAGCCTACCACAGGATACAAACACATTTTCAAATGTAATAAATAAAATAAGCATTAATCAGTAATAAACCCTTTACAAGTGTCAGCTATGCTGTTGCCTGTTTCCAGTGCCATCAATCCTCCTTCTCCAACTTATTAAGACAGTAAGAGTCACCACAATACAATAAAGACAGTGTGTTAAACACAAAGCAACATCTACATTGTCCATGATAAGATATTTCTCCAAAGAAAATCATATTGCTATTAAAGATATGTACAGGTACATAATTAGTAACATCCTTTGCGTGTAAAGTATAGCCTATTCACAGCTTCTGAAAGTTTAGCCTGCGTAAATGACATTTTGGACTTCAAACATGTACAATTGTGTGGACTGTGCAGTGAACACTTAAGTGCCAAAAGTGTGACAAAAGCCATGTGTTCCACACAGCAAAGCCCCGTTCTGGAGAAATGCACATTTCTGTGCGAAGGGAGGCTTAACAGGGCCACTCCAGGTGAGCATCCTCAACCTTGCAGGTTAGCAGTGAGCCTGGAGCGCCATCTAGTGTTTGGGGCATCTCACAGCATTGTCTCTCATGGCGTTATCATGCAAGCGGCCTTCTTGCAGGCCACTGCAGAGATAAGCGCAGCTCCTCGGCCGCTGCCTTCCTCAGACTGGATGAAGGAGATCTCGCAGTTTGGGGTCAGCTCCCAGACAACCTTGTGGAAGCGCTCCTTGAAACTGAAAGAAGAGATTTGTGAATCAGCACTGAAATCAAGACTTGTAAACATAGCAGATTTCCAAGCATGTACACAACACACTGCTGGAATAAAAACAGCTTAGACCTTAGCGAATTACATGCTGATCTAAGCTGGGTTATGCTGGTTTAGCTGGTCACCCAGCATGGTCATGCTGGTTGACCAGTATCCAGAACATAACATATGCTGGTTTTGCTGGTGACTAGATTGTCTGCGCTGCGTTTTTTCCAGTGTAAACAAACTGTGTAAATAGTTCGTCCAGTCACACTTGTACATTTAGTAAATGTTTAAAAGTAAATCTGGTAAATGATGTGTTGAATTAGTTACTAAGGAATTGCATCCAAATTAAACACAACTCCGGTCCTGGAGGGCTGGTGTCCAGCACCGTTTGCAGGTTTCCCTACTCAAGCACACCCACTAAACCTGCCAATTAACAGCCAAGTGTAATAAGGTGTGTTTGTGTTGGGAAAATCACTAAACTGTGCTGGACACCATCTGTCCAGGACCGGAGTTGCGCACCCCTGCCATAACCCATCCTTCCTTCCCCACGTTTTCCCTTTCTCCGCCCTCTCCTCACCGTGGGTGGAGCTTGTAGACAGAGCCGTCCACTCCCACGGTTATCTTCAGCTCCTCCTGGCAGCGGCGCTCCCTCATCAGATTGATGACCCCGGCCAGCCCGGCCGCACACATGTTAGCGGCACGTGTGGACACGCTCTCACAGGCCAGATGCACAATATCACAGTCCAGCTCAGACGGCAGGACGCCCAGAGAGCTCAGGATGTTATAGATCTGCTTCCTGTCCCCTGTGTCACTGAAGGAAAACAACACATTGTTCTAGCTACTGTACATCATTGTAGAGATTTTTTTCTATAATAGCTTTAGCTGAAGTTTTGTTATGATTTATGCTTAGAGTTTTCACGTACCTTTCGATCTGGGAGACGAAGCGGGTCTCAAAGCTGCCCCGTGTCCTCAGCATGTCTGAAGCTTCGCCATTGAAGAGCAGGCCTTCGTTCACCAGCTTCATCAAAACCAGCCGCACCAGCTCCCCCATGTACTTCCCACCAATGAGTTTCTCATACCTGGGAACATAGGAAGCAGAAGAGGGTTAAAAATCTATACAGTAATGTACAGTAACTTTTACATGTCTACAGAGAACTGAATTCTTGAATGACTGGCCATCGATGAAAGCTGAAAAGTGTTTTAGCGCTAAAATTGAAAGAACCTAGCACTAAAACATGGCTACTGACCACAGCTTTAACATTTACTTGGTCTAAAGGGATGCTTGTGTGACAGTTCTTGATAATTTTTCATAATTCAGTGAGTGATGGATGGAAATTATATGAAACAATGAAAGATGCTGTACTGTCACAAAATGTGGGAGCTAATGTCGACTTCATTGCTTGCCTAAAAGCCCACTAGCCCAGTGAGTTAAACTGCATCTGCTAGCATCCGCACTGTAACCCGCTGGTGTTAAATGAACCCTTAAGGAGTTAAATTTGCTCAAGTTTAATCCACTTTAACCCTGTAGAAGGTAAGCAATTTTAACAGTGCACTGTAAACAGCCATTAAGCTAGCCACATCGCTAATGATCTGCTGCGGTGGCCATTAATCTCTCAGAGCGCGGTCCGGCACTGACGTGGCTACCTCCGCATTCTCAGAAAAACAACCCTGTCACCTGGAGACCGCACAAGAGCCTCAGGTTGGCCTTTGGAGGCAAATCTCAATCAAACTTTGGAACATGAGCACCAAACGATGGGAAGTCTGCGCTAACTGTTGGTCACGAGAAACGTGATGAAAACAAAAAGTGAACAGCCGTGGTCAGTGCCATCAGAACCACAGGGGTTTCAAGGAAAGGCTTTGTTTGCGCTGAGGTATAGAGACAGGCTGATGGTGATGTGGGTGACGGCATAGAATGTATTGACGTCACTGGTGCTACAAAGTGTATAAAGTGGCAGCTGCGTGGGTTTCTAAGCACCAGCAATTGTACAGAGTGACAGGCAAGTTTGGAATCAATGTTTTCATTTATATAAAACCAGTTTTGCTTTACGTGCATGTATAAAATGATTCTAATATGATGCTAGAATTCTCCAGCTTTATATGTTATGAATAATTGATATGAGTGCTATACAAATTTAGGGCCTTCACTATTGATAATGTTACTAACAGCGTAATTTGGTGATCATTTCATCATTTTATTGCCACATGGAGAATTTTTTGAGAAATCGTTGATGTTGCTTTGAGCCGGTCACTTCATAATCTTGTCACAATAATGCTATTTTCCACTAGCTTGGCTTCTATGGGGATTTCAATGTTATATTAGCACCAAGCTAACGTTAGTACTACTTAGGCCAGCTCCACCTAAGCACAGATATTTGGAACATTTGTAAAAGCTTTCAAGTGGCATTTTCTTTACTTTGTATGTTGCTTTTTGCAGTGAATTTCCTTTAGCAAAGCGTAAGTGAATATTACTGGAGCATCCTGTTAGCCTGTTAGCTGTCTGCCAAGCTCGTCAGCCTAAATCAAGAACCTTTTACTTCAGATACACTTTTACTACACTTACATGCACATTGCAACAACAAATACATGTACATAATATTACTTGTGAGATCTACTGTTTCCTGTTTTTCTATGATGCTCAAAAAGCTGACTTGAGTGCTTAATAATGACCTGCAGATACTCTATTTATCATTCAATAGCAAAACTAATCACTATGGCGATTCATAGAGGGTGTAAATTTTAAGCAGTGATTGTTTTAATCAAGTTATCCATTTTAACTGAGTATTTGTGACAACCCTAAAGAAGTGGAGAAATCTTGTATCTGTTGATTTTATTGGCAGATTTGAACATTTTCTGAGCTGTGTGATTTCTGCAAAGTCCACTGTGTCTCTTTCATTTTTAGTGTGGTTCCTTTGAGGACATAGTGTAGGGGGGAGGTACTCACAGCTGGTGTCCTGGGTTGAGCGATGACTCATCCACCACTCGGTCATATTCCAGGCGGAAGTCCTCCAACTCTCCGTTTTCTCCAAAGGCACCCCACTCCGTATTCACACACATACGCCCCTCGTCCCCTTCCACCAGCTCCACTGTACGCATCTCCTCCATATAACACGCATTACACCCCGTTCCTGAGAGACAGAGAAAGGGAACGAGAAAGATAGCGAGAGAGAGAGAGAGAATTCCACATTAGAGAAAATGACATAATGGCTTCATGACCTGTTTTTTCCTGCTTCAATATATCCCATGTTCCTGTCATAAAGTTTATGTGCGTGCTATAAAGTGTGCATGGTGCTGGATGGTATTATCTCCTTACCCACTATCATGCCAACCTCACAGCTCCGGTCCTCATAGTAACAGGAGATCATAGTGGCCACTGTATCATTCACCATGGCAACCACGTCCATTTCAAAGTCCTGCAGAGCGACATTTTTTTAAAGTCTTCATTAGTAAAGTGATATCATGAAGGTTATTGCCATTGCCACCGGAAAACAACATCAAAAAAGCTTAGCAAATGATCCAGTATTAACTCTTATACACTGACCCCTCTCCTTTTGATGGCATCTCTGAGCAGGCCAACGACATTATTGCCTTCAGCTCCAGAGGCCTTGAACCCTTTTGTCCAGTTGAGTAGAATTCCCTGTTGGAAAACAAATAAGTCATGAAGAGTTAAGACTAATATACATAAACATTATCAAACTAAAATGAGTCCAGATGCAAACAGTCCAACATGGCAGACTCCAAGTGGTTAAAAGCCCCATATTTCACATTTCCTACATTTTCTTGCATTTTATTTATTTTCACTTGATGTTCATGTGTACCAAAACAGTCCAAACTCCCTTTATTCCGGAAAGTATATTTTTAAACTTCAGCACTTTTGCATAGTAAATCAAACACTTTTATTTCCAAAAAGAGGGTAAAAAAAAAAAATTCTTTTTAAAGATTTGGTTTAACCCTTTGCACCCCATCCTATGTTATACTTTAATCAACTGACATATAAATGTCCATAGAATTTAGGTATTTTATTTAAGAATCTGGCCCTTTTTTAAGAATGATGTACTTTTACATGTGCCTTTTAAAAGCAGCAACTGACCTTGTCTAAGTCCTCATGGCGGACTGGAAAAGAGAAGGTGAAACCCAGAGGAAGCTTCTTATGTTTGATGTGGTGCTTGTCCAAGAAGTCGGATATGCACTCGGCGATGTAGTCGAAAAGCTGAACACGGAGAAAATGGGAGCGAGAGAATAAAAGAGTCTCATTAGCCTCATTAAAATACCATGAAGCTGAAATCATCAATGTCCAAATCCAGTCTAATGACAGTAAATATTCATTGTTTTATGAAACTCCAAGCCGTAACACAAAAACTTGTCTTCACGCGCTCACCATTTCTGCAGTTCCGGTCATGGCGTCCTCGGGGATGGAGTACATGTGATGCTTTGTCTCCACCTTCCAGCCTCTCTCCTCATCTTCACCCACTTTGACCAGCATCACACGGAAGTTGGTGCCACCCAAGTCCAGTGCCAGGAAATCTCCCACCTCTGGAAGCACAGAAACAACCGCAGCTCTTACTGAATATCCAGAAATCAACTCGTATAAAACAGAAAATGCTACACTCATTTTTGTCATTTCCATTTTGGACAAAAACACAGACACAATTCAGGCTTCAAAATGGCTACTGCTACTGTTCCTAGCTATGCTAATATACTTTTGGCCATTATGTGTGTATAATTGTAGGTGATACAGTGTCAGAAACCAACCACAAACGCAACTCAATTTGAAATGACTTACCCACTCAAAATTTGAGGCAAATGTGGTGATTTAGGCAAGTAGTTAGCACCATGCTAATTAGTGTGGTGTTAGCTTCCATGGCTTGTTAGCTACATTAGCCTTTTAGCTCTGCTGGAAAAAAACAGCTCAGACCATTGCTGGTCAGGAGGTCCTGGCTGACCATCATACCAGCATCCCAAACACAACATATGCTGGTTTTGCTGGTAACCAGCTGTGCTGGACTATAATGTTTGGTTCTAGCATCCAAAACATGGCAAGGTAGACTGACTGCATGTGAGGTAAGGGGGAAAATGTGTCATTTATTTCTAAAAACATTACTTAGCATGTCTTAATTTCTTAATCCAGTAGTTTTATTAGGTTAGGCCTTGCCTCCTGTCCTTGAACTGACTCTGTATCAGAGTAATAGCTACTGTATGTTATTTTAGTGAACACCAACCACAATTATTAACTTTGATAAGCAGTGTTTGGACTGGTCATTGCTTGGCATGTACAAAGTGACTCAGTCTAGACCCTGACTTACTTTAAGTTAACCCCTTAAACTGAACAGGACAGCATATGGACCTTAATAACTACATAACTCACATATTAGTTTCAGTGCATAGCAGAAAATGAATATTACACTTAAAAAGGTTCTCTAAACTTTAAAAAGGTTAAGCCTGAAGTTTAAGTGATTAAATGAATGACTGTTGTGGTAAAGCGGGTTGCCAGGTAGTAATTAGGCCTGAGTATAGCTGTTATGAAAGTTTTATGGGCAGTAGCACTCACCGGAGCCTTCGGGTGTAGAGCGGACATAAGTGGGCAGCATTTTAACGCTGGCCTCATCATGGGTCTCCAAACGCAGCCCTCTGTCCATCTCTCTCTGCATTCTCCTCATCACGTCTTTTAAATCTTCTTTAGTCAAGAGAAACTCTGAGAGGATTTGGTCCACCTGCAGAAAGAGAGATAGAGAGAACATTTTCACATGATTTGAACATTCTTGCCCACTGTGTTAAAGGGGAACTCCACCAATTTTTTTCGAATTTTCTGCATAATCAAGTTATTCAAATGCAAACATAGTCAGAATTGTTCACAGCAGTGATGATGGAAAAAAAATGTCTGAAGAGTTCAATGTCTTCAAAAGCTACCTCAAGTTTTTACACAAAAAGGCGAATTTCCTCCAGGGTTTTATAGCTTTACAACAGTTGTGAGATAAGTTTTAAACGCCTAAAACGTACATGCAGGGCATTCTAAGCTAAATAGTGTCCAAGAAAACATGTTTTCAATTAACCACTATTTTAGTATTATCAACATTACATTTACAAACAAGAACACATGTAGATTCACTGGTGGTTTTGTATAGTACGTAAAATGGCCATATTTCCATTGCAGATATCACAACAGTGATTCCTATCACCATCACTGTAAAGAAATCTGAGGAGGTAAGTTTCTCTACAGCAAACCATTTCACATTAACCACTTTGAAAGACTTTATTAACATTTCAACGACTAAATTATGCCGCATTTTGTAAAAGTTAGTGAAATTCTTCTTCAAATTAGATTCATCACAATGAATATGAAAATTCTCAAGCTGGGGCAAAGTATAAGGTTTGTATAAATATCATACTGGTAAAATATATAGTGTAATACTATCACCTGTTTCTTTTCCCTTACCCCTTTTCAGTTTTTCAGTCACCACAGATTACACTGAAAATGTGGTATTTACACCCTACACTGAAAAAGATTCAAATGTGTACATCATTTCCACATAAACAAACTACATTATTTACATGGATTTGTCTTTCAGTTTACTTACTTTTGGCAATACTTCACAGCCGATATAATACAGTTCACTGAAGTGGAAATGACTGACACGTTTAAATCAGGTACATCCAGTGTAACACATCTTTCAGTGCATCTGAAAATCTCACTAAGGTCAAACATTCTTACCACCAAAAATTTCTCCAAGACTGACTGGTAAGCGCTTGGCATTCTTGTCATCTGCTTGCGGATGGTGGCAGGGCACGGCATCTTTGCGAGCGTTTTCTGTTTTCTTTGTATGCGAGTTAGTGAGCTGGTGTGAGTTTGAGTTCCAGACAGGCGCTGCTCTCTTTTTATGCCCAGAGAAAGGATGGGCAGTCCGAGAGCTCGACGCTCTCTGTACACACACCCCTCCCACCACCTAACCCATCAGCTTAGGAGTCAAGGACATACAACACGGCCACTTGTAATTTGGAAATGGCCTTCAACTATGTATCAATGTTAATAATGGATTATATTGCTCCGGATTGTCTGCACTGAACAGTTTTCTTCAGTTTTCTTCCTTTTGGCAGTAATTGTATCTGGTGTAATGTATTTCTAATCCAGTGTAACTCAAATATAATCAAATTGAATTCATTGTTAACATTGCTTCATACTAAAGTCAGTGCATTACTGCACTCATGCAAACTGATCTACAACAATGCAACTTCTATTCTGACAGTGGTGCAGCTACTAAACTACACATAAACTATGTCTTTGTAATCATAGTTTTCCAATATAATTTGCTATGCACATTAACAACAATCTAGCCTACAAAAGGTCTTTGTAATTGTAGCTTTCCAATATCATTTGCCATGTGCAACAATAATCTAGCCTACAAAATGTCTTTGTAATCATATTTTTCCAATATTACCATATTGGACTCATTGCAGATTTGGGCCTTTATTTCATTGTAAAATGAGCTTGCGGTTTTCGATAAAGAAGCTGGTGAATGGGTCTAATTTTAGAAACTCGGAACATTGAACCTGAGCCCTTTCTAAATTTAGGGGCCTTTGTTTGCTGGACAAACAGTTGTAGCTGATGCAACGATGTTGCAATTTAAGGTCCAAACTTTGAAGTATCTGTTGTAAGAGGTTAAAGAGTCCAAAGTTGGCATGAAATATACCATAAAAACTGGATTTTTCAACATCTAACTGAATAAATGTTCTATGATAACAGCATGACTTTGATTCTCATCATTATCACCTCTGGGCCTTACTCCCAAACCTCTGAATATCAGATCTGAGAGGCTAATGAGTTGAGAATTAGCATAAAAAAATGCAGCATAATCCAACTTTTTAGTTGATGATATTCATAAAAGCCTAACGAAGCCATGATAGATAAAAGACATTTTAAATACAACTGACTCCTCGCCATTGCACTCTGGTCACTGTATGGACTAGGAATATGTAAGCTAACACTAAATAAGCTAACACAGAGTATTGTTTACTTGTATTTACTCTAAAATCAATGTTTTCCTAAGCAAATAAATGCTTTACATGGCATTTTCTCGGGTGCCAAAACTTTTGCGCAGTGCTGTGTGCATTTTTGCATATGGCTGGGAATTAGAAAACCCAAACCAAGCTTTGTATACTTTTTCAAAACAAGATATTCTTGTTTATTTTTTACTGTATTTATGTTTAGTGGTATTTATTCTAATCATATATATATATATATATATATATATATATATATATATATATATATATAGTTTTTAAGCCAAAACTACTGAGATCAAGGGTTATAAGCAATGTGCTTAGGTACCTGAGCCTTTTGCATAGCACTGCACATATTCATAGAGAGAGAAATTTTATCATAATATTTTATAATGTTTTATCACTCCACTCCGTCTCGCTCTATCGTATCTTTACTCTGTGGTTGATAAGCTGTATTGATAGACGCTTTCATTACCTACTTTTATTCCAGTCATGGGACCAGCTGAGAGATAATAAACTCTGTAAGACATTCCAAAAAAGGCAGTGATCACCTGCAGGTTTTTTTATTCAGATTTGATAACGACATACTTTATCAACTCATGCATTAGTAATTTACTACTAATTGATTTTACGCTAAAAGAAATTATACTTCATATTTACGTGATTAAAATGTGTGAAATGTGTTCTAGAATTGTGTCTTATTCATGTACAACTGACTAACACTAAAATCTCCTTTTCCTCCATCAGCACTGAAATGTGAGTTAAATTGACACGTGTAATTGGACACTGACCCACGGTGTCCCACTGAACTGCGCTGAGTGACCCTACCTTGTGACACAGCGCTTATCAGTGCAAACACACACATTTCTTTTTGGGGGCGACTTGCAAGGTCTTCTGTCGTGAGCTATTAATAGCAAAAAGTTAAAATTAGCTCAGTCAAACTGACCACTTGGTCAAAGCCACAGAAGTATGCAGTGCAGAGAATTTCAGTCAAATCAAATATAACCTTACTGGCATGACCTGAAGGGTTCATAAGTTGTGTAATGTTAAAATATACAGTAAAAGTATAACAGTTCACCACTTGCATGTGCATGGTGAGTTATATCTACTCAAAAATGTCAAATTTTAAATAAGGTTATTCATTTAGGCCTAGTACTGGGCAAATATCTGAGACCACCCTTTATTTGTTTAATTTCCAGTCAAAATGACCCTTAAGTACAAGTTTTTTTGTTCTTCAATGTCAAGAAAAAATCAGGAAACATAATAAAACTTAATATACTTAATATACTGCTGTTGTCGAAAGAAAACCTTGTATCTCCAAAATGATAACTTTATAGGAAGAGGAAAAAAACCTACTTTACTTTTAATGTACGTCAATGGAACCAGACTTTTTTCCAAGTCATTTTGGGCTGTTTCGTTTGGTTCATTCATCATGAAATTTACACACAATGTAAAGGACAACAGGTACTTTCAAATTATGTGAAAAACTGAAAAATGTATTCCAACAGCAGCAATATATAACTTTATATAATCTATTTTGTTCAGTATTTATTGTGTCCACGTTTTGCCTTTATTCCAGCTTCCATTCTTTTCGGGAGACTCACTTTCAGATCCGCTCCGAAGTTCAGTTTTAGAAGTTGGTTGCATTTTTTTTGCTTTGCACGATCCAAATAATCCCAAACACATTCAGTGATGTTGAGGTCTGGACTCTGGGGTGGTCAGTCCATTGTTCTGAGAAGACCAGCAGCTTCTCTTTTCTTCTTTTTCAACTATTTCCTTCACTCAGTGACAACTTCTTGACAGCTACACATCCTTTCAGACTCATAGCGCTGAGCTGTCTTCTTGTAGTAGAAGGATGGACTGTGGATGTTTTCAGATCTGAAGCAGCTTGATTTTCTCCTCTCTGTCAAAGGCGAAAGCTTTAAGTGCTGTTTATCTGATGGGGACAGTGTTGATGGTCTACCAGGTCTTGCACGGTTGTTTTCGTTGTATGTGTTAATCATTTTTTGAACTGCAGTTTTGGAAACTCCTGTTTTTTTCACTCATTTTCCTTTAACGTTGCCCTTTCTTGTATCTAATCTCATCAAAAATGTCTCCTGAAAAAAAAAACAACTTGTACTTATTGGCCATTTTGACTGGTAATTAAATAAATCAAGGATGGTCTCTGCCTTTTGCACAGCACTATAGGCCTATATGAGTCCGTGGTGAGAATTTGAAGGCCCTTTTACAGTATATAGTGCGACATTCAGCTGGAGGAAGATGTGCATGGCGATAAAATGTTCTCGTATGTTTTTCACAGAAATTAGGCCTGATTTCAAAGTAAGTTTATGACTAAAAAACAAATTCTTTCTATGACTAAAAAGTTAATATTTACAAAATGACAGTTCTTTTGTAAGCATGGCTTAGAAATAAAGGTTCTGTGCAGGTACATTATTTGTTCATCAAGGTACAAACAATGTAAATGTGCCCCAGTGACAGTTTCATACCTTTATACCTTTATTTCTAGAGTGTACAGGATCAAATTTCATTGTATTTTCCATTACAGATCACATACACTCACTTTTTTTGTCTTAGCTGTTGTACTTGGATTGTGTAACACCTTGTAAGAGTTAATGGATAAGAGCGAGGCAGTGCCAGACAGTTAAAATGTTACCAGAGATTAGACAATAAACAGTTTACAATATTTATAAATCTCTCTGAGTGCTTTTATACTATATACACTATCATACAAATGTTCGAAATCAATGTTTTTGATCATATAAAACCAATTTTGTTGCAGATACATGCATATAGTGATTTTATTATTAATGTTAGTACTCTACATCTTTATGTTTCAAGTCATGTGTAGCTACCCTCTTAAAAACGATGGTTCTTAAAGGTTCTTTAGTAAAAACAGTAGTTCTATATAGAACCATGAAAGATGAAAGAAGCACTTGCATGCTTAAGGGGTTCTTTGCATGGTGAAATAGTTCTTTAGATTGATGAAGAATGTGTTGTATATGATTCTTTATAGCACCAAAAAGGGTTCTTCTGTTGTACAAGCTTGACATTGTAACAGCAGTAGAACCCTTTTTGGGCCTGTATGGAGCCACTTTCAAAAGGCTCTATATAAAACCATATACAACATGTTCTCCATCAAAAGAACCACCGTCACCATGCAAAGATCCATTTATGCATGCAAATGGTTCTTTGAGTGTTTATGTTTCTATATAGAACCACTGTCTTTAATGAAGAACCCTTAAAGAACCATCATTTTTAAGAATGTAGAAGGCAGTAAATAAAGTTCAGATGATGAACAGATTTGTCGGTGATTCTAAAATGACTTAAAAATCTTGAAGTGGATAAGCTGATTAAAAAAGGTGCTGTAAACTGATAATTACAGTATAAAAGAGTCACAGTGATGGTAAAAGAAGTTGCTGGTGATTTGGCGAGAATGGGGGTGTGGTGGACTGAGGTCGGTGTGACTTGGAGCAGACATGGCGGATGTCCATAACTTGGCAGGAACATGCTTAGCTGCCTGCTGTTACTGCTGAATAAATTCTCATTAAGATATTTTATGCTATGACAGCATGCATGGCTAATCCAGGCTCAGCATATACAGCATAAGTCTGTATCAATGCTAACAACCTTTTGACAGGCCTCCCTTCTCTGCTATCTTTCATTGCTCCTGGCTAATGGCTACTGGTTGTTGTGACGTGTAACATTGACTAGGACAGCACCAGTTTTAGTGGCAAATAGCATTGCAAAAATAAAGGTCACAAATAGCATTGTAGCAATAACAGCTAGCGAAGCTAGCTAGCTAGCTACACTTGTTAGTTAGCAGGAGAAAAGCAAGTTAGCTAACATTGCCTAATGAAGGTTTTAAGCCATGCCCCTTGTTTGTGCTGATGTCATGACACATAAGCTCTTTCTACAGGACCCCTAATGGCTATGGAAATTGACTTGGTTATTTTTAATAAATATAATCAAATAAAATATTTTTGTCAGATTAACTAGAAAACTGTTGACTCTCTCCACATATAGAGATTAAACAAACAGCACAACTGCAGCTGTCGTCAGCTAGAAAAGCTGTGTACAACTGCCATGATAAAAATAGCATTTAAATACCATATAAACGCTTTTATAATGCTAACTTCTTAGTCACGTACAAAGACAAAAATACCTGTTTTTGTAAATCATATACATTTCCATCATACAAATTTATTCCTTCAACATTCTTGAAGAGCCAGGGCCCAAAGTTTTATTACACACTTCTATAACCTAAGATCAGTCCAAGTCCCTGTAGTTACTGAACAATAAACCTTAGAATGTAATAAGCCTGGGATTTTAATGGGTTAAATTTAAATTTAACTACCTCAAAAACGTCTGTCAGAGATAAGCTGGTGAAAAAGACTCCTGTAACTCATAATGATGAAAGGCAAACATGATACAGTACTAGACTGTACTTTTGTTCCATTTCTCTGCGATTGCATTAGTGTTGCTCTTTAAATGTAAATAGAACTTTATTGACACTAAATCAAATTTTGTTCCGCACAAAAAAAAAATCTGTACTTCTAAACCTCTACACAGTGCACAGTTTCTGTTTTAATCTGTTGATTTGCTGAATCACCTTACTATGTCCAGCAAACTATGGTCAGAGGTCATGATTATTTGATTACCATTCCAGATTTTAGAGAACTGCAAGTAACACCAGAAATACATAGAGTGTGAGTGTGACTGAGGTATGAGAACAGTTTTAGTTAAAGAGAAAAAGAAATGTTCTTTGTCATTCATTTTATAACACAAAGCAAAAAAAAACAAGTGAACATGTCTAAAATGGTAACTTTACAGGAGAAGGAAAAAACATAATGTTTTAATGTAAGTAACTATAATTTCTTTTTCCATTTTTCATTTCTTTTGGTCCATTCAACACTAAATTTAGGCATAAAGGAAAAGGACTACTCCTCTATTCAAATGATACAGAAAAAAATGTACACTTTTTTAGACAGCTGGTGCAATCAACTGATGTTGCATTAGCTTGGGAAATCAATTGATTTGTACTGTTTTTCTCTCTTGCCTTGTAATGGAAGCAAACAAGCCCATTAGAACAGTGCCATTAATACACATGATTGAGCTTATGGAGGCCTAGTAACAAAGCCTAGGTAGCGTGTTGAATCATGTGTGTCAGAACCGGGAAAACACTAATCTGTGCAAAGCAGGGGAGGCCCAGGACCATGACTGGAATCCACTGCATTACTCAATTAACCAAACACGTGTGCTTTGCCTTTACTCCACACAGGACAAATTTAACCCCTTGAATTCTTAATGTAGGCCCAGGCATCAATGCCTCACAGCCATAGCTAAATAACTTATATATTAGCCGCACAGCAGATTCCAAATCATTTATAGTAAGTTCTAAATACATAAATATCAGTGTGTGCTTTTAGTACTGGAAGTTGCCTGCAAATATATATATATATATATATATAGAACAAGAAAACTCCAGAGTCAAGTTCCTTGTTCCCGTAGGCCGCAGCCAGAGAACAGGAGCCAAACTGAGGTATCTAGCTAGTTAGATAGCTAACTTGCTAACTTGACTTTTCAGCTTGTTGTCATCCATGTGAATGCTTTAAAAATCTGACAAGTCACTCAAGCAACCCATGCTCTCCACTGTAGTGCTAATTTGATTAATAACAATGTTTTATGATTGAAATGAGATATTCTGTGCATTAAAGCATTAGCTATCGGGCTTCCTTCTGGATTAACCAAAAGGTATTAGCTAGCGAATTAAGAACACTTAGACAGCTCGCTTCCAAATATCCACTCCAAGGCCTCTGTGGTCCTTCAAAATATATTCCTACCTTCAAGATACGTTGTGATGAGTGGGTTTTGCCAGCGTTTTATTACTAATAATAAAAGTCTAATGGAGGCCCAAGATTGAGGCCATGATACTGGACAGTTTTGAACACTCAGTTGTGTGATTTATTGATTTATTGGTTTATGTATCTATTTGTATATTTATTTAATTATTGTAAACTGAGTGGTAGTCCTCTTTTACCCCAGAGAGGCCTTTTTAAATGCTGGCATCTAAACTTGTCCACAGTAAGTTTAGGCCAGGGCCTTTTTGTGTAAGTGAAAATGAGATCCACTGTATCACTGGTATCTTATAACTAACAATAAACTAATACATCATTATTATTTTTACGTGCTGCTGTTCATTTTGAAGATCCCTGAATGCCATTGTGGGTCAATCACTGTTACTGTGTATAATAAATTGCTCCCCATCCAATACTAGGTATCTGTGCCAGCCCCACCCAAACAAACCCACGTGTATCACTGTAAGCAGCAATCTGTTGTTGGGTGTCTTACAATAACTATAGTAAAATCCTTAGTTGACCCAACACTTACGATTTCATTTTAAGCTATGTTCTTTATCAGAGTGCGCAGATTCAGAGTCATTACAGCAGTAATAAACGCAAATGACCTTTGCCAACACTCATACATTTATGGCATTTGATCAAGATATTCATTTATTGACTGTAAGTCAACTCAGGTGATGGGGAGACAGTATGACAATGTGGATTTCCATTGTCATGCCAAGGCCTAAATGTCAATGTCTGGATTTTAGTGCGGTAATGAGGAGAATCAAATACTGATTGCTTGAGCACCAGTTAGGTGAAAGAAGAAGGAAAGAAGAAGGAAGAAGGAAGAAGGAAGAAAGAAATCCCACCTTATCATGATGCTGTGGCAATTTGAAGGAGCATTCTGGAAAAAAAGACTAGCATTGAATGCATTATTTGTCATGCTATCCAGTATTGTATAGCACAGCATTACATCTCTCTGCTTCAGCATTTTGACAGGATTTATGATTTTGTTCTGTTGTCATACTTTTGTCCATCGCTACAATACCCAGGATGCATTATGCAAATATATCAAACAATCATTCAGAATCCTTACCAGAATCAACCAGCCCTGACTGCTAGCCACTGAAATATAGTCTCGTAAATACATCCATGCTGCCAGCTAACGTTAATAATATAGCACTTACTCCTCCCTGCTAGAAAAGCCAGCTACAGCAGCATAGCTGGTCACCAGCAAAACCAGCATATATTGTGTTTTGGGTGCTGGTATGCTGGTCAAACAGCATCACCATGCTGGGTGATCAGCTAAACCAGCACTAGTCCAGCATAAACCAGCTCAGACCAGCTGGTCTATGCTGAGACCAGCTGGTCTATGCTGTTTTTAACAGCACTATCACACTGGTCAAGTAAAAAGATATTCTCTTTATGAAAGACATTTTGTTGAAGAACACTTGCAGTTCAAAACACAAAGAGGCAAAGCTAAATGTGTTATTTTATATTATTTGAAAGACGACTTTTGAACAAAAAGCTGTTAGTGGCTATAAGAGAGGATGCTAATACGCTGCAGAAAGATTGTGTGTATTTATTCATGTGCAGCCCACACTTCAAACCTGAATTACTGAGATATCCACCAAATCAGAATAAGAAAACTCCAGAGTCAAGTTCCTTGCCCCCGTAGGCCGCAGCCAGAGAACAGGAGCCAAACTGAGGTGTCTAGCTAGTTAGACAGCTAACTTGCTAACTTGACTTTTCAGCTTGTTGTCATCCATGTATATAATAAAAAACATCTGACAAGTCACTCAAGCAACCCATGCTCTCCACTATAGTGCTAATTTGATTAAAAACAATGTTTTATGATTGAAATGAGATATTCTGTGCATTAAAGCATTAGCTATCTGGCTTCCTTCTGGATTAACCAAAAGGTATTAGCTAGCGAGACAGCTAATTAAGAACACTTAGACAGCTCGCTTCCAAATATCCACTCCAAGGCCTCTGTGGTCCTTCAAAATATATTCCTACCTTCAAGATACGTTGTGATGAGTGGGTTTTGCCAGCATTTTATTACTAATAATAAAAGTCTAATAGAGGCCCAAGATTGAGGCCATGATACTAGACAGTTCTGAAGACTCGGTTGTGTGATTTATTGATTTATTGGTTTATGTATTTATTTGTTTATTTATTTAATTATTGTAAACTGAGTGGTAGTCCTCTTTTACCCCAGAGAGGCCTTTTTAAATGTTGGCATCTAAACTTCAATTTAGTACACAGTAAGTTTAGGCCAGGGCTTTTAGTAAAATAGTAAAAATAGTAAAATGAGATCCATTGTACCACTGGTATCCTTTAACTAACAATACACTAATGAGATGGTAGATGCATTCAATTCATGTGCTGATTTAAAAAAAAATTAACAGAAGATGAGGTTATGTGTGAAGTGTTACATGAAATCTACATGATTTAAATCTTTGACTTTGTTTATGGGTAAATATCGCTGTTGTTGGAACAAAACCTTATATCTCCAAAATGGTAACTTTATAGGAAAAGAAAAAAACATATTTTACATTTAATGTACGTCAATGGAACCAGACTTTTCCAAGCAATTTTAGGCCATTTCTGTTAATTATGTCAAAAACTGAAAAACGACAAAAAAGGAGATACAAGGTTTTGTTCTGAAAGTAGCAATATATAAAAAAGCTAATTAATTAGTCATTTAATAATTTTGTCTTCTTTTGTTAAGACCTCATTTGCAACACCAATAGTGGAACCAGTCCACCCTGGTATAAAAACTTAAGTATAAAACTTTTTCTTTTAAAATACTGATTTCTTTATAAAGTAGCCAAGTGAATTTATTTGAGATTTAACTGCCATGTGTTCAACATCTTATTGTCCAAATATCACCACCCTCATATGTATGTGATTCCTCACATATATATAACCTAACCTCTATGTAATGCAGTTAATGAGGGCATACAATGTGGACATACAAAGAAGTTCAAGGGATTAACATGCTGGGCTCTGATAAGGGCCCGATTTCTGGTAAATTCCTGAGTACAGTGGCATGGACAGTCAGATATCTGTTTAACAACTCCTAGCAATGCAGATAACCGCATTATCTTCGTGACATCTGGGATTGTCCCTCGTGATTTTACAGTCATCGTGTTAAAGGTTGTGTGATAACCTTGAGGACACAGTTAATGATAAAGCGGCCTGAATGTCGTAGGTGCCATACCGTGGCTGCAATTCTGAGAAGAATTGGGACGAAGCGCGGGCGGCAAGGAGACAGTTTTAGTGCTTAAATCAGAGTATAACAAAGAAGGACCGATATGAAAGAGTGACCCAGGGTTGAAAGCAGTGGACTGCGGCACTGTAAAATGAGCAGTTTCAGAAGAGGCCAACGGACTTTACTTTAACAGATGACGCAAAAGAGGGTGGACCAGATATGGATGAACTGATTTGTGGGGTGGCATGGGGTGGAGGGGGGGAGGGTATGGGTGATTAAACACAACATTGTCTAGATTCCAAACAGTGTAACTGCGACAACTTTAGATAAGATATATAAATATTTATGTTTATGTCTCAAATCGTTTACGGCTTTGATTATTTACGTGCCCTAAACACATTGAAGAACAATCATGGCTATTGTGCTACAATCATAGCTACAGTGGCAGTGCCACATTGTTTTCATGGTTTTATTAGGTTTGTTCCCAAAAGAATGCAATTAATTGGTCAAAAAATCATTCAATTCAATTCGATCAATTCAAATGGAATTGCTTTATGTACAGTAATCCTATGGCAGTCGGTCAGTAACTGCAATTCAATTGTGTTCAGTGACCACATTCATCATAATGAACAATGTTCTTACTTTACCTTTTCCATGGTGTGAGGATCCATCCTGCATCTCCCACCGGTCATGGGTGCAGCTTTTTCCACCCCAAGGCAATTCAAGTCAGCTTTGGGTGGCTCCTATTTTCTTTCCAGTTGATGCCTCATAGGCTGCGAAAGTTTAGTTCTGAAGTCCGTCTGTCTGAGTTTGTTTGTTTCAGTTATGTTGTCATTTCATAGCATATGCTGACATAGCTCAAGGCTGGGTTAACTGGTAGATGTAGTTTACAAATATCTGTTGTCATTCAAGCGTAAATCTGTAAAGCCATAGCTTTATGACTCTTGTATTTGGCTTTTGAATTCTGTAAATTTTCCGGCTCCTTCTAAAGTATGTTTGTGATTTACATAATTATACTGCTACTGCGATAGTTCTGTAGGTATGAGTAAAGCTTCTGTTTAACTATCTGTTGTTCTCTCTAGCTAGAAAGCACATGCCAAGTCCAGCTGTCCAAACATCCCAACACCAGCACCATCTCCAATCTCGTCCTTATCTTCATGCTTAAGTCTGTTTCGTTATTGTCTTGTCTTTATCCCTGTGTTAAATCCACTTTGTGAGTAAACTCAGCTTCCACGTTTCACAGAATCTTAAAGATTGCATTGCTTCCTACACTTGTCCGCTGAAAACAAGTCTTCTTCATGCTCATCCTTTCTCCTATTCCGCTTTGACAAGGGGATGCTCCTCAACTGTCCATAACCATCAGTGTTTTCTCAGAAATGCTCCTTCTGGTGAAAAACATTTGGATGAAAGGAATTGTTACAGATCTAGAATCTGTTCCATTCCTAAAAAATACCTCTCAACCGCTGTGGTTTTGTCCATGATATTCCGCCGGACTTCTCAAAAAAGGTTTCATTCATAACTTTCTTTACCTCAAGGTAACTATGGCAACGCAAATGACCTTCTGTACTGATTTCGTCGAAAACTCCTCGCACCTGTTGCCGCAGGTGCTGCTCTCTCGTCACTATGGCGACCTTGTCACCCTGGACGTCTGTAAAATCTGCGCACTTGATATGGAAAACACTTACCTTGGCCCTGAGGTAAGTGCCCAGCTGGATTTGCTAAATGGGGCAAAATTGCCAAGGAAAACAGTGAAGGAGTGTGACTCTTGTTTGGTAAGAGTGAGTGGCATCCTGTAGAAATATCGCAGGTTTCTTGCAGCCAGAAGGAAGCCTGTCTCTTTAAAAGAGGACGAGTCCGTCAGGAGGTGAAAGATTCTTAAAACTATGTACACCAACCTGTAAGACAGAACATGCCAGGAAATAAGAAATGTACCTGAATTGGAATTTGATGCCCAGACAGTAGTAGACCACTCAGTGCGCCAATTCTGTTTTATTGCTCCAAAGCAGCTTCCAGAAATGCAGGCCTAGCATCCTGCTGAGCCTCACCGAAATGGGCCATAAGTTTTTAAGCAAACCTAAATATAACCCAAGAAAATCCTCTGCCTGAGTCTGACCCCAACTGATCTGACCCATAGTTGACTGTAGTCCAACAAAATTCTGTCCAGGTCCGACTGCAGCTGACAAAAACCTGAACCTGACTGTATCCAAAAAAGTCCAGCTGAATCTGACTGTAGCTGACAAAATTCTTACTGAACTGACCTGTAATATGAGAAAAGTTCTTATGTTTTTAAGCAAACCTGAATATAACCCAAGAACATTCTCTGTCCGAGTCTGACCAGGCCTGATCTGACCCATAGCTGAGTTGTCCAGCAAAATTCTGTCCAAACCCAACTGTAGTCAGACAAATTTTCTATAAACCTGATTGTAACTAACAAAATTACATCTCAACCCAACTGTAGCCTCACAAAATTCTGAATCTCAATGTAGCTGACAAACTTCTCTCTGAATCTGCCTGAACCTCAGTGTAGCCCAACAAAATTCTGCCTGAATCTGACTGTAGCTCAACACAATTCTGTCTGAATCTGACTGTAGCCCAACACAATTCTGTCTGAACCTCACTGTAGTAGCCCAGCAAAATTCTGCCTGAATCTGACTGTGGCCAACAAATTCTGTCTAAATCTGACTGAAGCCTGACAAAATTCTGTCTAAATCTGACTGTTGCCTGACAAAATTCTGTCTGAATCTGACTGTAGCTGACAGAATTCTGACTGTTGTCAAACAAAACTCTGTCTGAATCTGACTGTAGCTGATAAATTTCTGTCTGAATCTGACTGTTGTCAAACAAAAATCTTTCTGAATCTGACTGTAGCCTGACAAAATTCTGACTGTAGTCAAACAAAAATCTTTCTGAATCTGACTGTAGCCTTACAAAAGTCTGTCTGAATCTGACTGTAGCCTAACGAAATTCTACCTGAACCGGACTGCAGCTGATAAAATCCTGTCTGAATATGACTGTAGCTGATAAAATCCTGTCTGAATCTGACTGTAGCTGACCAAATTCTGACTGTAGCCAAATAAAACTCTGTCTGAATCTGACTGTAGCTGACAAAATTCTGACTGTAGCTCAATAAACGTCGGTCTGAATCTGACTGTAGCCCAACAAAAGTCTGTCTGAATCTGACTATAGCCTGACAAAATTCTGACTGTTGTCAAACAAAACTCTGTCTGAATCTGACTGTAGCTGATAAATTTCTGTCTGAATCTGACTGTTGTCAAACAAAAATCTTTCTGAATCTGACTGTAGCCTGACAAAATTCTGACTGTAGTCAAACAAAATCTTTCTGAATCTGACTGTAGCCTTACAAAAGTCTGTCTGAATCTGACTGTAGCCTAACGAAATTCTACCTGAACCGGACTGCAGCTGATAAAATCCTGTCTGAATATGACTGTAGCTGATAAAATCCTGTCTGAATCTGACTGTAGCTGACCAAATTCTGACTGTAGCCAAATAAAACTCTGTCTGAATCTGACTGTAGCTGACAAAATTCTGACTGTAGCTCAATAAACGTCGGTCTGAATCTGACTGTAGCCCAACAAAAGTCTGTCTGAATCTGACTATAGCCTGACAAAATTCTGACTGTAGTCAAACAAAAATCTGTCTGAATTTAACTGAAGCTTAACAAAATTCTGTCTGAATCTGACTAGTTTAACAAAATTCTGTCTAAATCTGATTGTAGCTGAAAAATTCTGTCTAAATCTGACTGTAGCTGAAAAATTCTGTCTGAATCTGACTGTAGCTGACTAAATTCTGACTGTTGCCCAACAAAAGTCTGTCTGAACCTGACTATAGCCTGACAAAATTCTGACTGTAGCCTAACAAAAGTCAGTCTGAACCTGACTATAGCCTGACAAAATTCTGACTGTAGCCTAACAAAAGTCAGTCTGAACCTGACTATAGCCTGACTAAATTCTGACTGTTGCCCAACAAAAGTCTGTCTGAACCTGACTATAGCCTGACAAAATTCAATCTGAACCTGACAGAAACTCATATCCATTTTCTCTCACACATATGCTGACCTTGTGGACCTGACTGTCAGCAAAGTGAGTGACTCCAGCGTGGCTCATTAAAAAATACTTAGGGTAATAAAAGTAGAGAGAAACACTAATGTGACAGTAAATGCAGGCCAAAATCCATTAAAGATGAGAGATGGGATATGAACGCAACCTGAGGACAACAAATATTTTAGTCCTTAAACTTCAAACGATTTGTTCTAGCACAGTACTTCCCAAAACTACTTCTGGAAATCTACCCTTCTAAAATATTTGGTTTCAACCTCTAACGTTCACATATTCCTGACCGCTTTGATTTGGACGATCAGGTATGTTAGATCAGGGCTAAACTCGGCTTGCTGAGTTGACATTCCTGTTTTAGCGCCTTCTCAACTCAGTACAACAGCATCTCACTCTGGAAGCATATGACCTAAAACCCAATCCACATCTTTTAAAAGGTACAGTTTCAGGGGAAAACAGTGGTTTTAAGGTCCAGTTGTGTACCTTTGATCAGTTTATCAAAGTGGAAAAGTACATATTTGTACTTTTCATAACCTTTTGTTTTAAAACAGAATGATAAAATTGAAGGCCTGGAGTCAAGACAACTTAAAAAAAAGAGAACTGGGTTATGGCACAATTATGTTCCCTAACTAAAGGTACACTCCTAAAAAGATGGTTATTCAAGAGTTCTTTAGCAAAGGGAATGGTTCTATTAAGAACCATGGGTTATATATAGAATATATATTGTATATACCATATGCAACACATTCCTCATTCATCTGAAGAACGTTTCACCATGCAAAGAATTATGTAAGCATGAAATGGTTCTTCAGATGAATAGAGAATGTGTTGTATATGGTTCTATGCATCTTTCTTGTATGTCAAGCTTCAGACTTTGATGTTTCTTCAAGAGTTCTTTAGTAAAGGAAATGGCTTTATACACTTAGACAGATGGTTCTTCAGGGGTTCTTTAGTAAAGAAAATGGTTCTATATAGAACCAGGAACCCTTTGCATGGTTTGCATCATGAAAGAGTTCTTCAGATTGATAGTGTGTTTTAAATGATTCTATATAGAACATTTTTTATAACAATAGAAGAACCCTTCTCCATCAATCTGAAGAACTGGTTCACAGTGTAAAGAACCCTTTAATTGTGCAAAGAGTTCTTTGAGGGTTGTTTGAGTGTATATAGAACCATTTTCTTTACTAACGAAACCTTGAAGAACCATCTTTTTTGGTTGGTGTTGTAATACTAGAAGAACCATTTTGGTGCTATATAGAACCATTTTCCTAACCATATACAACACATTCTCCATCAATCTGAAGAACCATTTCACCATGCAAAGAATCACTGTCTATGTAGAACCACTCCCTTTACTAAAGAACCCTTTAAGAGTCATCTTTTTTTAAGAGTGTACTGAAGAGGTACTCTCCTGAGGTTACACCCAGTGACAATTTAGTCTTTTTTTTCTGAAAAAATGAGGTTTTATATCATTGCTGTTCAAAGGAAAACAATCTCCAAATGGTTTTCAGGAGAAGGCAAAAAAAAATCTTTGCTTTCAATGTAAGTTAATTTAAAGAGATTTTATTTCAAGCAATTTTGGAGCAGTGCCCCTCTTGTCACAGGGGTGGTTCCCTTAAGGATACATCTCAGTACCTTTAGACAGGGAACATAACTGCACCATAATCCACTGAAATTATATTTTCTAAGTTGTATTGACTCCAAACACCCCGTCTCGTCTCCAGGCTTTTTATTTTATTGTTCACTTTTAAAATATTAAGTTATAAAAAATGTACAAATGAACTTTTTTACCTGGAAAAACATATTTAAAGTGCACAATTAGACCTTTAAACCACTGTTGTACCTTTATGGTAACATTTATATTGTTTGTACCTTGATGAATGAAAAACATACATGCACAGAACCTTTATTTCTAACAGTGCACTGTTGCCATGTTCTAATGATGTGGAGAAGTTGAAATAAAAAAAAAAAAAGATAAATAGATAGATGTTTTTCTTTGGACGGTGACAATATGTAATGATTGATGATGATGTAGTGGACAACTGCACCTCTGTGAATATATTAAAAAATGTACTTTCATCCAAAACATTTTCAAAACTATCATAAAACAATACCTCAGACATCAGGCAGCACATTTGCAACCACTACATGTACTAACTTTCTGTGAGGGAGCTTTTAGAAGCATTAAACTCTTTAGACGTCTGGTTCCCATCACCACCACTGTGAACAATTCTGACTCTGTAAGTCTCCCCAGAACAGAGCATTTCACATCAAACCACTCTGAATGACTTTGTTTACATCTTAACTATTTAATTATGTAGAAATTTTACACAATCGGTGGAATTCCCCTTTGAGCCCACTGTCTTCCACCCCTCCCTCTTCTTCACACCCATCTCTCTCTTTCCCTATCTCATGTCCTGCCTCTCAGGCATCTGGCTACTTACGTGCTTATCATGGCTGCTGTTTTGGGGAGCCTCTGAGTGGCCTTTTAGGGGACTGAAAGAGGCACTACATTCTTTTTATAAGCAGCCCACTGATAAGATGTGCCACATAAAGCCCTAATCTGCAGCACCACTGACCCGGGCTCGCTCACACAAACCTGTGGACATGGTAAGTAAGCAACATTTTCACGTTCTTTACATCTGTTTACATTTTCTGACCATTTTTTTGGAAAAATTCAACCAGATTTCTGCTGTAAATTTGTGTAAAGGATGACTCGATGACTGAATCCACATGTTTATTGATGATTCTACACACTTTAAATGATGGTTCTCAAAAAATGGTTCTTCAAGGGTTCTTTAGTAAAGACAGTGGTTCTATATAGAACCATGAACACTCAAAGAAGCCTTTCCATGAATAAAGGGTTCTTTGCATCGTGAAGGGGGTCTTCAGATTGATGGAACTATATATAAATGGTTCTATATAGAACTATTTAGGAAAGAGTTTTATATAGCACCAAAAAGAGTTCTGTTACTTTTACAATGTCAAGCTTGTTACAATAGAAGAACCCTCTTTGGTGCTATATAGAACCCTTTTCAAAGAACTTCTATATAGAACCATCTACAGCACATTCTCCATCAATCTGAAGACGACTTTCACGATGCAAAGAACCCTTTAAGCGTGCAAAGGGTTCTTTGAGTGTTCATGGTTCTACATAGAACCGTTTTCTTTACTAAAGAACCCTTGAAGAACCATCTTTTTGAAGTGTGTACTATTCTAAGATGTGTATTAAAAAACTATAAGATGACTATAAGACTATATGATGAGCAAATGGCAAAGAATTACAGAGCTATTTCAACATAATCAGCTAAAACAGAATAATAACGAAACATACATTAAGTATTCGTATAACAACTTAAAGGGCAATTTCAGTGATTTTTCAAAATTTCAAGCCTAATTAAATAGTTAAGATGTAAACAAAGTCATTCAGAGTGGTGTTTGGTTTGGTGTGAAATGCTCTCTTCTGGGGAAACTTACAGAGCCAGAATTGTTCACAGTGGTCTAAAAAGCTCCCTCAAAGAAAGTTATTATGTACATTATGAATGTGTTGCCTGATGCCTGAGACATTGTTTTATAACAGCGCTCTAAACAGGGTGTTGTGAGGCAAAATAATCAACGTTACATATAAAACTCAGAAGACGCGTAGGTTCACTGGTGGTTTTGGATAGTAAATGAAATGGCTATAATCGAGTTGAAGACATTGTGACCTCTGGTTCCTATCACCACCACTGTAAAGACTAAATATGGAAAAGCAGCGTTTAGCTACTATGCTGCTCTTAAATGGAACCACTTGACAGAGGACATTAGTAGAGCCTGGACATCTAAAATCTAGCTGAAAATGTTTCATATTTGAGCAGCTTTCAGCTCAGTTAAAACAATGTTAGCCCTTCTTGACTTCTCTCCTTTAATGGCACTTTATTATTCTAACTTAGTTTTTAAACTGATTTTTAATTTAATGTTTAATTTCTTCTCTTTTATATATTGTGTCTATTTAGTCATATTTTGAGTTTCTATTCTCCTACGTATTTTTACATTGTAATTTGAATTGTCTTTGTGTTTTCTCTTATATTAAGCACTTTGAATAGCCGCTGTGTATGAAAGGTGCTGTATAGCTAAATTTGCCTTATCTAAAGAAATTACAATCGTTAAGTTTCTCCACAATGACAGAATTCACATCTCAACAGCAATAGTATGCAGAAATTTTAAATGTTGGTCGAATTCCCCTTCAGGAAATCACTGAATTCTTTGGACTCTACAACATTGGAGCCGATCTTTGCTGAACACAAAACTGTTGCCTGTTTATGGGTTGTCACCCATACAATGGCAGGTACAGAGGTTCCCAAAACTATTTGGACGTTTGTGCCAACACATTAAACTCATTGTGTGAGGAAGCGAAATGTCAATGTGGTATTTATTGTAAACAGGACATTTCAAGTCCGCACTTTCCTTTTTGGCAAAACATTCTTTCCAAAGGCAGCCAGTGTGTTTCAGATTGTTATTATTTGAGCAGTTTCTTTGCAGACTTCTGCAGGTTTCTGTCTAAACTGCCTTCATACACTGAGTTTATGATCCCAACAATGAACGCAAGCTCACTGACACCACTGTAAGACATGCAGCCCCAGACTTTGACATTTCCACCTCTTTACAGAGCCCTTAGTGCAGTCTGGTTGGCATTCTTCTCCAGTCTTTCTCTAAACTGAATGTCTACCATATCATTTTGTTCAACTTTCTATGAAGAAACCTAAATAACCTAATTAAATTTTTCAAATGGTTAAAAGGTTCAGATACTTTTTTGAGCCGTTGTATATGAATCCTTATCTAAGACTGAATCATCACAACCTTAAACAGTCTAATTCACATTGAATGTAGGCTGGATTAAGAGAGCAAATCCACTGTCACTGTCAGTAAAAAGGGTATATTTGTGTCTTGCAAAGGTACAAATATTGTAAATGTACTCTTAAAATATATAAAATGTCTTACTGTATACTTTAAATGACTTTCATAACTCTTTAAATAGAAGTGAGTCAAGACAGGACTTAAGAAGAAGGGAAAAAAATTGAAAAAAGAAACAATACAGAACAAAAAGAGTCGAACAGTTACAGTGGCAGAAGTTTGAACGCCCCCAGTCAAATGAAATGTTTTGTTAATTTTTCTAAGTGAAAATGTTAGTTAGTGTGTCCTCTACTGGGAACAAATTTCATTTTTCTAGCACACAATTTAGCTTTTTAATAAGTTTAACATATTAGAAAAAATAAAACATAAAATCTAAAATGTGCCATAACACTTTAACACACATTTTTTCCAGTATGTCCAGCAAGTAAACAGTAATAGTGCATTAAAATGTGCAGGATGTGTTCATTTATTTTCACTTAGAAAATCAACAAAACATGTCATTTTACTGGGGGCGTTCAAACTTTTGCACACCACTGTATGTTCCCTATCTAAAGGTACTGAAGACGTGCAGTAGTGCGGTAGGTTTTCCCTCACGGATCATGAGAACATTTCCAAAATCACAATTTTGTATCACAAAAATGATAATAAAGCGATCTTCTATAATTACCTAATACTTCTCATATGTATGTATGTATATATATGAGACACATTAAGCAAATAAAACCATACAAGATAAATAAATGACTTTTTTTGTTAGAAATGCTTGTTTTTCTTTAATTAGTCTAGTAAGAAAGCAGCAGCTAAGAGGAAGAATGCCCAGAGGGCCTCATCCAACGTCTTCTCCATGTTTGAGCAATCGCAGATTCAGGAGTTCAAAGAGGTGAGGAATATTAATATTAATAAAGGGATAAATATCATTCAGTATGATATATCGTTTATGATGTCACGAGTTTCTTTATAGGCCTTTGGCTGCATTGATCAGGACCGAGACGGCGTCATTAAGAAGTCGGATCTGAAGGAGACCTACGCACAGTTGGGTAAGACCAGTAACCTTTTACTTACTACTTACAGCAGCTGTCGCCACCTTTAAGTGTACAGAATGACTAAACACTACACAAGACCAAGCCGTTATATCGTCACTGACCAAAGAAAAACATGTATCTCCAAAATGGTCACTTTAAAGAAGGCAAAAACGTTCTTAGCTTTTAATGCAAGTTAAAGCTTTGGACAGTGACAATACGTGAAAGGTTTGCTGGACAGTCTGAATGCACTGAGTGGGTTAGGCTTTTTTTGAACAGCCTCCAGCTTCCTTTGTAGAATTTTAATGTTTGACATTTACATATAAAGAGCAATGACATCAGATTAGATAAGATGTAGTATACTTTATTGATCCTCAAACAGAGAGTCGGTTGTTTCTGAGTAGCAGTGTGCACACCACAGTATACTGGCACAGCGTAAAATGATGTAATATAACTATTTATTTCATTTGTCAGCAAAACAAAAATAAATGAAAGTTGCATTTTGGTGTGAAATGATTAATCTGAAAAAAAAACTTTTCTTTGGGGACTGTTTTGCTTTACAACAACCTGCATGTACCCCTCCGCCATGAATGTATTTAAACACACTTTAAGTCATAACCTTATCACAAAACTATCATAAAACAATGTCTCAGACATCGGGCAGCATATTTCTAACCACGTCATGTAAAAACTTTACTTTCTCTAGAACGTAGCGCTTCATATCAAACCACCCTGGATGACTTTCAGTCTTTTAATTATGTAGAATTGTTGAAATATCTCTGGAGTTCATTTTTAAGAACAATTTAATTATGCAGAAATTTTGAAAATGAGTGGAATTCCACTTTAAGTGTCTTTAACATAATTAAGTGTGTGCATCTTTCTCTCTCTGCTCTGTGTACAGGGAAACTGAATGTAAGTGATGAGGAACTGGAGGCCATGCTGTCTGAGGGAAAAGGACCCATCAACTTCACTGTTTTCCTCGCTCTGTTCGGAGAAAAACTCAACGGTATGAATGTCTTTTTAGATTTAGATCGAAAGCAAAAAAGCTTTCAGAGCACCACAAGTTGAACTTTGGCCTAGTCATGTTTAGGAGGTCAGTGAGTCAGTGACGATATGGTACTCACTGAAACACTATGTCTCCCCACAGGGACTGACCCAGAGGAGACCATCCTCAACGCCTTTAAAATGTTTGACCCGAATGCTACCGGGTTCATCAATAAGGACGAGTAAGTACACAAAACACCGACTTTGTTTCATTCAGAGACAAATATATATTTCATGCAGTTAAATGGATTTTGGTGTCATTTTTCTTGTGCTCAGGTTCAGGCGGCTGCTGATAACCCAGGCAGACAAATTTACACCAGACGAGGTTTGTGTTTGCTGTCTGCATGCATTGTTTCCACTCATCCAAGTTTGCAGACGCATACACTGATCAGCTGTAGCATTAAAACCACACCCATTGTCCATTTTATCAGCTCCACTTTGTAGTTCTACAATTACAGACTGTAGTTCATCTGTTTCTCTACATAAACACAATAACATAATAACAGGTTTTATTTAGGTGGTGGATCATTCTCAGCTCTGCAGTGACACTGACGTTGTGGTGGCTTGTTAGTGTGTGTTGTGCTGGTATGAGTGGATCAGACACAGCAGTGCTGCTGGAGTTTTTAAACACTGTGTCCACTCACTGTCCACTCTATTAGATACAGACACCTTGCTGGTTCACCTTGTTGATATAAAGTCAGAGACGATAGCTCCTCTGCTGCTGCACAGTTTGTGTTGTTCATCCTTTAGTCCTTCATCAGTGGTCACAGGACGCTGCCCACAGGACGCTGTTGACTGGATATTTTGAGTTGGTGGACGATTCTCAGTCTAGCAGTGACACTGAGGTGTTTAAAACTGATCCACGCGTGCCAGCGCAACACACACTAACACACCTCCACCACATCACTGCAGGTCGGAGGATGATGAATATTTTTTTTTAATTCATAGTTTACATGCAAAAATTTGTGGCATATAGTAGTTCATTTTGTGTTGTGTTTAAACCCCTGACCGCTAGTGAGAAGTGTTGTAATCTATCTTCAGCAATTAGACCTTTTCTTTTGCTTAGATTTTATTCATTTATTCATTTGTCGGAACAAAACCTCATATCTCTAAAATGGTAACTTTACAGGAGAAGGAAAAATCATACTTTACTTTTAATGTAAGTCAATGGAACCAGACTTTATTCTAAGTAATTTTGGGCCGTTTCTTTTGGTCCATTCATCATAAAAATTACACACAATGTAAAATGCAGCTTTCTATATTATATCATAAACTGTTCCAGCAGCAGTGATATGGTGGTGTAAATACTATGATAGTTAATATATCACCTTGCTTGCAGTATTACAGTATATCGCAATACAGATTGTATTGCCACATTCTTACCTATACACAGCCCTAATTGCAGGATTATAGTACAGAATCTAATCAGGTAAATTAATATGCAAATCACAGCAACGCTCAATGCTGTTTTTTATACAAGCACCTTGTCTTTTGTGTTTCTGTACATTTTCCAGGTGGACCAGGCTTTTTCAGTGGCTCCTATAGACGTGGCTGGGAATATCGACTACAAATCACTTTGTTACATTATCACACACGGAGATGAGAAAGAGGAATCATAAAAGAAGACCTAGAATTGACCATTCTGACACGTCTGCTGTTTTTATGAATAAACATTCTGTAATATGCATTGTTGCATTAATTATGTGCATTTGGAACGGACAGTGAATGTATGTGGGGTAATAATAAATCTTATTTCAATATTAAATCATCATTAATGAGTCCAACAGGTTTGTTTTGCATTCTCTGAGGATGTCAGAATGTTTTAACTGTCAAACTGGAAATAAATAACCATCAACAATTTCACTCAAGTTGCTCATTTTTGCCTGCATCTGTCTGCATTAATACTCTGTTCACCACTTTGTAAAGCACCTCTCCTTATTTATGGCCATTTCCCCAAGACTCAACTTACCTACCTACAAATTTTACATCACACTCCCACATCGCTCCCATCATATCTGAAATAAAAAGTGATTTAGAGTTCACTAGATGGCAGTAAATGGCCACTGAACTGCAAGTGCACATCTGCCTACACCCATTGGCTGTGTTCAATATGCATACTTGCACCCTAGCTAGTGGCTAAACTTGTAATTCAAGTTATCACTTAGCTCGAGATAGCTATCTGCATCAAACAACACACATGAAATAAAGTTGAATGTGCCTAAAGGGCAGCAAAATGGTCAACTGTTTGGAATAAAACCTGCTATGATTGTTTAGAAATTAAAGTTTTAATCAAATTCTTTTCTTTCTATGAGCTTTTGGACTTACATTGTAGTATTAACTTACGTTTCTTTTGCAGTTTTCGCATTAGAGCTTGTTTACATTAGTTAGCTAATGGCCAACAAGTTGACCAACCCAACAGCTGCATCCATCACATATAGTAAAATTCGGCAGAATTTCACTGATTCTTCACATTTTCTGCATGATTACATTTTTGAGATGTAAACAAAGTCCTTTAGAGTGGTCAGAGTGGTCACAGTATCTACAACATAAAAATATCCAATTTATTTACTATCCAGAATGACCTATACGTCTTCTGAGCTTTTTACCTAATGCTTTTAAAGGAAAAGAGTGGTATATTCGAAAAACTAACTTTTCTTTGGGGACTATTTGGCCTTACAACACCCCCACAGGTCTCCCCAGACAGCAAGAGGACAGAGGGCCACTGTTGGCCTGTTCATGGCAAAGCTGGCGGCCCACTGGCTTTTTACTCAGCTTTTTTGGGCGGCCCACAGGCTGTTAAACAAAGTGTTAGACAAAATGCCACTTTTAGCGTTCATTTTCCACTCACAGTCCAATTTACTTATTTTTACTACAGTATTTTCTTTCATCATCATTTGTAAATAGGTTTAATAAATAATTTTAACAGCAATGTTGTAAATACAGTTGTATACTCAGTTTGTAATATTTGTCATGTGCATTTAAAATCTGTATGGGAAGGTTAAAAACTACTTAGATGGGCAATACGCAGGACAATAAGCTGGGTGGGCCAAGAGCGGACCAGCAGTGGCATACAGAGTCAACGGGGTGCTTACCTTATCGAGCCAGCGGGCTTATATATGCTTGCTATCTGGGCCTGCAAAAAAAAAACATTTTAAGCCAACCACTTCTTTTAAAACTACAGCTAAACAATGTTTTTGGGCAGCAAGCAATGGATTTTGGACATCTGGTTCCCATCACCACCACTTTGAACAATTCTGACTCGCTAATACAGAGCATTTCACACCAAATGACTCTGAATGAGTTTGTTTACATACTAACCATTTTGAAAAATCGGTGGAGTTCCCCTTTAAGTAACAGAAAAAAAGATCATGTTAAAGTGCTTACCTAATTTACCTAATTAAGTTTTAACCGGACTGGCCGACTGGTGGATTAGTTAGTGTTCTTACCTAGTGTACACTAGCTAGTGTCCCAGTACACGACGTGCCAATTGGAACGCAGCCTTCATCGGCCCATACGTTCAATGCGTATCTGCGCATGCGCATAGCTGTCAATTAGGAGGAGACTGACTGTTGGCAAACTGCGAAAATGACATTTCGTCGCCTGAGGACTATTTTATTATTTTTTCCAGACCAAATGTGAACTGAAACGTATGAAAACACTGACCTTGAGGGAATCACGGTAGCAAACCAGTTCATCGCAGCTTAGGTTTGGTTGTAAGTTCAAAGGTTTGCTTGTGGAAACTGTCCAACGTCTCATAGAGTGAGAAACTGACGCTAGCAGGCTAAGCTAGCTAACGGGCTAACTGTAGTTGTAGCAGATAAAAACACAGCATTTGTGTGTTTTTTTCTGAAACAGCGCCGGTCGTTCACAGCGTTTACAGCGTGTTTAGTCCTTTTCATTCTTGTAGCTACTGTAGGTTATGTAAGCTGAACTAAAGCTGGCGTTACTCTGAGTGACACGTCGCTATGCTAATGCAACGTTAGCTGCTAAAGGTTAACATTAACGTTAGCTGACATAGCGCACTTTCCTGTCAACAAGCCGAAGCGAACGGCACCTAAACAACCTCTAAACTGAACTTAACGGAGGCATTTCAGTTCGGTCGACATGTAGACGTTACCCTTTTCCTATGAAACGGCTTAGTAGCTGTCTAAATAACACAGCTTATCAAAAATGAGGCGAGGTTGGAGACCTGACAGCTTTTAACGAACTGAGCCGCAGTGTCAGTCAGAAACAGTTCAATTTGAACGAGATTTTTCCTTTTGTTTTAGAGTATAAACTAACTGTGATCGCTTTAAAGGATAAAATGAGTCTTGTCGCCTTCTAGTCCTTCTAGTTAGGAGCCTCGAGCCGTGATTGGGCGAGTGTAGCATTGTGATAGTGGGTGTTGAGCTGGTTGGTTGTTTAGTTGGTGTGCTCTGTGTGCTGATGCTGGCCTGAAGCTGCTGATGGCTCGGCTGGAAAAGCTGGAAAACGGGCGGCAGCCCGCGGACACCGTGAGTTTACAGACTGTGGGCAGCCAGCTGGATGACGAGAGCTCACTGGGATCTGACTCGGAACTGAATGGCTTTCCCAGCTCAAGGGAGACGGACAAGTACGGGTTTATTGGAGGCGCCCAGAAGTATTCAGCAGATTCGTAAGTGCACATCTTACACACCCACCCACGCACACACCCACGCACACACACACACACACACACACATACACTGCTGAAATGCAGCCCCTCAGTCTGTGACAGTGGTTTTAAATGTGTCCTTATAATGCATAAAACACAAAAAAAACAAAAAAAGAGTTGCAGCGTAAAGGGAGTGAATTGAGAATGAAGTTGGAGGTGTGTTTGGATGAAGGGTGTGGTCCAAAATATCAAAATAGTCTTGACAAGGTAAGCTGGAGTCATAATTACATACAAGGGGTCCAAAAGTCAGAGACTTTTGTGAAAATGTTTCCATTTTGCATTCTTTTGTAAATTTATACTTTACAAATTTTACTATCAGCATAACAATTTGAGTGAAAAAGTGGAATCCTAACCCCCACACCTCACTTCTTGGGCTCCCACTGTATAGATTGTGTATGTGTGTGTGTGTGTGTGTATATATATATTATTATATATATATATAATTATATTTTTTATTTTTTATAGTCTCCAACCTTGCCTCATTTTTTCACGATTTTCATGTGTCATGTGTGTGTCATATTTTGACACACAGACACAGTGCACTACTAGTGCTATATTTCAAAATTAGAGTAATTAGAGAACAAAGAACTTTTATTTAACATTTCACACACTGTACTGCAGTAAATCCAATTAAACATAACTTATTATACTCTATGTAATAAAACATGAATTTGGTCAGTGTTCTTTACATACTTGATGATATTTATGATATGTTCACAAAAGCATATTTTTATTATGATAACATTTACTATGCTAATGGTAAAATATTGGTGTATTGCTTATCTCTTATTATTAGATAGATATTTATGTTAATATATTGTACACACAAGACGTATTTGCGACTGCACAGCCCAACGTTGGGTATCTGTCTGTATATGTGCAGGTAGGTGTCAGTATGTGTGTAGATGGGTGGGGGGGTTGTGTGAGAAGTTAATAATAAATGCTAAATTCTCTTGGCCCTGTAGAGTCATTCTGTCCTGTTGTCCGAAGAGGGACAGAAATGGCAATGATTTTTCATTACCTGCCTCTTTAAATCTTCAGATTATATTTGATGAAGTGGTGCAGCTGGTTGTATTGGATTGGCAGCAACAGCAGCAGTTTAACACCTTTAAAGCTCATCCCATTGTTGATCTGTGTGTGTATGCTCTGATGAATTTGCATGGACTTCTGTGTGTGTGTGGTTTTCTCGCGGGAAAAGTTGTTTGCTTACAGAAAGCAGTCTTGCAGTGAGAGATAAGTTCAGAAATACCCAGGGGACTAACTAAGGGTAATCTTCCCTCTTTGTGAGCCAGTTATCACAAGTGTTTATATCATGGCATAAACACACTCAACAAACCAGCTGCGGATGTGGCATCATTTGGATGGACTGTGTCCACGCTGATGCTGTGTTTGATACCGCCACAGCAGTGTTCAGACTAAGCATATTCATGTGTTTCTTCTTGGGTTGTTATGTTATGCATTTTATGATGTAAAAGAAAATTGTGATATCTAGAGTTGGGTTTTGTTACATATTTTACCCATACTTTAACTTTAATACTGATCCTAACTGATATTTTTTCGATACCTTCTTTTAAATTACAAACCGTGTGGGCGTGGCTTAAATTAGAAATGTTTGTGAGTTGCTGGAAGTGGGTATATTTACTAACCACAGAAAATGACGGACTAATCAAGGAGTTCCGACGTTAATCACCAGTCTAGATTTTGGAGCAATGCTTATTATGCTTATTAGCTTTGGTGTTGAAATTTGGTGTTGGCAGACAGAATATTTCTATGCCCAATAGTATCAACTGTGCTGTGTTAAAGAGCTCAGGGATCAATAAAGTTCTATCTATTTATCTGTCTGTCTGTCTGGCTGTCTGGCTGTCTGTCTGGCTGCTCTGTCTGGCTGCCTGTCTGGCTGTCTGTCTGTCCGTCCATCCGTCTGTATGTCTGGCTGTCTGTCTATCTATCTATCTATCTATCTATCTATCTACTATCTAGCTAGCTAGCTACCTACCTACCTAACTACCTACCTACTGACATAGTTTGACTGGTACTGTGAAAATAATGAATTTCAATGATAAGCCGTAATGATATTAAACAATCAGACATAAATCGGAAAGGTTTCGATTTGAAACTGCATCCCCTGCACTGCACCCACATCCATTTGCACTTTTCTGTACTTAAGTTTGTTTGTCTCAGTAGAAAATACTTGTTTGTGTTCATTATGCATTCACCAGGTGCTGCAGTCTGGTTTTAGCAATTCAACTTTGCCCAAAAGAGAAAAAATGAATGCTGGCATTTATTATATCATATCCTGGTGAAAAAAAACAAACCTATTGTATTGTGAAATTGGTATATTGTTACATTCTCACAGCACTGATGTTATATGCGGAATTAGTGTGACAGTATGCATCGCTGTTGATTTAAGGTTATTTTGGAGTGAAGCAATTTGAGACGAATTTATATGTTGATCAAAGCACGCTGGAATGTCTGTCAGCACCACAAACATTTCCAGATGCCAAGGTGACGATGATTATGCCATAGTTTTTGGTTGTAAGCAGAAACTTAGGGTGTGAATCTGAGTGGAGCTGTGTTTGTTGTTTGTCTGGATAAACCAGTTTTCTCTGATTGAGTGACGTTATCCTCCACCCGCTACCCAGGCCTGTAAACTGCCACATTACTGCTTATTATAACGGACTGAGCAGTCGGGGCTAAGGGTAAACGATACAGCAAAAATAATATCATAACACCATCAGACGTTTTCATGAAACGTTATCAGTCGTGATCTTAAACTTTTATGAAGTTTGCTGACGGGTTGGAACAGACAAACTGCAGTAGTGAAGCAGTAGTGCCATTTTAAAAAGCCTATGAAAAACTGTGTTTTCTGGCATCTGGTGAGTGATTGCTTAAAGAGTGTAGATAGCGTATGTGTCACTTAGTGAGCAGAGTCACTTTCTTTTTTTACCAAAGGGATTGTTGTACTGTGTCACTGATGAGCCACATACATTATTAATCAGCACAAAAATGCGTGAATGAAAAAAGTGACGTTTGAGCTTTTGTGCACTATATATTGTTGCTGCCCAAACAAAACCTTCTCCAAAACTGTAACTGTACAAGAGAAGAAAAAAAAAACTTCTTAATTTAGAATTTAAGTTAATGTCGATAAAGAAATGTAAGTTTTAAAAAAATGTAAGTTAAAAAAGGTTTTATTCTACTTAAGCTTGGACCATTTCTGTTGGTCGGTTCATCATGGAATGTTCACACAAATTAAAGCAAGGCTGACATGTTTAAAAAAATAGGGCCAAAAATATCTGATTGTGATTTTTCTATATTGTGCAATGTTGTGATTATGATTTAAATGCAATCACTTACTGTAAACTTAGCTCCAAGTAATTTTTTGACCAAGAATACCAGCACTTGAGGCGGTTATAGTGCACTAGACTGTCAGTTCACAAGCTCTGCCCTATTAGGTTAAATTTCCTATTTTAAATCTTGTTGATAACGTCGATTAATGTATGATATAATTATGAATTGCAGCTCTTGTGATTTGAAAACCACGCTCTTTGACATTTCAGTTTCAATAAAAAATGATTAATCCTTCAACCCTACACCCAAGTATTATCTGGGGGAGGCAATATAACCATATGTTGTTGTTGTCATGATAAATTATTGTATCATAGATCATTTTTGTGTCATAAAAAGAAAGGTTTGGACCAATTCATGAGAGTCTGTAGGCCTAAACAACAAGAACCAGTGTGCAGTAACTCCTTAGTAAGAAGTGGCCAATTGGATGGCATCATGTTATGCCATTATCTTTTTTTTTATAATTTTTTTACCAATTCATTTGATTTTTCGTATTGATTTTTTTTTGCCTTTTTTCTTTACAAATTTGTTCACAAACCTCATAAAAGCTCAACATTGTGACAGTTATGGTGTATAATCAGTATCAGTGTCAAGATATTATATTTGTGCCATATTTTAACATTATCTGAACACCGTATGTGGATATTAGATTTGACGCCACTCTTCACACTTGAGGCCTGCGTTAGGCCCTGGATCTGCCTCTGGAGTTACATAAATGAGTGAGAGTTGTACAGCATTGCTGAGTGGACGGTAGGCTTCCTGTTTCCTCTGCTTTATGGGCTTTGCTGCCCTGAGGTCATGCCAGCCCAGCCCTGCTGAGAGAGACTTTCATTCAAAACAGGCTCCAATTTTTTAAACATTTGCTTCAAGTCTTTTTAGTGATTATTTCATTTCTTTTGTGGCTCAGCACACACTGGGAAAAATATGCTAGTTGAACTGTTGGTTGGTCAGAGCTGATAAAAGGGAACCATGGCTTTCAGATAACACTTCGCTTGGTTAGTATCGTGTTATTCTTAAAGAGGAAGCTGTGGAGTAAAGCTGAGGGCTGTGTTCAGTAAAATTAAATTGACTCTAATCTACTGTTCTTGTCCAGTACTTAACCCTGTTTAGCCCGTCCGCCCTGGTGTTAAGTAACATGGCCTATCAGTTATCAGTAAACATTATTAACTGGACTTTTTGTTTGGGTGTGTTATTTATTTATTTATTCATTTTTTTTTATTTCCTAGCACAGTTTGTTATTAAAAGAGGAAGTGTATAAAATGTGTGCTGTGTTTTTTAAGGGGGAAGTTAGAATGAAACTATGGTTTAGTGGCTTCATGAGTGAATCCTTAAACCTTAACCCATATTAGCCACAGTTCAGCACCAAAGCATGTTGGACATTTGGCAGGAAGTTTTTTTTGTATCTTAATAATGTTTCACTAATGCAAACACTGGTCTTGCACTTATTAAAGTGTATTGTATATATTTGTATGTAGGTATCAGCACTGGCAAGCTAAAGGGCAGCTTTGGACTTTAGCCTATATACACTATCTTAAGCTGACAGGTTCCTGCTAGGCCACAGAGCACTTTTGTGACTCACTCTGGACAAGAGCATAAATGTAAATGTCAGACAGGCAACAAAATCATCCTGGTTGTGTGTTTATGACTGATGTTTCAATAGAGTGCCAGATAAGATCAGACATTTGGGAATCAGGGAGTCATTATTGTCATTTGCTATAATGTTTAAGCATAATTACATAATTACATAATTACACCAATAATTGCATAGGGGCACTACTGTTCTAAATTTTGGAATCAACATTTTTAATAATGTAAAACCAACTCTTGCACTCAAGTGCACACATTTCATTTAATATGCTAGTCTTTTGCAGTTTCAGCAGGTTTAAGATAATGTGTAGCACACTCGGACGCTGTATATGAAAGTGAAGAAATCTTGGACAAATTAAGAAAATTAGGAATGGAAAGAATTAAGTAAAAAAAAATCTTGTGTCAAAACTGAAGATAAAAACTCAAGGCAGAAAACTGGACACAAATTTGTTAGTTAGTGCAAAAACGTTTGTTAATCTTATGCAAACGTTTTTTTTGACTTTGTAAGTGAAACGAAATCAAATCTTCTACAACATTCTGCACATTTTAATGCACAAGTACTGTTTATTTGTGGAACTCAACATGTTGAAGTTATGACACATTTTATATTTTATTTCACTGTTTAGTCAAATTGTTTTCTAAAATGTTACACTTGGCAAATAAATAGAAATTGTGCATTAAAATGGTAGAAAAATGCCATAAGTAGGTTCTACGTTCAGGATGTGTTACCCTTTTCCAACAAAACATGTAATTTGACCCACTGTATTCAAACTTTTGCACACAACTATAGATAATTACAGTATATTATTTAGTATTTTATTACTTATTGTTTACAGAATTATTGAAATATTGGATCAGAGGTCAAAAAATACTTTTTTGGCGACTAGTTTGCAATATTTGAATCCACATTCAGTAAATTCATTGAAAATAAAATAGCAAATTGTTAATGTGGTAATGTACATGATGAATTACATTTATATTTGGGTCACATTCTGTATTGACGCAGTCAAGTCTACATGTCTGGCTGTTCTGTTTGTTTTAATGTGCAAAAATGATAAATATTCTGTTTTTTATTCCACAGATCAGGCTGGAAATCTTTTCTGCATATGTACAGAAATGTAACTTTGACTGACTGAAAGCTTAGAAGGCCACACTTTCAACAGAATTGTCCTTGTTTCAGTGAGCTATGAGTGAAAACGAGTTTGTATGAAATTACCCCCAGCTTCTGTTATCTTCTAAGGGTTAAGTTGTGCCAGTTAGTCACAGAAATGTGACTTTGATGAATTGAGTTTTGAACTTAGACTCAGTGAAAAAGCTCCACTGACTTACTGGTGAAATCAGCTCATTCTCAGATTTTGAGGTTTAGGCTGCCTGTGTAGTTCTGGGTGTAGTTCACTTCTTTAAACAGATGACTTGCTTTAGTCTGACGACTGTGGGAGGAGAGGCCTCACTACAGACGTCTACCACGCCCTCGTCCATCCCATAATTACAGGATCACGGTGGCAGGCCGGTGTGTAAATATTTATGCTAATGAAATAATAACCGTATTCTCATTTCATAAACTGCTCTTCAGCTGCAGAAGGACACATTTAGGTTGAATCTGCTTTACATCAGCGATGCCATATGAGAACCTGTTTTGGTTTCATAAACAACCTTTCAAAGCACAGTTCTTTAAAAAACACTTAATTGAAAGGTTCTTTGCTGCTTCTTTCATTCTTCCACTCCAAAGAATTCTGTTTACCCCAATAGTAACTTGCTCTGTTCCGCTTCCTTCCAAAGAATTTCAGATGAATGTGCAGACGCATCTTACTGGTAAGGCCAGTTCACCTCAGACAGTTATGTTGCAAAACTGAGTATAGAGCTCTGTGGCTACATACCAAACATAAAGCATCTGTGTGTACAGGGAAGTGTGCCGACATGTTAATATTGCTCAACATAAAAAGAGTAAGACTTTAATTTAGTAGGATTTCTTGCATGCAGAACCTACAAAAACATGAACTTGAATACCTGCATTCATGTGCTTTGAGCGTTGTATCAGATCCCAGCCACCTAGCACATGAATCGTTTGTCCCTCTGTGGTCAGGGAGACCATATGCTTCAGTCCATCAATGCTTTAACGAGTAGGCTTAATAAGAGTTTTGATCTGAATTGATCATGCAAGATGTTGGACAAAATTGATGCAACAACATGCAGCATATTTGGTAGGTTTCATTTGTAATTCTTTCATTGCCCGTGTTGTACTTCTTCAGTTTCAGATTCTTTTATTTTTAAATGTTAACCTTGGCACATACTTACATACATTCTATTCTTACAAATGGCAAGTAGTACCTTAGTACTACTTTAGTGTGACCTTTCACTATGATTTTTTTTTATTTGATAATGAGCAAGTTCCTCTGCTGTTTTGCAGACATCATAACAGAGTTTCATTGTCTAAAATTACTTCAGTTTCAGATTCTTTTTAAATTTTAACCCTGGCACAAATTTAAATTCTGAAGTAGGCATTTTATACTACAAATAGCAGATAGTAAACCTGAACTGAATATAGTTAATCATCAAATAAGGGTAGTAAAATGCATTAATGCATCATGGTGTATCACTCAAAAAAGGTTGTTTAAACATGCATTATTTTTATACTGTTTGATTTGATTGTAATAATAATATTCTTTAAAATATGCTCTCATTTTTGGGCAAGAGTTTTAAGCCTTGCCAAGGGCCTCCTTTCCACTGTGAAGTCAAATGGTTCTCAGGGCCACACTGGGCCATTCTGCGCTGGTCCGGACTCGTGAGACTGGTTATGGTTTCTTTTTCCATCTGTTGTACCGCTAAATCAGAACCGGGAAATACTAAAGAAAACTACACAAACGAGAGGCTAACTGTTAACAGGCTAGTAGCTGCGCACACACCATCCCACCACAAAACACGTTTGATTCCATGGATCACTCCAAAACCAGTCTCTCATCGTGCTCTCCTCTTCTTTGTTCTCTGAACAGGTGGTATTTGAGCACCTGTTTCTGAAACAGCCTGTGGGTTTTACCTGTAGCCGGATAGCTACATTAACATTAGTGTCGCCCAGGAGGGAACAGCGTCTGAGTCTTTATCCTCTAAAAGATGTTTTTAATCAGGGGTTCCCTAGAACCGAGCCTGTACTGCAGTGGGAGACACGATACACTCTCGCTAGCTTAGGCTAGCAAGCCACAGCTTGAAGCGCTACAGAACAGGTCAGATTTTGGCTTTCTGTCACTCCACCACCAGTTAACTTCGCTCTTGCTGTTAAAAAATTTTATCATCTATACTTATACTATAACACCGGTTTGTCGAATCGTACCTGCTCTGGGGTGTTTGGATCTCTTTAGCTATGATAAGTTAGCTAGGAGAGAAGAGAAAAGCCAGCTAGCATTAGCTTAGCTAGGAGGATCCAGCTCCAGACACGAGAGAAGGGATTTAATTTTGGCTTTCTGTTCCTCTAACGTAGCCACTCGACTTCGCTTCCTCAGATTTGAGTCATTATCATCTAAATTTGTGTCAGTAAAGCTTTTGTTAGTCAGAATCAAACCTGTTCTGTGGTGAACAGACCTGGCAGCATGCTAGCTAAGCTAACGATCTAGCTCACCAGCTACTCTCTCCTGGTTAGCAGCGCCGGTTTAACAGTTAGAAATTGGTTTTAGATTGAAGCTTTGATGTTTGTTGAATGGTGGATTAAAAACCGTGCACTGCTTTCATTTATTTGGCATCTGTTTGAATGAACTGAACTTGTTTGATTGTTTTTGGTTTTAAATTAATGCTGCAGGATGTGGTGGAACAATATCAACGTAAACGTGGAAGCGAATAGATACATCATCCCACCGCACAGTTCTGTGGTCCTGAGTACGGTCAGCTAACCATGCCAAAAATACAGGCTGAGCCCGGTTTTTAAGCGTTCCATGTGGAACTGTGTTTGTGTGGAAAAGCCACTGGAACGTTTTCCTTTTGTGCTCAGAGCCGTTCAGTACTGCAGTGGAAAAGAGTAATAATATAATTGTAAAAGAAAGTACATCATCAGACTCAAGTTTAGATTGTAGTGATATTTCAAGCCAGTATATGATGATGTATCTGTTGTACTCCAGATGAGTGGAGCGTTTAGGCAATGTTGGGCTACTGTGCTAGAATATCTGCATTTTATTAATTTTACTGCATTTATACTGCCCTACAAATAAATGCTACATTTCTCTATAGTGCTAATCCAGGTAGATTGAGTCCCAATTTCTACATTTTGTAACTGTCTGCCTATCAGCATGTGTGTCAGAATCGGCAGAAATGTACATGAAAAAATTTGTATTGTTATCAATTCCCATATCGATGCATCTCTATTAGAATGTCCACTGAACTAGAGAGGGACTTCACAAGAACTGAGTGAGTAAGAGGGGTTTAAGTAGAAGTCCTGAAGAAAATTGGATACAGGTGTGTGCTGGCCTGGAGAGGGGGACCAAAGGCAGTGGTCAGTATGCTGGCAAGAAGGTGTAGTGAGTAGTAGGTATTACTATTTTTTATAGATTAACAGTGGTCATTTTAACAAGTGAAGTAAATTTTGAAAATATTAGTCATTTATGCTTCAGTACCAGCTGGGCCATGACTTGCTTCACACACATTGCCTGATACAATCCCCGACCGGCCATTCCTTTATGTCTGCCTTATTTCTGGCGTACCAGCATAAAGTTACGACAAAACTCATACTTCAGGAACACCTGAGGTATACCAGCCCCCACTGCTAGTAGAGAGCGTGACAGACTTCCTTCCACGAAAACATAAAAATCCCCAAAAAGCAATCCAACGAAAAGCAATTTGTGTTTTAAATAGTTCCTCTCCCTCCTTCCTCAGGGCTCAGGATGTGCCCCCAGAAGTGCTGAGGCAGAGAGAGGTGAAATGGTTGGACATGCTGAATAACTGGGACAAATGGATCAGCAAGAAATTTAAGAAGGTAAGAGCTGTAATTTTCAGTCTTCTTCAAACCCTTTCATTGACTTGCTTATTCACTGCAGCATTTGCTAGTGCCAAGAATAGACCCACAGTCAGGCTCTGCATGATTTTAGCCTTTTAGAATGACCTCAGTAGTTTAGTGTGATCTTACCATTTTAGTGTCATCTTTCACTTAGTTTTTATCACAGACCTCTGTGATATGATGAGTACGTTCCTCTGCTGTTGTACTGAGATTTAGAGCCTCATATTTGGTTGCTCAGTTGCCTGTAGTTCCCTTAAGATTTGTCTTTGTGCTCAATGACTGAAAAGCAGTGTTCTTTATTAGAATTAGGCAATACTTCATAATCGCGATAAGTAAACTGTCCAGATGATATTTTTGTTTGTATTCAAAATAAAAACAAGAAAATTCTGCAGGCTCTTAAGCTGAGGGGGTCGAGGTCAACGTGAGTCATAATTCATAATGCATTTTCCTTCCCTGCAGTGATGTGTTTCCGAGTGAAATAAGCGAGGGTCTCTAAGATAGCTGAGCTTTTACTCTTAACGATAGGTGGGGCTTGTGGGAAGAGGGAGGTATAAGAAATATTGTAAGGGCTGGATATAGTATTATTTTTTTCGCTGCTCTTTAGTGCACTGTTACATAATAAAAAAACAGTAGGCGTTTTAGAGGCGTGATCACAGTTCTATCAAAGATTACAGGGGTTTTTTCTTTTAAATCATGTGATTCGATGAATTATGCTTAATATGATCTGGCACATGAACTAACAAGATAGAAAATCAGTCAGTTTTGACTTAAGTTTGACTTACATTATGAATGAAACTTTCCCCACTGTGCAAATAGTAGCTGTTTCATTTTCAAGTGAATATTTGTGATTGCATTTGTGCTTTAATTTCAAGCTCTGATAAAGGTTAGTTGTGTCTGAGTCTGACGCAAGTCATCATAAAACCAGTGGACAGCTTCTTTTGCTTCGTTAAACATGTGATAAAGTTGCAAATTGCCATAGTTCAATGATGTAGTTGGTCAAGTTAAAATTATTGAAATTGTGAAGATAATATTGTTACCCTTATACTCTGTGGCTAAACCACTATTCAGATAGCATTATTTTTGTATGGGGAGATGCCAGGACATCTGTAAAGTTGAAAAATATTGGTACAAATGACAGAGATTGAAGTGGCTGTTCGATTTACTTACAGCCTTTACACCAGAAAAGAGCAGAAAACGTCAAAACATTTAATTTAGCCGTTATTCTGTTCACTCTAAACATCTGTCTTGCTATCTTAGGTAAATGCAATGTATCATTAGCTTGGGAATGTACAGCTAACCAGTCAACATCACTGCATAAAATCAACCTTTTTTCTGTAAATTTTTTTCATGCTTTGATGTTCTGAGTTTCACACTTGCATATCAGCCTGATTTTAGCCACAGAGAACACATGTAAACACTTCTTCGAGTGCCTCCACACTTTACTCCTTTCAAATCACTGAGAAACGCCAGTAAAAATTACATTACCCTACATTACATTCTTATGCAAAACTAACCCTATATATATAGTGTTTTAGGCTCTAATGACGAAAGGATTAGCCTTTGGGTCTTTGTACATTTCCCTGAGCCGGGCCTTGAAAGGAATAAGAGTAATTCCTCATTGTTTAGAACTGTATCTGTTAATTTTTCTTTCTGTTTCTCTTTTCTTCTCCTTCCTCTTGTATCGTCTTTCAAAAGCAGCTTGTTCTATAAGCCTCTATGATTCAGTAATAGAGCCCGAGCTGGGTTTTGTCTGGACAAGTTCGGCATCTCAATGAACCCGTCTTGCACAGTTTTGTCGTATGTTTATATGTTGCAATAGCTCACTGTTTCTTCTCTTAAGCTCTCTGAAGCTTCCACTGGGTGAAAGAAACCTCAGGTAAAGAGAACAGTACCATTCTGAACCATTAACAGTAGAGTTACAGCTGAGTTTTTCTGAACTGTCATGGTTGGATTTCGTGTTTGCATGTTTGTCTGTGCGCTTGCTTAATAGCTGAAAACAGCTGGATTGTGGCTCTGCAACAAGGCACAATCACTGTTGCTGCTTTTTTATTTTTATTTAAAAAGTCCTATTAAACGAAGTATGCCTACCAAAGCATGTGCATCAGATCTTGCTGAATTTTCCCGTGATGTTGGAAAAAAAAATTTAAAGTCCTAGTTAAAAATGTATTTAGCAGCTCCCCTGTGCTTGATTACAGCCTTTGAGTGATTGTAGGACTTTTCAAAATGCCTTTGACAAATGACAGGCAGACAAAAATGCACGTAGGTGTCGTTTCTCAAAGCACAAAAACTGAAAAAGTGAAGCATGAATTAATGTGTTTATTGTGCTGGATTGTAGGATTTAATGCCTTTTATATGCCTGAAGGGACAAAAGTATTGACATTAATAACAATGTGCCTGACATTTTTGTAATTTTTGTAAAAGTTCTCCTGACTGATGCTATAACAGCTTTAGAGGGCAGCAGTAGGTAATGTTATTTTATTAGAGCTAAAGCTGTTTGTCATCAGTTGGGAGCTACTAACTATTAACAACTAGGAAGTGAGGCCACATTAGGCTACTTTAATAGGTGCACATAATGAACAAAAATTATTTTATGACAATTATTTCTATTTTCTGCTAAAATGTAATGTCTGTGACAGGCTCATTTAAAAGAGACTTACAAATAGAGGATTTGGGGGAAATTATTTACTACTTTTTACTATGAAAATGTTTTGTGATTACTAGTGTCTCTTTTAACAGTTAAAAACTTTCATTTTAATAATTTTTTATTTTAAATACCAAACCTGCCATTGCATTTTGTGTGTGTTTGTGAAAACATATGGAAAAAGTTTTGTTTTACTTGTTTTATGCTGTGTTGTTACTGCTAATGTGTGCATTGTATTGTGTTATGATAAAGGCCTGTGAGTTATTTTGAGCCTGTTTACTCCTGATATCAAAATGAATCCCAGTTTTGGCAAAATCTGATAGTGGACAGGTTTAAGTCTGTTCATCTGATCAAGGTATTCTTCAGGAAAAAGAGGGGAAAATGGTGAATATTGTCCAATATATACTTCTGTTCAAAAGTTTACAGTCAGTGTTGTCAATAATATACAAATATTTTGGTATAATAATCAATAATATCACAGTATGTGATTCCTGTACTATATCACAGATTTCAAATAGACACTGCAGAAATTAGATGTGTTCAGAATGATAAACAGAGCTGTAGATAATTCTAAAATTACAGAGAATAAGTTAAAAAAAAAAAAGGTAAATGATGTGACAAGAATTACTGTAAACAGATAATTACAGCCTATTATGCATCATCAAACACTGACTTGAAATATTGGTCAAATCAAGACTGATGTCTGATGCTGGTTGCTGATTTCTTTACCGATGCCAGTATAATTCCAGTCAGCGTGCATCCCAAATGTTTGTTTCATATAAATTAAGCTATTAATATGAGCTCATAGTCTTTTGAATGGTAGTGTATTATACCACATCTGGGAAACACATAGATATCAGGTCTGAATGGCTGTGTGATAAATTGATTCTGGATATAACAGAGCTTTTCTTCTCACTCACAGGTGAGGCTGCGATGTCAGAAAGGAATCCCTCCATCGTTGAGAGGCAGGGCGTGGCTTTACCTGTCGGGAGGAAAAGTGAAGAAAGAACGAAACAGCGAAATGTTCAAGGTCTGAGACGCTCACTTTCCTTCTCTCAATGAGTAATAGCTTGCTCAGTTTTTTTTCTTCCCTGGGTTGTAATCATCATTCCGTACTGGTATTGTTTAATTCTGCAAGGAAAAAAAAAGATTTCAGTGTGCCTTTCAATTTACTCTCCTTTTAAAGTAAAGCGTTGTCTAAATGCTGTCATCGAAAATGAGGTAGTGAAGCCACGTTTGTAGATTTGTTTTGAGTTTCCATTTTGAGCCAGCACAGGAAAGTGCTTCAGACTTCAGTCGCCTCTCATTGTTTACAAGGATTGAACAAGTGTTTCTGACTTCTAAAATAGACCCTTAATGTCTAAAACCAACAGCAGCTTGATGCAGTGCTTTAACACTTTAACACAGACTTTCTCCTGAAGGGTAGATTTCTAGTCTACACCCAAGGTTTCCAACCACCAGGCCACGGATCGCTACCAGACCCCAGATTGTTTAAAACTGGATTGCAAATGTTTCTGACTGTAAGCAGGGTGGAGTTAGTAACTGTTGGGCTGTAATATTGTTATTAGTAGTAGTAACATTATTATTATTAATGTAATTAATATAAATATAATTGTATTTTTTAATTAAGACTTGATTCTTATCAACATCATGTCTCTGTATGTAAGAATTTATTGTCAACTTACAGCTGAAGTCAAAAAAAGAAGAAACTGAAAACATTCACAGGCTTTTTATTGGGACTGTAAAGTATGAAAAACCCACCAAAGACAAGAATAAAAACAGCGTTCAGTATCAAATAAGATGACATCTACATAAAATATGGATTTATCGCCACTGGGGATGCTAATGAGCCAAAAGCATTGTGTGTGGTATGTAGAGAGAAGCTCGCCTTTCGGAGACAAAACATTCCTCATTAATAGTAAGACATAAGATAATCTTGTGTGTAGCGGCATCTAAAGAGGTGCATAGGTACTTGAGTACTTGGTTAACCGTTCAACGGGCCAGTATTTAATATACTAAAATCTGTGGACACCCTGTCAATATTGCTTTCTAACCATAACGAGATGAAGGCGAGTGTATGTAAAGCCCACAGCAGCTTCTCTGAGCCTGGCAATAATGATACGAAGCTGAAGTCAGCTTCTTGTTCACCAGCTTCTTGTTCAAGCTCAGCATGATTTTTCCGACATAGCGCTAACCATGCTTGGAGCCGCAGAACCGTTCGGTAGGATGATGTAATGATGCAGCTATTCGTAGATTGGTTCTAGTATTATGCCACCTTGTTATTTCAAACTCAAAAACAATCAAATAAGTTTGCTCAGATGCCAAATAACTGAAAGCAGTGCACAATTTTAAATCCACCATTCAATAAATGTCAAAGCTTCAACATCACACCATCTTGTAAATGTTAACCAGGAAAGAGTAGCTGATTAGCATTAGCTTGACTAGCATGCTGCCAGCTCTGCTCACCACAGAACTGACACAAATTTAAATGATTCTGACAAACTGACACAAATTTAAATGATAATGACTCAACTCTGAGGAACTGAAGTCTAGCAGCTGTTGTTGGAGGTACAGGAAGCCGAAATTAAACCGGTTCTGTGGTGTTTGGAGCTGTAGCCTCCAAGCTAAGCTAATGTTAGTCAGCTTCTCTTAGCTTGTCTAGTCAGATTAATAGCCAAACAGTCCAGTACGGGTTTGATTCAGTTAACCGGTGCTCTGTTATCACAAGCGTAGATGGTAAAAGCTTAGAACAGCGAGAGAAAAGTCGACTGAATGGTGTTGGAGTGCCCTGTTCTGTAGTGTTTTAATTTGTAGCCAGTTCGGCTAAGCTAACGCGAGTGCACAGTGCCTCCCACCACAGTACAGGCTCAGTTCCAGCGAACTGATGCTTTAAAACACCTTTTTAGATGATGATAACTCATATCTGAATGTGCTGTCGAGGTGACAGAAAGATAATTAATATAATTGTTATGTGGTGCTTAGAACTTTACCCTGCTGGGTGACGCTAATGCGAGTGTAGTTAGCTGGTTACAGGCGCAACTCATCGCAATACAGGCTCAATTTCAGTGCCGGATGCCCAGATACCACCCATTTAGAGGATGAAGGATCTGAGAGCACTCTGAGGGACCAGTGTTGGAATGACGGTGGAATCATTGTGGTGACAGAGGGAATGTTGTTGTGGGTTCTGTGTGCAGCTGTTAGCCTGTTAGCAGTTAGTCAATCTTTTGTGTAGTTTTCTTAAGTATTTCCTGGTTCTGTTTTAGCGGCACAGCAGATGGAAAAAGAAACTATGCAGGACGGTACAGAACGGCCCCGTGAACCATTTGGCTCGACAGTGGAAGAGAGGCCATTCAGAGGCCAGAATGTAACTGCTGCGCCATTGAAGGTGGAACAGGAAAGAGAAGCTGGCGAATAGGAAGAAAGTTTCAGCCTCAGTGCTGAATGACGTTTTTTGCCCGCAGGTCATTTGTCTCATGTGTGCATCACTCACATTTGAGCTTTGATCTATGATCATCAGATTCTGCTGGAATTTAGTAAACATTAGAGGCTGTTCACACTATCAGTTTTAGCTGAGAAGCTGCGGAGCCTCTCGGCCTGTAGCCAGAGACAGCAGTGCTGCCTGAAGCAGCTGGCTGAGCGAGGAGCACTGCACGCGGCTAGCCAGCTAGTCTCTATTGACAAACTCAGCTAATTTACCTCGGGCTGCAACTCACTTCACGAGAGGTGAGCGAGTCAGCATGTTTTGTGCTGTTGGTATGTCACATTATCTGCATTTATGTGCATAGTAACAAAACTAATACCATAAAAAGAATCTCAACCGCTGTACCAGATGAACAGGTATATCGGCCACTACTGCAAAGAGTCCTCATCAGCATCCAACGTGACACGCCTCAGTTACTCAGCCAACACAAATTCCTACTGATTTCCTTCGGCTGTGTTTGAATAGGAAAATGTTCCTATGCGTACTACTGTATTTTTGTACTATGCCAGTGATGTCACTCTGAGAGATATGCAAAAGTTTCTTATGGCTATTCCCTCTCTTTCCTTGCAGTTAACTGGATATGTGTATGTGAACTCCTAAGGATACCTGAATGCCAAAATGAGTCAGAATTCACATCCCTAGTGGCATCGCTTCCTCTACCTGTTTTATCAGAGATATCATGGGCTGTGATTTAGCCTGTGGTGTTAAGAAGACTGGGAATCCTTGGTCTGCACCACTAGGGACATGTGTGACAAAACAGAGAAATACACCTGTTTATCTTAATATTTTGTCTGTTAATGAATAATTGTTTGACAGTCTAGTCCAAACTACATGTGTGTGCATGTGTGTGTGTGTGTCACTCGTGGCGGTTGCAAGGCAAGCTGCATATGGAAACCACTGTAATCATGTAATCAAGAGCAAACCATTTGATTTTAGCCACAGAGGCCACAGACACGACAGTGACAGTTATAATATATATATATATATATATATATATATATATATATATATATATATATACACACACAAGATATATTGTTTTCTTGTTTATTTGATTATTATTATTAAGTTAATAATTCTGATTTACGTATCCTTGGCCAGGGTTTTTTTTTCTTTGTTAATTTCTGCGAGAATTCATAACTGATTAAGGCAGATCTGTCACAACTCCGTATTGCATTGTTGTCGTTTCCAGGAGCTGGACAGCATGGAAGGAGATCCGAAGTGGATAGATGTGATTGAGAGAGATTTACACCGACAGTTTCCTTTCCACGAGATGTTTGTGTCACGAGGAGGACACGGGTCAGTGTTTAAAAGTCTGTGTTTGTGAATACTTAGACAATTCAGGAAGATGCTGAAATGTTAGAACCTCTGAGCAGCACATGAGCAAGAAACTTTGCAGCTGTAATTCTACAGCCATTCACAGAAAACTCACTGTCTTGCTTTGAATTGAATTGAATTTGTTAAGGACATCCTCATTAAAAGCCAGTCATTGAAATAACTGAAAAAAAATGTATGCTTAGAAAAAAAGTCAATATAGACCATAAAAAATCTGCAATTAGTGGAGTCTTGAATGTAAGATCATGTTACTTCTATTATAAATTTCTTTCTCTATCTGTTTGTGTGTGTAGGCAGCAGGACTTGTTGCGAGTGCTGAAGGCCTACACTCTGTACAGACCGGACGAAGGCTACTGCCAGGCTCAGGCTCCCATAGCTGCAGTGCTGCTCATGCACATGCCTGCTGAGGTCAGTCTTGCACAACTTACACTCACTGCCTTTTGAAGGAGAAAGCCCTGCAGATTTTACTGCTTTCCCTGATTTCCTAGACCTACATCTCCATCCTTTATCATAACATATAATGTAAAGACAAAATTCTTGTTTTCCTGTAATCTTCCATCAAAAAAAGGATGCATTCTTTTCGCCTGTCTCTACAACATATTCTGATTTTTGATTGCATCACTGTGCACCAGCGAGCTGAGAAAAATATTATTAACCAACAATATCCTGTTTCACCCTTCACCCCACCCCCAACCTATTACTGAGAGAAAACACTCAGCGAGCTCAGAGACCCTCCCTGAAACTGTCTTGCTCAGAAATACAGCATGAAAGGAAAATGCACTATGATTTCTCATTCGTGTTGACTAAAAAAGGAACATTTTATATAATAATTTAATTATTGTATAGAAATATTTCACTTATTGTGTTTGTGTGTATATATGTGTGTCTGTAGGATGCATTTTGGGGGCTGGTTCAGATTTGTGAGAAATACCTCCCTGGTTACTACAGTGCAGGCCTGGTAAGTCTAATACAAAGATGTGAGTTTGTTTGAAACTGATAGAGCTTGGCTGTTTAAAAAGGCTTTCCATTTAAGATGACCCTAACCCGAGACAGTTTAGGGTCAGTATCCCGGACAGGGATGAAGCCTGAACTACATTTTCTTTTCAGTGGAGAAATCTCCATTCAAAACGCTGTGTAGTTGAGGACTAATAGTAATGGGTGAGGCATAATCCCTGTCTGAAAAAATGACCCTTAAAATTGTAAAGTAGGTTTGAAACATATTTAGTATTGTCAATCAAAACCTTTCGTCAAACACCATTTGAAAACACCCACTGTTCTTTTACGCTGTGTGAAACATTTCCACCCGAAGCAGAGAAAAATGGCCCACAATTCCTTGGAATAAATCTCTTTAAACTAACATATCTTAAAGTTAATGTTAATGTATTCATTAACCATCTGGGATTTTTGGAAGTTTTGGTTATGAAGTTATGCGTTTGCTCCGTTTGTTTGGCTGATCAGTGACATGACATGAATTGCACTGATCATAACATGTCAATCTCCTTAGTTTTGTTTACCACTGTAAACAAAGATCTACCCTGGCTCACCGGTTAGCTAAACTGCCAAGATCTTGGATAAAGCCGTACTGTAAAGCCCATCTGATAAAAGAATACGAGGTGTACTCTCTGGAATGCAGCCATTGTAATAATTCCTCCAGCTTACGCAACGCAACAGTTTAACCAGCCAAGAATTGAGCACTAATTAAAAGCAGCTAGAGAAACAAAGGTCGGCCTATCAAATTATGCTTCCTCTGGTGAAGGTTTTAATTGAAGGGCTATACTTTGTGCCAACTTGCCTCAAAAAAAAGTGTTTTCCGTTTTTTGCTTTGTTTATATAGCTATTAAATTTACTTATTCACAAAACTGCACAAGACAACTTACACAATATTTTGTTGTAATACAATCCAGAGCATCTTCTGAAAATATTCAATCCAGCTTCCAAGATATGAATGTTTGTCTTTCCTTTCTGGTTACAAGCTAAGCTAGCACATTCTCTGGCTGATGTGTTATGGGAGTTCATGCGTCAGGAGTCATTTTTCACATTCCATTCATTACAATCATATCTTAGATTTGCTGTATTCAGTCAAAAATCAAGAAGTAAGGCTCCTGTGCACTAGTTTTGCTAAACTGTCCAAATGTTTGTAGACAAGTGTTTCTTCTGAAATTGAGGGTGTTAGTGGGGAATTTGTCTCACTTTGCTGCATTTGTCCCACTTTGACCCATTACTCTTCTGGGAAGGCTTTTACGTCAGTTTCCAACACCTGTGGGAACAATGCTGTGAGGATTTGATTGCATTCAGCCACAAGAGCATGAGGTCAGGTATTGATGTTGGATGATTAATTCTGGACACTCCAACTCATCCACATGTTTTGTATGGAGCTCCATCACTCCAGAAAACACAGTTCCACTGCTCCTCAGCCCAGTACTGGGGGCCTTTATACCCCTCTAGCTGACACTTGGCATCGTGCATGGTGACCTTAGAATCATGTACAGCTGCTCCAGAGTGTCCCATTCTATTGTCATTGCTCTTCTATGGAAAGTATACAAGCAGAAGTGGTATTTATGTGGTATTTACTAATTCCAACAAACATTTGGACATACAGTGCATGCTCTAGGCTGTGGACTGTTTCTGTATTTCGTCAGAAAGTTCAGCATTTTGTAGCACTCAGTAGGAAGAGAGTAGCGGGAGCGTGGCTACACTGCAGGTGTGTTTATTTTACCACACTTTTGGAAATGACGTAATCACAGGATCTGTAGAAAATTATGTATTACAGCCATCAGCCAGACACCACCCTGCTACACTCTGAGGTTATTCAACAGCGCCATCTTGTGTTGGTCTTTGTATGTGTGTCTGTGAACGTAGGAGGCCATTCAGCTGGATGGAGAGATCCTGAATGCACTGCTGAAGCGTGTGTGTCCTATAGCATACAAGCACCTGGACAAGCACAAGATCGAGCCCATCCTGTACATGACAGAGTGGTTCATGTGTGCATTCTCCAGAACTCTCCCCTGGGCCTCTGTGCTCAGGGTGTGGGATATGTTCCTGTGTGATGGTGAGAAACATACATCATTTCTGTTTCCTTTCTGGATCTCATGTGTTTGTCTTTTGCCTGTCTTTCCAAAAGTCAAATGATGTTTTGCTGATTTTCTTGATATTGATATTATTATAACTTAAATAAGTGACAGTTGTGTGCAAATTATTGTTCTGTCGTTTTCTTTAACGTGCCACATGACTGTTTTTTTTTTTTTCGTTGTTTCACTTTTAGTTAACCATTCTTTTTGTAGAATCATTCTAATCTACGGTTAGTTCAGAAATGTATAAAGTAGAACATATTTTAGGCAGTACAAACAGAACGCCACCAACTAATTGATTATACAAATAAATTCTTTGAATGTCACTTGGAAAGATTAAAAAGTAGATTTTCAGTTTGGCAAAGAATGCAGGAACATGCGAATATGCAAATGAAACAAAGAAACTCCAGCTCTCTGGTAGTGTGATAAAATGTGCAGGTTTGTTTAGTAGAAGGATACCAGTGAGCCTGTTTAGCAATATTTTGTATTAAACAAATGCAGAAATCAACTGGATGTTAACAGTCTTACATGCCGTCAGTGCAGAATATAGTTATTATTATAAATTAATAAGTAATATTAGAAATCAGGGCGGCACGGTGGCGCAGTGGGTAGCGCCGTTGCATCACAGCAAGAATGGCCTGTGTTTGATTGCCAGCTGGGCGACCAGGGTCATTTCTGTGTGGAGTTTGCCTGTTCTCCCCGTGTCTGCGTGGGTTTCCTCCGGGTACTCCGGTTTCCTCCCACAGTGCAAAAAAACATGCAGTCAGGCCGATTGGACATGCTAAAATTGCCCCTAGGTGTGAGTGAGTGTGTGAATGTGTATGTCTGTCTGTCTGCCCTGCGATGGACTGGCGACCTGTCCAGGGTGTATCCTGCTTTCCGCCCAATGACAGCTGGGATAGGCTCCAGCACCCCACCGCAACCCAGAAGGATAAGCGGTTTAGATGATGTATGTATGTATGTATGTATTTATTAGAAGTCAACCCAGTAGGTAATTATACATGGTAATTATATGAAAGTGTAAGCTATAAAGTAAGGCTCTGTAGCACTCATGTGGAACTTTGTAACTGAATTTGGATCAAGTTTATATTGTTTATTTAAAAAATGTTCAGATGATGATCGTCTAAATTTACATTATAGTCTAAGCTTACAAAGTACACATCCATGCATGATTCAGCTTTCATCTTTTTGCTCCACATCTCTCTTTTTGTTTTCTCTCTCTTTTTCTTTCTTTCTTTCTTTCTTTCTTTCTTTCTTTACTGTCTCTAACTATTTTTGTGTCTCTCTCTGCCAGGTGTGAAGATAATATTCCGTGTGGGTTTGGTGTTGTTGAAGTGTATGCTGGGCACTCGTGAGAAGCTGAAGGCCTGTCCTGGTCAGTATGAAACTATGGAGCTGCTCAGAGCCCTGGAGCCCAAATACATGCAAGAGGCCTTTCTTGTACAACAGGTAACAATTTCAAATGCACACACAGACAGTGTTCTGTCCTTAAATAAACTATTCCATATAGAGGCTAAGATATAGCCAGCCTTAACCATGACATGTCTACTGTAATGATTTTGATGGTGCTGATGACTGCTATACTGAATGTGCTCTTAGAGGATGGAGGTTTGTCTTACTAGATTTTAGTATTGTTAAAGAAAAGAGGAGAAGGGTCTGGCTGCAGACATGCACGCTCAGCCTGATACGCACTGCCAGCCTATTGATGACATCAGATAAAACATAAATGTCGACTTTATTCACAGAAAAAACAAACAGGCTACCACTGAAACTCATGAAAGCCATGCTGAAGACCATTAGAACCATTAGGAATAAAAACTGATGTTTTTGCTTGCTAACGGGAATTGGCTTGATGGTTGCCATTAAAGACCATTAGGAAATGAACAACTGTAAATGGAATCAGTCACAAAAACTGATTAAATTATTTGAATCCTTTATACTGTGATATCAGCCCATCAGGAAAGCACAAAATACCCATAGTGACTACTGAAAACCACCAGGAACCAGTAGATATTAATGGATTATATAGATTTTAATGGGTTCTATGACTTTTTTCAACAGGGAGGTACATTAAATATAATTCTCTTGCTGTGTTATGGACGAAAAATGGATTAAGTGATGATATCGCTAAACAGAAGCAGCCAAAAGTTAATGTGCCGTTGGGCTGCTTTTGCCATTATGGCAGAGAGTGCATGTGCACGTGACGTCACTGGGGCTGAGAGTGCACATCTCCAGCCAGACTCTATGGGAAAAGAGGGTAAAGTTATTGGTGAAAAAAGTAAATTTACACAATTTTCCCCTCTTACCCCAAATGTGGCATTGTGTGAAGGACGTCTAAATTATTACATACTTGCCCAGAGTTGTAATCTTAAACAGACTTGCTTAAGTGGTTTCTAGCACTGTATTATATACTCTTGTCAATAGAAATGGACAAAGGTAAGCCTCCAGCTTCAGTATATCCATATCTATCCACTATGTGACTATATTTGGGTAAAGTGGAACATGTGTAAATTTGATATGTATCGCTTTAAACAATGATAAGGCTTCTAACAATAGGCTTCATGGGCTTTTAAGAGTAATCAGTTTTCATTGGTTGATCTAAATACTTCTCTCCAATGTCTGGTTTATTTCTCTTCTCTATTTAGATGTTCTGTATTTAGAATGAGTCTCTATTCAGTATTGTATATTCATTGAATTTATTTGAAAATAACAAAACTCTCCTGTGCTGCAGGTGCTGGAGTTGCCTATCTCAGCGCGTCATGTGGAGCGGGAGCACCGTGTACAGCTTAAACGCTGGAGAAAAACGCATGGAGAACTCAGATACAACGCTGCTCCCAGAATGCACGGTGCTCGGATCATCATGGACGCCGAGCCTCACACACGGCAAGATCTCCGTCAGAAGCCTACCATCATCGTCAGTTACCCATCTGCCCCTGAGCTCAACCCTGACTTCAATCGGGGTAAAAAGCGAGGGACTCTCAGGAAAAATCCAGCACCTGTTCCAAACATTCCAAACCCATATGCCTTACCCAGTGACCATACACCTGCCCAGCAAGCAGCCCCTGCTAATCAGCCTGGCCAGCCATCAGCAGTAGCAGAGCCACCTAACCAGGCACCTCCGAATCCTGCAGCTTCAAAGAAAACATCTCAGCCATTGCAGCAGCCTTCACTGACTAACCAGCAGGAGCCCGTTAAAGAAGCACTTCCTCCAATAGAGGGGCTCAAACTGTCTCCAAACAATTCAGTCATACAGAATTCTTCTGCACCAAACACTTCATTCATTGAGCCTACAAACCCATCTGCTCAACCTTTGTACTTTCCACCACCACCAAGCCCCTGTCTTAACGAGCTGCCCCCACCACTAAGCCCCTCTCTTAATGAACTGCCACCACCACCACCACCACCACTAACTCCACCTCCTCCACCACCAACTCCAGCTCCCCCTGTAGTGCCACTCCAAAACTGGCGTCCGCACCTGCAAGACTACCCACCTCTCCATACCTCAGGATCTGTTAAGACACCAGTTCCCATCCCTGAGGACTCACAAGTCCATGAAATTGTGGAAAACTCATCACCTGTTTTGGCTCCACCACCCACTACAGACTTAGCCCCTCTGCTTACACCCAAAGCACCTGCCAGCGAGGACTTTACTGCTACGCATGATAACCACACTCTATGCCGCTCAAGTGAAAGCGTCAACAGTTCAGAGGACACTTACTTGTAGCTCTTTGTCACTATGGGAGGCAAATCCAGCCCAAAAAGAAATTAATATTAAAACCATAAAATGAAAATGCAAACCTCTTTTTGCCATTTCTTTTTCCAAACATCTGCGCAAATATCCTGCCACAATTGAAAATGAAATGAAATGCCTACATTTGCAATTTCATTTTTCACATGAGCACGAGCCATTTGTGACAAAAATAAAAAAAAATGTCCTCCGAGTCAGAGCGGCATCATTGCTCAAGCTAAACGACTTTGAGTCTCGAGAAAATCCATCGTCATGTCTCAGATCTGCTCAAAGTCGTTTAGCTTGAGGAATGATGCCGCTCTGACTCGGAGGTCTGAGGATGTCCCAAAAGGTACCCCGTAGCCCCGCCCAGTGCTAATTAACATATATTTGCATGTTGGTCAATTTGAAAACGAAATCGAAAAGTCGAAAATGAAAAGTAAAAGTCCAGCAGGTGGCGCTGATGTTCGTTTGCATTTGCCTTTTCATTCTGACACTTAAAGCGCGTCGACGCCGAAAACTGAATCACAAACCGTCACTTTGCTGTTGATTTATCAGTTTTGCATTTTCATTTTCACTTTGTCAGATCTGCAGCCGATTGCTGTGAAAAAGAAATAACAATGTAAACACTGCATTTTAATTTTAGTTTTGACCCGTATTCTGCACTTCATGGAGAAAAGCCAAAGCCAAAGTGAAGCTTGGATTTTCTTTTCTCTATTAGCTTTTTCATTTTAGATTTGGCCATGAAAAACCCAGAATAACGACTAAAATGAAATGACAAATAGCTGTTTTACATTTATTTTTATTTTTGTCACAAATGGCTCATGCTCATGTGAAAAATGAAATTGCAAATGTAGGCATTTCATTTCATTTTCAGTTGTGGCAGGATATTTGCGCAGATGTTTGGAAAAAGAAATGGCAAAAAGAGGTTTGCATTTTCATTTTATGGTTTTAATTTTAATTTCTTTTTTGGCTGGATTTGCCTCCCATATTGTCACCACCTAGTGGTGTGGAGTAGCAGTGGCATTTCTAGCATGGTCTAAAGTCTGGCAGAGAGCAAAAGGGGAGAAGGGCTACAAAATAGCACAGAGAAAGCAAATTTATCTACTAGACGTTTAATTTGGGGGAGAGCTTTAGTTGTTACAAACACATCCGTAACCTGTGATAACCTTGCCATTAATTCACTACTGAGGAAAGCTCACCTGGGAAAAACTTAACCTGAGAAAACCAAGATGTGAAAGTGCCAGAAGGATGCAGCGATGGATGTTTCACTTTGAGGGACCCTCCATCAGCGTTCATCTCTGACCACTCGTATAAACAAGTTACACAGGTCATACAGTTCTACTTCTCTCAGGCTTGCCATAAAGGACCATATATATTACTGAAATGGGCTTTAAGTGCTGCACAACTGTCAAAAACTCTAAAGAATTTCCTGGAACTCTGACATTTGGTCCTCTAAAGCTGATGGGGAGTGGGGTGGTAACCCCTGTCCACACTGCTTTAGGATCAGTTTCAGCTCTCAGTCGTGTTTGTCAGCGTTTTTAGCTGCTTTCTGTTACTCTTTCATTTGCTGCTTTGAAAACGAGGCTATTCCAACACATTTGTAGATTTGTACTCAAATACACTTATATACCTGTCTTTCCTCACAAATGCATAGCAAGGCCCACTAATGCAGAACCCTTACTCAAATGACTACCACCAAACCATTTGTGCTTTTCATTTTACATCTGAGTTGAAGGATTGCTCATTGTAGCACATCGCTGCTTTCAGAAGAAAACCTTGTATCTTAATTTTGTTTTTCAGTTTTTGACATAATTTGAAAATGCCTGTTGCCCTTTACAATGTGTGTAAATTTCACAATGAATGGAACAAAACAAGTGGGCCTAAATGACTTTGAAAGAATTCTGGTTCCATTGACTTACATTAAAATAAAGCATGTTTTTGGCTTCTCCTGTAAAGTTACCATTTTGGAGATACAAGGTTTTGTTCCGACAGCAGTGATATGGATGGTTACCATGGACTGTAATTTCCCCCTTATTTAGAAAAGAACGTAAGAAAATATTGACTCAAAAACAAGCTTACAATAGAAGCCAATAAGCAGCATTTCCGCATCACCCATTGGATCCCTTTGTAAGTGTGGGAAACGCATGGAAATTATTGTTCATGGTAATCAAATGTGTGCTACAGATGCGACAGAAATCAGGTTGGAAAAACAATGGAGTATCTAGTGTATTTGCAAAAACTCTTGAGAAGAAACTCATGAATGCTGTTCCACCTTAGGTGCCACTAGAGGGCAGACTTGTTCAACACAGAAGCTGAAGTGCCTGAGCTGTTGTTACTCACTACAGCCTTCATAAGGGAAATTATTCAAATTCTTTACTACCATTCATGTATTCTGTATCCATACCTCACTCTAGCCTTAACCTACAATGAAATCCTTCCACTCAATGTTTATAAACTTTAGCCTGACTCTAGCCTGAGATGACTTTATTAGAGACTGGAGGCTGTGTTCAATGCAGTCATCTATGTCACCTAATACGCAGCGTAATGCTGAACTGTTAAAGAGGACTGGTCGTTCAGTTAATGGAAGCTGTTACTTTAATTTTACTTTTTTACTTTTTTATTTTTAATAGCTGGAGCTTTTTGACACTAGTGTTTTTCTAGAGAACTTTTTGGGCACTTTCTTTCTTAATATAAGAGAGTATAAGAATCAGAATTTAATTAATACATATAATTGATCATACTTTTGTATCACGGATTGCAAAATATGCATAAAGCTTTGTAACGGGTCAAATTTGCTTTTGTGTCTAATTTAACCTTCCTTACAATTGAACTGTTATTCTGCAGATTTTGTACAATCGTGTGTAATTAGATGCGCCTTAATAAACAAATAGCCTAACTAAAGTGTTGTTGTTGGTGATAGTAGTGAAGCAGTGTTTCCCACTGGTCACGTATTCAGTTAAGTCATCGAATCAGTGAATGTTGAATCTTTTTTGTTTTTCATTTTAATATGTGAAGCACCTCAAGCACTTAAAGTGAAGGTTTAGGCTGTGGAAATGACCACAGGAAGAAAGAGTGATGCTTTGTGTCAGTGACACTGTGAACACTTAATTCATAGCAATATAAACAGAAATTGAAAGGTGTTAAAATTGGGCATAAATGTACTTGGGTGGCCTAAATATACTTTGTGTGGGGAACACTGGTCAGTGATGTTGGACTGTCTGACATTAAGGGCTTTGTAACCTTCTGTATGCTTAGTCAGTTTAACCTAATAGAATTCAACTGTGTCTTAACTCAGGGGATTGTGGAAAAAGCAGTGGAGGTCAGTGGGTTACAGGGGTTAACTGCAATTTTATTCGCAAAGCGGACAATTACAGAGTGCTTTTCTTTGCTTGCTTTTGAGTTTCGGATTTCAGAGGAGTGTTTGTGTCCACAGATTACCAGGGAGGACTTGCCTGCAGGGGAAAAGGAGCTTAACGCAAATGGCTGTTTTCACGCCTCTAATTAAGGGGAACTCGGTTTACTTTGTGCTCCAGCGTGTTAAGTCTCTGAGAGGCGCTACTTTGTACATGTGACAGGGCAAATACGGACAAGCATCTGAATACAGAAATTAGGCCTGTATAATATATCGTAAATGATTATCATGTTACTGCCCTTTGCTACACTGATGTGTTTTAATATATCACAATTGCAGTTAATATATTACCTACACACACTACAGCTCCAAAGGTATTTAGTTGCACACATACAGCTTGTATAACCTCCATAGAAAAGCAATGACCAATAGAATGGGACACTCTGGAGCAGCTGCACATAAGCCTAAGGTCACCATGCCCATGCATTGGCTGGAAGGGTAAGAAGCCCCCTGGCATTGGCCTGTGGAGCAGTAGAACTGCATTCTCTGGAGTGATGGAGCTCCATCCAGTACCTTTGGAATGAGTTAGAGTGGTTCCAGAACTAATCATCCAACATCAGTACCTGACCTCACTAATGCTCTTGTGGCTGAATGCAATCAAGTCCTCGCAGCAATGCTCCAACCTACAGTGTAAAGCCTGACCTGAAGAATAGAGGCTGCTACTGAAGCAAATTCCCTTTTAATTCCTTTGATTTCAGAAGAAATGTTGGTTGAGGAGGTGTTTACATTTGGGCATATCATGCTGTCCTGGTGAGTATAAGTGAAATACAAATGTTTTATTAAAATAAACAGACGAGTGAACAATTGCCTTAATTCACCCTAAAAACAATAGCAATAAAAAGTGTTTAAACCTTAAACCTGGACTGGGTCCATTTGGGCATATTTTTAAATGGTGACCTACTCTTAACTGGCAAGAGGAGTGATAGCAGGTAGTGTTTTATTATAATAGAAATAACCTATGTGCTGGTAGGTCCACTCTACCTGCCATATACTGTCCTTCCATATACCTACCATATACTGTACTGTGCACAATCAGAGACCACCCTTAATTATTTAATTTCCAGTTAAAACAGCCATTAATTACAAATTATTCATTTTTTCATATAAGATAATCCACTTGCATAAGGAAGGGGAGACACCAAGAAAAATAACACGTTTCCAAAACTGGAGTTCAAAAAATGATCAAGTGTTACAGAGAAAATGAGACTCCTAACAACCACCTGGAAGACCTCGGTAGACACCAAAACTGCCCCCATTAGATAAACAGCACTTAAAGCTTTCATCTTTGAGAGAGAGCAGAAAATTAAGCTGCTTCAGATCTGAAAACATCCACAGGTGTTTCTGCCCATCCTTCCACTGTGAGAAGACAACTCTATGGGTCTGAAAGGATGTGTAGCTGTTCAAGAAGACCCTCACTGAGAAAAGGAGACAGACACATCAAACGATGCTGAACAATGGACTGACCACCCCAGAGTCCAGACCTCAACATCACTGAATGTGTTTGGGACTATTCGGATCGTGAAAAGCAGAAAATGCAAAACTAACTTGTAAGGCTGAACTTTGGAGGTGTGGAAAAATAGCCCTGCAGATTTCTTTGAAAAACTGAAAATGAGTCCCCTAAAAAGAACAGAAGCTCTAATAAAGGTAAAAAAATGTTTTTTGCATTCTTTTTAGTTGTTCAGATCATGTCACTTTTATTAAAAAAATGTTTCTTCTGATGCTGAAAAAGGAATAACTTGTACTGAATGGATGTTTGACTGGAAATTAAATAAATGGAGGGTAACTTACACAGTACAGTATCTCCAATTTTCTTGTCTGCATCACTTACAAACACTGAAATTCCTGCTAAAGCCTGAGTAGACTGATAAATCAATGTGATGATCAGTTATTAATCTGTGTTACTGAGCTCTGCTAAAGCCTGAGTAGACTGATAAATCAATGTGATGATCAGTTATTAATCTCAGTGTTACTGAGCTCTGCTAAAGCCTGAGTAGACTGATAAATCAATGTGATGATCAGTTATTGATCTGTGTTACTGAGCTCTGCTAAAGCCTGAGTAGACTGATAAATCAATGTGATGATCAGTTATTGATCTCAGTGTTACTGAGCTCTGCTAAAGCCTGAGTAGACTGATAAATCAATGTGACGATCAGTTATTAATCTCAGTGTTACTGAGCTCTGCTAAAGCCTGAGTAGACTGATAAATCAATGTGATGATCAGTTATTAATCTCAGTGTTACTGAGCTCTGCTAAAGCCTGAGTAGACTGATAAATCAATGTAATGATCAGTTATTAATCTCAGTGTTACTGAGCTCTGCTAAAGTCTGAGTAGACTGATAAATCAATGTGATCAGTTATTAATCTCTGTGTTACTGAGCTCTGCTAAAGCATGAGTAGACTGATAAATCAGTGTGATGAGCCAGTTATCGATCTCAGTGCATTAAAGCAGGTGATGAGGGAGGAAAAGTGGAGAATTTTCAGAACCTCATTTAAATTAGTTAAGTTAAATTGTTCATGAAATGTATTACCAGAATAATTATATGAGGAATACTGCCAACCATTAACAGGGAAAAAACTGTGAAATAAGTTTTAAAAAATATTAATTATTGCCTTTTAAATATATATTCTACATGTATTCTGAATATATTACTTCTTACGTATTGTAAATAAATATATTTACTTAAAACATTTAGGACAGTGCATTCAGTATTCAGCCATCCGTACTCTAGTATTTTGCCCAACCCAGACGTAGTGTTTTCTCTCTTGACCTCAGCGATAGGCTGAGGACATATCAGCTCCTTCTCTTGTGACTGCGGTGACATTTAAACATTTACGTTGTCTCTCTGTGAAATACGCTACATTCCACACTTCAGTAAGTGAATCTTCCTCCATGCGGTCTTTAAGGCTTCTAACGTAAACAGCCGGTATAACTCTCCAGTCTGTCAGCATTCCCAGCAGTCTGGCCTGCATATTCCCAAACCTTCCCGACAGGAGCGGCTATTTAATGCTGTTTTTATTAGCAAAAGTAGTAGTATTATGTCTTTTAATATGTTCAGTCTGGCAGCTTGCCCAGAGGGGGGTTTTTTGCTCGGCCTCTTTGGCATGGGGGCCCTTTAAAAACAGACAGCTCTACGCTGCAGGCCCTGCGGATGAGAGATGTGCTATTGTTGTCACTATACTCGGCTCACATGGTCAGACTACTTACTTTAGAGGTTAACCTGACCTGAACAGTAACAAACAGGAACACCCTGGGGTGCTTTAACAGTTCAAAAACACGCTGTCTAGACCACCGCTCTACTTTCAGTGTGGCTTTTGGATAAGAAGCCTGTGTGTAGAACAACCATCAAAAGTTTGGGGACACCTTGCTGTTCGTTTTAAACTCAGTAAGAACAAAAAAAAACTGGAAAGTTTGTTAATATAACAGTTATTTGTTAATACTATATATATATATATATATATATATTGTGACACTTGACTTCACGTTCATTGTGCTGATGATGAGCACTGACATCAGAACAAGGTCATAAAATGTGTGGACTGGCACTGTCACTGCATGTGTTTTCCTTTAAATAAGCCTGCTTAGGCTTTAAAGGGGAACTCCACCGATTTTTCAATTTCTGCGTATTCTGTGGTTGAGATGTGAATAAAGTCAGTCAGAGTGGTTTGGGTTGAAATGCTTCATTGTAGAGAAACGTGGTAGTGACAGGAACCAGGGGTCACAAATATAGCCATTTTATTTACCAAAATGACTGGGGAAGCTATGCGTGTCTCCTGCGTTTTTATGTGTATGCTGATGATGGTAAAATATTGAAAAATCTGATAAAATATTCTTTGGGGACTATTTAGCCCTACAACACCCTTCATGTACTCCTCCAGCATGAATGGATTTTAAAGAAATAAACTTTCTTCTTATATTTATAACTATTTCATGTCATAACTTTCACTAAGGTAGCTTTTAGATGCATTAAATGCTTTGGACGTCTGGTTCCTATCACCACCACTGTGAGCAGTTCTGTCTCGGTACGTTTCTCTGGAACGGGGCATTTGACACCAAACCACTCTGAACGACTTTGTTTACATCTGAAGCTTTTAATTATGCAAAAATATGGAAAAATCTGTGAAATTCTCCTTTAATATATTAAAGGACCAGTTCTGCCTAAATGTAGTCAGTCGTCCAAGACAAATTTTAAACTGTAGCTGTGACACTAATATATAATAGAAGACTTTCATTACTTGTTATTTACTAAGCACACACACACACACTTTCTAAGCCGCTTATCCTTCTGGGTCGCGGGGGGAGCTGGAGCCTATCCCAGCGGTCACTGGGTGGATATCTACTAAGCATTGGCCGATAAAAAAATATATCATGATAATCACTTAACATTTTATCCCAGTTTTTACTTTATTAGTGATAAAAGAACTTTGTGTATAAAATTATACTGAATCTGTTCTGAATGCCATTTTTAACAGCAATAATTTGTTGGTAGTTATACATTATCCATGTCTTTGGTTTCCCCTTGATTTATTTTTCATTTTTTTATTTTTGGACCAGGTGGTAGGCCTTCTAGACGGCACATTGAGTATGAAAGGATGTCACTGCAACCTTTACCGTGAACTGTGAAGGTGCTCAGATCAACAGCCCACTAAAACATCTGTGCAAACATCAAATGAAGTGAGATCACCATGTGACAGCATAGTGGGAGCTTGTTTAACTGCTATGCTCTTAAAAACATGGTTCTTCATGGGTCCTCTAGTAAAGGGAATGGTTCTGTTTGGAACCATGAAATCTATATAGAAACATTTCATGCTAAAATGGTTCTTTGCATGGTGAAATTGTTCTTTAGATGATGGAGAATGTGCTGTATATGGTTCCATATAGAACCTTTTGGAAAGCACCAAGATAGCACCAAAAAGAGTTTTGTTATTGTTACGATGTCAAGCCATTTTCAAAAAGGTTCTACATAGAACCATATACAACATGTTCTCCCTCAATCTGAAGAACCAATTTCCAAAACCTTTAAGCATGCAAATGGTTCTGTATAGAACTCATGGTTCTAAACAGATAAACCATCTCTGGTGAAACCTGTGACGGTGTTTCAAAGTGTCCACAATTACAATACTGAGTGTTAAATATTGCAGTATTGCTTATTATTGAATATCAGCACAAGTGTATGAGCTACATTAGCCTCACAGCTCCAGTGCAAAACTAAAGAAACCAACTTCAGACACCGAACACGTCTTGGCTGATTGCACGTTCGGGGAAAACTGTCCACATCGGATTCCTCAGTGAACCGTTCTTTTGTTGCAAATCACTTCAGAAAACATGCTCATGCTTTGACAGGCAGTGTAGCTCTGTAAATACTGTGAGGTAAGAAAACAATAATAAGGAGGAAAGGAGGAAGAAATGGTGAAGGGTGGAGGGGAAACTCAGGCAGCTGTAGGTTTTACAGGGAGAGAAGTGACTGTCAGGACTAATTACATTTCTCTGCACCTCAGCCTGCAGGTATGGCCAGGTGTGTGTTGGGGGGTTGGGGGGTTTGGGGCAAGACTGTTGTGACATTTCACACACTTGAGCCAAAGTAAGCAGGTATAACCAAAAATGAATAACAATGAGACCAGGGCTGCTCAGAGTGGGGCCTTCAGGGATGTAAGCCTTTACTGCTTCAGCCAGTGAAAGAAAATAGCCTCTTTTTTTGTAGATCGTACTTTAAATAACAAAACATTTAATATAGAATTATGCAATAAAATTTGATTTAGTGATAAAGAGGAATAATACATAATCTCTGCCCTACAGATTCCCAGATATTGGGAAAAAACATAAAATATTAGGTCACACTTTATTGGATATACCCCTATAGATGATGTAAAGATGCTCAAATCATTAACAAACTTTCTGGTGATTATCAACATCGTTATGGTTAGAGTTAGGTTTAGGAGTAGGTGTAGGTTTTGTCTTGAGGTTGGGTTAGGGTTAGGTTTAGGGTTAGGAATAGATTTAATAAAATCTTTCATACTGAACATCACGTTCAGTTGCATTTAATGAATATTTAGTTGAATGTTACTTAAAGATATACTGAGCATTTACAAAGCATCTACAGTGGACCATCCAGATAAAGTGTTATCACATATAAAATGTGCTATAACTTTTGCACAGGCCACATTTTATATTTCTTTTTCCCCTAAATGTGCGGAAGTGTTTTCTTTGTAGAGGATGTGGTAACTTGTTTTCACTCAGAAAACAAAACGTCATTTGATGGGGTGCTTAAACTTTTGCACACGACTGTAGTAAAGACAATGACAATGATTTTCCCAACATGGTAAATAGAAATTAAAGAATTGGTGAGGCAGTGGAAAGCCAGGGTGGTGAGGTCAATGTATCAGACACATGTCAGTGTCAATTCCAGGTTGAGAGCGGACCACCACCCAAAAGTGTAGAGAAACTAACTAACACAAATTGTGCATCAACAGATGAGCTTGCAGATGAGCACTGCTGTGTCTGATACCAGCACCACACACAGCACCACACACCAAACAATATCTAGTCAGCAGATGTTCTATGGTGGTCCTGTTCCATTGATGAATGGGGTAGAAGAGGTCAGGTTTATTCGCATTAAGTAAAACTATTAATAAAATGAAAGCTAGTATTGAAAAAAATTTGCTCATTAATTGTAATAAAAATAAAAATGAAAGCTTTCAAAAACACAAAACTAAGTTAAAATTATATTGTCTACTGCAGTAGATGAATAAAACAACTAAAATGAGACAAAATTACTAACAAAAAACTTAATTAAAAAAATATTTTTTCAGTGTGTTGAGTGAGGGTTTAGAAGTGGATCTCTTCTGTGTTTTGTTGTCTTTAAGGAAAGCTGAATCTGAGCTGGGCTCAGTCTATTGCTGTGTTAATTTATTCTACTCATCAAATACCTGCTATCACAGCATCAACATAATACTAAAAACTAAACTAAAACTATTAATATTTAGAGAATAAAAACAAAACTAAAACTACTAACACACCCTTAAAAGTAACTGAAACTAAATAAAATCTATAAAACTATTAACACACTCTTAAAACGAACTGAGACTAAACTAAAACTAATCTAAAACTATATAAACACACTCTTAAAACTGAGACTTAACTACAACTAAACTAGAACTATAAACACACTCTTAAAACGAACTGAGACTAAACTACAACTAATCTAAAACTATATAAACACACTCTTAAAACGAACTGAGACTAAACTACAACTAATCTAAAACTATATAAACACACTCTTAAAACTGAGACTAAACTACAACTAAACTAAAACTATAAACACACTCTTAAAACTGAGACTAAACTACAACTAAACTAAAACTATAAACACACTCTTAAAACTGAGACTAAACTAAACTAAACTAAAACTAAACACTCTAAAAGAACTACAACTAAACTAAAACTATAAACACACTCTTAAAACTGAGACTACAACTAAACTAAAATTATTAACACACTCTTAAAACTAACTGAAACTAAATAAACACTAAACTAAAACTATTAACACACCCTTAAAAACTGAAACTAAATAAACACTGAACTAAAACTATGAATGCAGCCTTAAAACTAACTGAAACTAAACTGAAATTAAAAACCAAAAAGAAAAAAACAAATAAAAATAAAAACCAATGAAAATTTTAAAACTATAGGTCACTGAGGTCCTAATAACTAGTACTTCAGTGCAACCAGTAATGCATTATGCAAATCACTTGGCTCCTAGATTTGGCTTTGCCTTTTCAAAGCTGTAAGAGATTACAAGTGATGAATTAGGCCAGCGCTGTCCAGCATTCAACTGTAAGTGATATGAATGTGGTGCAGTATGCATCTCTTTTCACGGCGAATGGTGTTGACAGCTTAGAACAGTTCGCACATTACACTATGTTCACACTATGTAAGTAATCTGTCCCTTTGGTGCTCTGACATTCAAATTCAGACTTTAGATGGAAGAGGGAGGTGATGAAAGGCATTTGGTTTAGTGATTAAGAATCTTCTAATGTTGTTCATGCCTGTTTTTGTAAGAATGGAACTTCTCAGCAAAGGGATATATAATACTGTAAAAGTGGTAAAGAATAAAATAAAGATGTAAAATCCTCCAAAAAACAAAGACGGTTGCCCTTATTTCAACACTGCCCTTGAAACAGTTGAAGGAGCAGTGTGTAAGATTTAGTGGCATCTAGCGGTGAGGTTGCAGATTGCAACCAACTCAGTCCCCCTACTTCATCAGTCCTTCTCCAAGCATGTAGCAGAACGTACGGTGGCCTGATTTTGTTTCACTTCTTCATGTTTTTGCTTCTTTGACGATGAGGATTCACCCTCCCTCACTTTTTCCTGGGCTAAACAATAAGTTTGATCCTCCATTTGTCAAACAAATTGGGTTCTCAAACTTCTCAAAACACAAAATACTTAGCCAGCACCAGCAGCAACTACTGATTCTATAACACGACCTAATTCAAGCTACCGCTCCAACGTAAAAAGACACTCTCTAGATCCGGTGTTTGGTTCTGGGCTACTGTAGAAACATGGCAGCACAACAGGGCAGCCTCTATTGAAAGAAAGCTGCTCCCTATGTAGATATGAAGGGCTCATGCTAAGCTAACGAAAACACAATGATTTGTAGTTACAGGTGATTATACACTAATGAAAACATGTCTGCTAATAGACCCTCTTAAACGTTACACACTGCATCTTTAAGCAGAAAGACATCACTTCTTTCTGCAATTATGTGAACAAATTAGCATTTTGCAGATTGAACGCAACCTAAAACATCACACACTTGCCTAACCATGTCAAGAGTTGTTAAGTAAACTCAAATAGACCTGCTTATGGGGTTTCTGACACTGTATGACACCTGCTGTTCTACTAGAATAGATAAAAGTACAGTAAACAGCTAAAAACAGTAGCAGCCAGCTTGAATTCTCAATTTTGTCTGTAATTTTGTCCATTTTTCAAAACATCTACTGTGAGAAATCACATAAGCAATTACATTTCCGATTACTTAACAACTCAACATGATTTGAGGCAAATGTCTAATGATACAGGCAAGTAGTTTGAACAATGCTAATTGAAGCGCTATAGGTTCCTTGTTAGCTACATTAGCCATGAAGCTAAACTAGAAACTAAAGATACAAACTTCACCAAACACGTCTTTATTGACTGACTACATTTGTGGTAAGAGAAAGTGAGGGCAGTCATAAGACACTGTACTACAAAGCTACAGTTTGGAAGCCGTTGCGCCTTTGCTGCACCCCATTTCAGTCCTGCCAGTGAAAATATCTTCTCTGTACTGATTTTCTGCGATAGCATTCGTTCTCTTGTGTTGACACACAGTACAAATGCCATTTATGGCTCTGCCAGCCATTCTTAACCAAATTATTGATTGAAAAGTTTGTGGTATGATATCACTGATATGATGCAACGGTTGAGGGTTAATCAAAATGCCAAAGCTGTTATCTTCTTCCGGAAAGGCCGGGGTGCAGGCTATGGCCCTTTTCCCTACACAAACACAGCTGATTGAGTTAATCACGGCCCTGCATAGAAGCCTAAGTAGAATCAGATGGTGGAACGAGGCCTGAAGGAGCAAACCTAGAGGAGAAAAGACACAATCTCTCCTAATAGCCTTAAGCAGTTGGGGATTCAGGCATGTTAAAATAATGGTTCAGACAAAAAAATCAAATTTACAGAAACGTCCGTCTTACCTAAAATATAGTCCATCAGTATGTAACAGTGTTTAGATTTGCTTAATATGTCATTTTTTAGTCACACAGCATCAGAAACCACATGAGCAAGTCTATCTGGGATTAGATCTGTTAGCATTATGCAAACTGTAATGTAAAAACAGTCTCTGCTTATTTGCATATTTATAGATAAAACTCTGTCATACAGTGTCAGAAACCACATAAGCAAGTCTATTAGAGATTATTTAACAGCTCAACATAGTTTGAGGCGAGTGTGTGATGATTTAGGCTTCTACTACTTGGTAGCTACATTAGCTTCTTAGCTCCAGTGCAAAAGTAAAGATGCATTTGAGACTCCAAAACACATCGTGGCTGATAGACTACATTTGGGGGAAATGGTGTAAAACTATCACTTTAAGATAAAAATATCACTTGTAGATTTAATTCTAAGCAAGAATGTAATGCTAATAACATGGTATTAGCCGCTCCAGTGAGTGTCTGGGTGATTTGTACTACTCTTGTGTGCAGCGTTTGGGGTGGATGATCAGGTCAAGAGGTTGGAGGAGCATGTGACGTTTCTCAGACGTACGCAAAAGTTAACGAGGCAGAGTGAGAGAGAGAGCCAGTGTACAGTGGTGTGTGACTGGTTTCACAAACAATAAAAACAGTAAGAATGTGAATGGAGGCTTTGGAGCCTTTATACCAGCTGCCAACAGTGCATACAGTTTCATTTCACATCTCATAACACTTTGATACACTTTGGATTTTAAAAGCTGAATGCCTAATATAAACGACCCCAAACAGATCAGTTTCTGTTATAGTTGATAATTCAAGTCAGTTCCAGTTCAAATCTAAATCGTCAGATCTTCTAAACTGATAAACTTGATCAGCTGTCTTAAATTTAAGCTGGAGCTAAGCTCTGTAAGATAATCAACTGTTCATTCATTTTTTATTTGCTATTATTCTTTTACAGGCCATTTCTGGATTAGCACCAGTCTTGTACGTCAGATTGTCTAACTGACTATGCTGTATGTTTAAGACCATAAAACACAGGATTACTTTCTGTCCCAAGAACAAAACGTAAAAGAGCAAGTCTGCTTTTAGTGTTTATGCTCAAAAACAGTAGAACTCCATTAAGAAATCCTTCAAGATGTACATCAAACATTTAAAAAAAACAGCTTAATAATTATTTTTTTACTTTAGATTTTCTTTTCTATTTACATTCAGTTAACATTTATATTTGACATTTCCATTATCTTGTTGCCCTTTGTTAGCAAGACTAGTTTAGCAACATAGCTTGAACACTTAGCTAGCGACATAAATAGATAATCTATGTTAATATATTGAAGCCACTAGTTAAGTTTGTTGTGGCCGCAAATTAAAATATTGAGGCCACGATTTAGGTTTCTTGTCAGGTTCAGATAAATATTTCAAGCTTTAATTATGTGTTTACATGCATTTAATAATCTGATAACTGCAGAAAGCCGGATTTTGTCAGTAATTCATTTAACACGTTTACATGCACATGAGTAATCAGATGACGGGAAAACTCTGGGTCTACATGAGTCAGGCAGTAACTGGATTTCTGCTTTGCAGCCAGCCAGTAAACTCACAGAAGAGGATATGATATAAACAAAATGTAAAACTCAAATGCCGTGTTTTTCGTTTTTTAACATCGAGTCACTTTACTGGAAAATATGAATATACATCATCTAGAACATGAAGATTATTCCTATTCATTTTGATAAACATAGTTTGTTTCAGCATCACTCCAAGAGTGGTTTGTTGCCATTTTGTGGGTGCTGTGTTAAACACTGCTTGCTATTTACAGTATAGCTGTCTGTTTTTGCACATGTGCAGACTGAGAAAAATGAAAGAAATCAGAGTAAGGGTATGCATGGCTTGAGAAATCTGATTACTGAGCTAAAACCCAGCTCTCTTTATCACATTTCTTCATCAGATTTCTAGGCCTTAATCGGATCTAAGAAATCATAGTATGCTATTTACATTACTTCTTAAATAACCAGATAAATGCTGAAATCTGACAATGATCAGATTATTAAGTGCATGTAAACACACTCAGTGTTATAGATAATAGTATGTCATACAGTGTAAGAAACCACATAAGCAACTCATTTTGAGATTACTTATGCAGTTTCAAGCAAACCTCCATTACGTGTTAGCTACATTAGCCTTGTAGCTCCAGTGCAAACCTAAAGAAGCAAACTTTAAGACACCAAACATGTCTTCACTGATGAGTTACATTTGGTGTAAGAGGGAAAATGTGTGAGTTAGATTTAGCCGAACTACCGCTTTAACCTGACAAACCCGTTGACACATATGTCCAGGCCAGATGGACAATGACAGGATGTTGCCATTGATTCATAAGCAACTATAAAGACAAAAGCATCTTCAAGAAACACTGAATGAAGGCACTTGGCCAAGCATTGGGTCCAGCCAGAGGTTTTAGTAGCAAATCCTTAAACCCCAAGCAAGATGTTTCCTATTGTCTGTGGTCATTGTCTTTTTTCCCGTATGTACACACTCCTACAGACGCACGCAAATACACACAGACGACTCCGTCGCACTGCCCACTCTGTATCCGCTCTGTCATCCCGCACAATGCCACTGGGATGACCCTTGACCATCAGTGTGTTTGCGCTCAGTTCCTGTCCGGTGCACCGTTTAATTTTGATGTGTCTAGGCGGATATCTTCCCACAGCCAGCTTCTCACTGTTTACCAACACGCAAACCAGCCAGGAATGGGCACTTGCTTCGGTGTAAAGTTTGGCAAGGGAAAATGATACAGGATGAGCCTTTGAAGTGTGTTATTTCTCTCAGTACACTTTCACTGCCCGCATGCACACACAGGGAATGGAGCACTTCCCCTTGAGTGGAGTATCCATGTTTAATCATAGAACTATAAATCAGGTATCAAACTCCAGAACAACAGGAGGAGGAAGAGAGGGATGAGGGAGTGATGAGGAGAGCAGATTTGGGAAACCCTTTGCAGGATGTTTCCCAAAAAACTAATGAAGCTTTGATTGTGACCTGTGGTTGGAGTCACATTAATAACGAGGTAGGCCCAGCTGCACAAGCTGTAACTATCAGCACAATGAAAAACCTTGAAAAAAGTAAGCCAACATATTCAACCAGCTTCAGGTAGAGCTGCCATGTGCACATAGGATTTGTATATACCAGGAGTCGGCAACATGTGGCACCACAGCAGAATTAGATTTTTAGGTAAAAATAAAATAATCCTCCTTTGCAGTAAAACAAAGCTCTGCTGATCGTTCTGACACAGTTTTACCAGTAAATGATCTTAAACACTGGAGTTTCTGTAGCCTACAACTGCTATATCACCAATCTTTAACCCTGAAATGCAGATTTTTTTTTTACCTAGCTAGTAGCTAAGGAAAAGGCAAGAGGGTTTAAGATGAACTTTGATGATTTGGAGACGAATGGACTGATATGCATATGATATTCCTTCAGCCTTGTAAAAAGTCAAACGTTGAGAGACATTTTTCAAGAAACTGTTCTACGTTTCCTGCTGGAGATACGAGAAAAGCGGCTATGGCTGAGCGAAAGTCGGCTTTTGTTTATATAATATTTTTTAGCCTATACTAGTACAGCAGTGCATACTTAGACATATTTACAGCCAAGATGGTAAAATGTATACAAAATGTTGTGGTTCCCAGGGTGGTTTGATTTTTATTGAAAGGACAAAATGGCTCTTCTTAGCATTTGGGTTGCCGAGCCCTGGTGTGTACTTACTTTAAATGCACAGAGCTCTCTGTTACTACCACTAAATGCTAACTTTTCTGACAGAAGAAACTAATGAACCAATATCTTAATGGACATGGAATAAATTTGTTAAAACAGAATTTAAACTTACTTTCAGACAGCTGATTATTTAGTTATAACATTATTTTATCTTGTTTCATATTTTATTTATGCATTCTCTAATGGCTGCTATCATCAATATACGGTACTTTAATCAGCTCTATCCTGTCAGGTTTTGTTCTGCACTTTGGGTGATGATGGGCCAGTTTGGGTCAGTTTTGTACTCAAGACATGACGACGTGGACAAACACACAGTGCATAGCTAAAAGCAGCAGTACCAGCCAGGGGCATCACTTTGTGTGGAGCAAAAAATCAGGATAGAGATTGTCCATCATTGCTCTCAATGCTTGTTAGATGTGGCTGTAATAATGGATCAATATGACATCTGGAAAACTCATGTTTTCATTTTTTGAACGACTGGTCAACTGGTAAAAATGAATAATCATGCAATCCCTGGTCTGTTTGTGTAGTAGCATTAATGATGAGACAGGAGGTGTTTCCTGTTAGCATCTTTCCCACACACACGTAGCTGTTTTGGTAAACTGTACACACACTCACACACACACACTCACACACAGATGTACCGATGTAGTGAATAATTGTTTAATTGAGATTCAAGATGTGTCGTTTATCCTCAGAGGAAGACCACTCGTGGAGACCAGCTTTAATTTAACAGGTGCATGCCTTTACACACACACACATACACACATACACTCTCTCTCTCTCTCTCTCTCTCTGTCTCTCTCTCTCTTTCGGTGGTAGCAGTATTTATTCTAATCACGTTCTTTGCTAATTTTCTACCACTGATTGCAGACATATGCCAGCTAAGCATGCTGCTATTCCAGACTGCTATCTGCAAACTGTTAAGACTTAAATGAATGTAAATATATGTGTGTGTGTTGGGGGGGGGGATAATGCATATAGGACATATTATATACAGATGCAGTATGCAGAACTTTAGGTGCTCCTAGTCAAATGACATTTTTGGCTGATTTTGTAAGGATTTTTATTTAGATTTTATGTAATGGACCTAATTAAATAGTCCAAATTGTTGAAGAGGAAAGAAAAAAATGCCTTGTTTAAATAATAATCATAAATGAAAACTGACAAGTTATGAGTGCATACTTTGTTGATGAAGGTCCACCTGTGTGCAAGGTGTCACATGATCTGTCACATGATGTCAGTATAAATAGACCTGTTCTGAAAGGCCCCTGAGTCTGCAGCACCATTAAGTAAGCAACATGAAGACCATGGAGCTTTTCAAACAGGTCAGAGACAAAGTTGTGGACCAGTGTAGATAAGGGGCAGGTTACAAAAAATATCCTAGACCTTGAACGTCCCATGGAGCACCATTAAATCCATTATAACACAACGAAAAAAGAATATGGCACCACTACAAACCTGACAGGAGCACCAAAACTCACAGACCAGGCAAGAAGGGCATTAATCAGAGATTCAACAAAGACACCAAAGATGTGAGCTCCAAAGATCCACAGGAGAGATGTGAGGATCTGTCCATAGGACCATTTTAAGCTGTACACTCCACAGAGTGGGGTGTTATGGAAGTGTGGCTAGAACAAAAAGCCATTGCTTAAAGAAAAAAATAAGAAAACATGTTTGAAACTTGGACACACAAACAGCTGAAAGAAGATTCTTCCATGGTCAGACTAAAATTTAACTATTTGGCCATAATGAGAATCGCTATGTGTGTCACAAACCTAACACGTCCCATTACCCTGAGAGCACCATTTCCCTAGTGAAGCGTGGTGGTGGCAACATCATGCTGTGGGATGCTTTTTTTATCAGCAGGGACTGGAAAACTGGTCAGGATTAAAGGAAAGCTGGATGGCAGTAAATACAGGGCAATTTTTGAGGAAAACCTGTTTTTAGTCGGCCAGAGATTTGAGACTGGGATGGAGGGTTACCTTCCAGCAGGACAATGACCCTAAACATGTGCTAAAGCTACATTGGAGTGGTTTAAACAGAAACAAATATCCTGGAATGGCCTAGTCAAAGCCCAACCCTCAATCCAATTGAAAATCAGTGGCATGACTTGAAGACTGCTGTACACCAATTCGCTCCAGCTCCTTCAAGTTAGTTGGGTTGTATTGGTGTACAGCCGTCTTCAAGCCAAAGTGGAGAAGGGGTGAGTTACCCGTTCATTCAGTCTACTTTTACACTAAGGCTACCGATGACAAGCTTAATGTTAAAGTATTAACACATACTGGCTAATTAACTATTTAAGTATCCGGTAGCCTTAGTGTTCAAGTAGACTGAATGAACGGGTAACTCACCCCTTCTCCACTTTGGCCCAGCTCTGCACTTTGGTTTGTCGCTGTGATGCCCAAACAAATCGTGTATTTTCATTTCTTCATTTCTGGCGGCAGCGGTGGCATTTGTATGATTGGCCAATTGCCATACAGTGAAAATGCATGTCTAGATATGTGCACTCCAGTATTCGCCCGGCTCATGCTGTTTGTCCAGGCTGGACTCCATTAAAAACAACCATAGATGTCTCTCTTTCTTGCTCTCTTAGCGGTCTGCACACAAAGTGGCCCACCAAAAATTTCATGGCCAGTTCATCCCTGTATATACACTTACCAAGCACTTTATTAGGAACACCTGTACACCTACTCGTTCATGTAATTATCTTATCAGCCAATTGTGTCGCAGCAGTGCAGTGCACAAAATCATGCAGATACAGGCCAGCAGCTTCAGGTAATGTTCACATCAACCATCAGAATAGGGAAAAAATGTCTTTGGTTGACTGTTGGTGCCAGATGGGCTGGTTTGAATATTTCTATATTTACTGATCTTCTGGGATTTTCATGCAAAACAGTCTCCAGAGTTTACTCAGAATGGAGCAATAAAAAACATCCAGTAAGTGGCAGTTCTGCAGACAGAAATGCCGTGCTGATGAGAGAGGTCAATGGAGAATGGCCAGACTGGTCACACCCAATGGAGCTTACAAGTGGGCATAAAAAAGGGCCAGGGAGACTCATGGGAGACATGTTCCCCTTTTCAAGTGACCCTTTTTATTGTTGTTTATGTTGTTTTTCTGGGGGTTGAGATCTGTTTCATGTATTTAATGTGTAGTTTTGTGTTGTGTGTATGGGTTTAGCTAAATTGGGTTAGATCTTACTATTGGGAGAAAATACTGGGCTAGGAGTGACCTGCCCTGATTTTCAGTTAATTCGGAGTGCCTCATTTTCTGCTCTTCTTAATAAATTGAATTTAATTTAATTGTCTTAATTGATCAAAAGATAAAAACATGGCTTCTCCTATACATACATATATAATTCCTATGGAGTATATCACACAAATGTTGACAGAGGAAGGGAAGCTAGCATTTTTAAATCATGGAAAGAAATGACAAAAAAAGAGACATAAGGTTTTGTTCCAGCAGTGACAATATGTATAATACATATGGGACAAATTATTATTACAGATAAAAACTTACAAACATATAATACAAATATCCATATAGAACATAATATTGTGTATAGGTACTTACGCACATATGGGTCATATGTATGTCCCCACATCCAGACACTGTAGTAAAACCTACTTGTGTGTGTGTGGAGTGTGTGTGATGGTGATTACAGGTTTGAGTATGTGACTGGGCCTCATGTTCAGTTGACCATAAAGAGTCATCTGGTCTTCAGGAGCAGGAGAGAGTCTGTAATCAGCAGAACAAAGACCAAAGCATGAGCTGATGTTAATCAATAAACCACCATTTCCCTTCTGTTTGAAGACCAAATGAGTTGGCGCCCCTTCTCGCGCACACACCCGCACACACACATACACACACACACACACACAGAGATGGTGTTATGAGATATTGTAGAGCAGCGGTTCTTGAACCAGTCCTTAGGGACCCCCAGACAGATCACATTTTCCTATATCCTTATGTTCTGCGAGGTGGGCTGGAGCAAAAATGTGGACCGTCTGGGCTCTGAAGGCCGGTTTGAGAGTCACTACTGTACAAGATTCCATGTTAGTCAGTAGGATGTCCACTATTAGTGTTTATATATATATATATATATATAGTTGGAAAGTTGGAAGCATACAATTGTCCAAAATATCTTGGTAACCCCTTTCAAACAGCCCTATAGCATTATACCTCCTCCACCAAACTCAGGCAGGTAACGTTCTCCTGGCATTCGCCAAGTCCAGACAGCATTGTGCTTGGTGATGTAAGGCCTGCATGCAGCTGCATGTGTGCACAAAAGTATTGGCATACTCAATATATGTATATATTGTATGACAGAATCAACAAACAATGCATATACAACAACAAAAAGGGAGAAATGGAACTCTCTTGGAACATAGTTAAGAGCCCCCCTCCACCCTTATTTTAAATACGATCCTTCACAAACCAAATAGCGTTTGATCAATTATCCACAGCACCTTGAGTTGCATTATGGAGCTTAGCTGTGAAGCTAAGCTGTGGATCAGAATGTCCAAGAAGTACTGTAGCCCTATTTCCTTCATGGTATTGCTTGAGGATTGTTTTTTATATAAGCTGTCAAACCTGCCGTGAGAATCCCTCTTTTTTGGAGATTCAGTTTGACAACAGACATAATAGAAATATCACATAATGTTAGAAGAGCCAGACATATTTGTAACACACACACACACACACAAAGGGACTTTTAAGTACTTTTCAGTAAATTTTCAGTACTTTCTAATCTTAATATCAATTTAACCCCTCTCTCTCTCTCACTCTCTCTCTCTCTCTCTCTGTGTCAGCAGGAAATGGTTCCCTGGTGTTCAGCTTTGTGAGTTACTCTGAGAGGGGCTCCTGTGCTGCGGAATGCTGTGTGTGTGTCTGTGTGTGTGTGTTATGCATTTAGGGGATACAGTGTGCAGAGTGTTGACAGCAGGGAGCCCCTAGTCTGTGTGTGATCATGTAAAGGAACAGTTCACAGAAAAATACATTTACAAAATTTGCCCCCTTAACCATGTAAATTGACTGATTTTCTTACTGGAGCTGCAAGGCTAATGTAGCTAACAAGTAAAAGAGGTGACATAAAGTGTTTTGGGTGACAGATTTTTACTGTATTGGCCTAAATTTCTATTATATTAGCCTGTATTTCTGTTACGTTTGCCTCTATTGCTTTTATATTAGCACATATTTCTATTGGGCTAGCTTCTATTTATATTATATTATATATTATATTATATATCCATAAATGGTTTTCAGAACCATTGACTTTCGCATGCGCATGGTGTGTGTGTGTGTGTGTGTGTGTGTGTGTGTTTGCATGAGGTCTTTTCTCATTTTATAACAGATAATCACCACTTGTCAAAGTCAGTGGGGATGAATTATTCATTCTAATTTATTACTTTTGTCAGGTAATCAGGTGCTGCACACACACACACTCACAGTCACACACAGACAGTACTTTGCTTGAATGTGAGTGTGTGGGGGGGCAGGTGTGTTGCTCAGGCTTGTCTTTGTCTGACCTTGCTTAACAGATTATACCGCAGGTGAGGGGTCAAAGCCGAGGAAAAGAATGTGTTTCAGTGGTGTGTGTGTGTGTGTGTGTGTGTGTGTTTGTGTGTGTGTGTGTGTGTGCGTGTGTGTGTGTGTGTGTGTGTGTGCAGATATACATTGGTTTTTATACTTTTTGAGGACCAAAAAGTCCTAAATTTGTATGAAAACCAAAGAAAAAAACATTTACCTAATTTACCTAATCAGGAACTGCAGGTTTCACT